>NC_059428.1:60606820-60945749 GCF_021028975.2 Sphaerodactylus townsendi | reverse complement strand
AGTAGGTGGCTGGCTCCTCCAGCCATCACCCTTCTGAGGAAGACTCCGGCCCAGCTGCAGTGAAGGAAATGCTGGGCGCAGCCTGGGAAGTGCAAGCTTCAAGATGTTTTCAAGATGTTTTCACAAAAAGAATTGCTAGGGAACAGCATATAAATAAAATGTTTTCAGGCTAGAAATAAAACATTTTGGGCTAAAATTCATGCAGAACTCCATGGAGGAAGCATTTTATTTCCTGCCTGAAAACATTTTATTTGTGTTGTGTGGAAAGGACCTCAGTCTGGAAAGTTTGGCCAAGGCAGCCTCTGGATTGACCAATTGGGGTCACCAGGTTTTGGCCATTATTTTGTATGAAGACTCCTCATTGTAACAGCTATAATCTCTTTTCCCCTCTCCCCATGTTGCCAGGAGGAACTTTAGAGAATCTGCACAATTTTAAAGTTCAAGAGCATCTATGCTGAATAAGACTGTGTGAGCATGTAGATATATAACCTTTATTATTTTTATGTATTCTGTTTATGTCAAGCTATAATTCTGTATGTTTTAAGTAATATTCTGAATTTCTTTCAGAAATCTATCTATCTATATATATAAAGCAAACCGTCCGTTTGTGAGTCATGCTTTAACTCTGAAACCACTGGACGGATTGCTTTCAAATTTCCACTCATTGTGCCTTTCCAATGTGGGCAGGTTTTCGGATATTCATTGCTTAAATTCAATACCTGAGCCAGGTAAAACATCTTTTTCCTGGCACACCAGGCCATGAAGCTGGTTGTGTTTAACTGTCACCCTTAGAATGTTCATGCAGCATGTCTGTGGCCTGAGGGGTTGGTATGCCCTTACAATGTTTGCTCAGATGGTCAGAGATGAGCATTGAAAACAGTAAATAGGTAATACTGTTAGGTAATATGAGTGGAAGTGAAACACATACACACTTTGCCATGTGAGACATCAGGTGGAGTTCCCCCTCTCACACGCAGGTAACTTTCACTCTCTGTGCCTCACCCACTACTACCACACAACACACATACTCTCATACACATCCAGCTCATCCTCACACACCTCACTCTGCCCTTCCTCACATCCAACCACCATCTACCCATTTGCTCACCCATATTCACCACATCTCTCTTTTACTAAAAGCAAGCTGGAGTTTGCCTTTTTCTTCTAAGAAAATCCGCAGAGTGGGGGCGAACCAACACTACTGGCTCTGCTTCTTCTGCACATGGCCCTTTAAGAACCCAGGGAGCTGGCCTCGATCTGAGCGCCTCACCACCCTGCCTCTGCTGCCTGACTGGGATAGCCTGCTTGCCCCAGTTCTGCCTTACCCAAGCCAGGACTGTGCATGCCAACCAGCCTCATGGACAGCAGGATTCGCAATCTGGACAGTTCCGTTGTGGAATGGAAAGGGTTACCTTATACTAAAAAAACAAGACACCACCATATAACAATGTGAATTGAAAAGGGAAAGAGGGATTCCATTTGACCACCTCAAAAGACTATGCTGGGGATCATTGGACCTGCATGGACATCTGTGTGGGTTGCGGACTGTGATGAGAAGGACAATTGCCACAGCAACGGGTAGCCGGGATCCACTAGTTTCTTATATTTTTACATTTACTGCTATGAGTTACTGGTCAAATGAACCATTGCAGAGTTTTGTTGCTGTGCAAGGCTGAACTTTTGCCATCATAGGGTGAATTCAAAGGTGAATTTTTGCTGCTGAAATTCTTGCTGCTATTTCTCACAAGTTCATTAATTGTATAGTTAACATTATTTTAAGCATCTAATAATTGTTTAATTTTAAAAAGACTACTTTAACTGGATGAAAGCGAACAGATAAGTAAAAGTAGAAGGTTGACAAGGCTATAGTTTAATGTTAAAATACATTTCTAAAAGAGAGAAAATAACTTTATGGGCTCCACGCAGTTTTGCTGAAATACCTTTGCTGGCTATAACTGTTTACTTGATCCTTAGTGACTTTTATAAGCACTTTTACTGAAAGCTTTTTCAAGCTCTGTCACCTTGTGAACAAATTACTACACTGACACTTGTGGGGTTGACCATCCTGCTGCTCCAAAGGATACCTTGCTGGCATCACTAGCGTACCAAACAAGTTACCTATGAAATATACTATAAGCAGTAACAAATGAATGAACCAGCATTTTGCTATGTCTAAAGTTTTACAAACCTTATACAAATTAATAAAAAAACCCTCAAGTGTGAAATGCACCATTAAAAAAACACACACACAACAATAACCACTATTTATAGTGTGGTAAACAACTTCCTGAAGCAACTTCCTGAACCATGACTGTTAGATACTTAGATGTAGCCTAATGCTGAAGTGAAGCTTCCTTAGCAAAAGTAATGACCATTTATGCACATGTCTTGTCTTCAGTCTCAGCATACATTCCCATGGTGTATGTGTTTGTATACATGCACTTTTCTTCTTCAGCACTCACTATGGTGTTTTGTGAACACTGTCAAAATATGACTTTTTTTCTTCCTCAGGGAAACTAAGGCAATTCCTATAGATACACATTTATCCTGGGTTTCTTCTCTCTACCCTCCCTACCATACACCACAGCAATTCTTTCTGTTTCACCATCCACTTCCCTCCCCCTTCATTTCCATTCGCATGCCACATCCATTTTCTGATGCTTCTCTGGCAGACTCCTTTTTCTTTCTCTCGCCCCCCCCCCCCCCACACACACAATGGCTAGATCTTTTCTGCCCGAGCAAATAAATTGAAGTTAGAAATGGGATCTGTGCAACCGCCGCCCACACGGGTTTTATACCACCCTTAACCCATGTTTATTGGCCTGTGGGGAAAGGGTCTGAGCCCTATTAATGGATGATTTACATCAAAATGACACTACTCTGTTTTTTAAGTGGTTTTCCCACAACAAACAGTCTACCATGACTGTTACAGTTTTAGACAACTCTTTATTGCTTTATTTATTCTTTCCTGCACTGAAAACAGTATTGATAGGTATTCAGTCTCTAAGGATGTGCCATTCAAATTTGGAAATATTCATGAGGACTGAATCATGCTTCATTTGTAATGGTTATGAATAACTTCAAATCTGAATTTAATGGTTCCATAAATTTAGAATAGTCCCTGATATTTGTGTGTCATTGACTCCTATAGAAAGCTGGCTAGGCTGCTTACTAGAGGCAAAAAGTAAAAAAATGTTCCTCAGCTAATATGGGCTTGACAAAGGAAACTGAAACATTCCCCAGCCAGCCTGGCATCAAGGATTGTTGAATTTGAGATCTCAGTGTCCCCTGGTTGGTGGTGCCATGAGCTTGCCAAGGGAAGGGAGGATGTGGTGAAAGGTCAGTGAGCAGTGACTCACAAGTTGGCAAAGACACTAGTAGATATTCTCATATTAGCCCTTACCAACTGAAATACAGCCATAGCTGCTTATATAATTCCCCTGCAGTCTCCTCATGAATTGCAGTCTTTTTATTTTACTTTACTTGGGGCTTATATCCTGCCCTTCCCAGACAAAGGCTCTTTACTTCTTAGTGTATTTTAGGAATCAAATGAATACTGTAGACTCATACTGTAGACTCATAGGAAAAATTTATGTTAAGCTTATGCCCCTTTGGGGTTATATCAGGCATAATGTAAGACGTGTTGGATAGAAATATATTATCTACATTAGATATAGATAACATTTTTTTCTGTATATAATCCTTTGTGCTTTTAATTTTAGGTGGTAGGACTGCGTTCTGCTATAGCAGAATCTCCCCCCCCCCTTGTGAGGAGGAGATAGTTTGCCAGCAATATGAAATGTGTAGAGGAAACTGGCACATGGGGAAGGCAGCAGAAACATTGCTAGACTTTCCTAAGGTACTGTTTGAGGAGAGTGGCCAGTTCACAATACAAGGGATACCATACTTCAGTGTACTTTCTCCTTTTTTATAGGTTTCTCTCTTCCAGTTGCTGCTTCAAGTGTGCTGTGCCCAATGCTGTTGGTATTTCCCACTCACTCACTCACTCACTCACTCACTCACTCACTCACTCACTCACTCACTCACTCACTCACTCACTCACTCACTCACTCACTCACTCACTCACTCACTCACTCACTCACTCACTCACTCACTCACTCACTCACTCACTCACCAATCAATGTCTGTCTTTCTGTTACTCCAGTCTGCTTGCCAGTTCTGCCCAAGATGTTTGCCCACTCCCCAGCATCAGTTATCCTCTGCTTCACGGTGTTATGCCCTGTGTTGCTCCTGCAACTTTGAAGCCCCCCCCCCAAAAAAAATTGCTTCTTGGTCCCTAAATGCCAACTGATTAATCCTACAATATTTTATAGGTGGGCCAACAAAAACATGCAATAGGGAGGTGAGTCCAATGGAGACCTCTAACTCTCCTCTCCATTGGCTAAATGGCATAAATAAAAATGGTCGGGTTTGCACTCTGTCAGAGTCTCTAGCTCTATTCAAACCTGGGCCTATCACAAAGCTGTGGTCAGATTGCTGTGCTGTGTACTACATTATATTTACAAAACATGTAATAAAAGCATGGACATTTACAGTACAGCAACCCCTTCACTGTTGCCACCCAACAGCAAGAATTGTTAAAAGATTATTATGTTGCATCTACAATAATTACAGTCATAATAATTTGCCAGCTTATCTATTACTGTTTATTTACTCAACAATCACCCAGGCATGGCAACAATTAACCTTTCCCTCACAGCTACAAGAGGAAACTATAACAATGTTAATTATTTGCCCTAAAAATTCAAAACTTGCTCTTTTTCTAATCCCCAGTGGTTTTAAACTATACAAAAATACAGTTCTCTAGTCATGATAAAGTAGCTCACATAAACTTGTACATTAGTCAAGGGACATGGATGTGCCATGCAAAGCATCCTTCTATTGAAAGATACTAGAAATTCAAACTGTAAATTCTGAAGGAAAGAAATCAAACTATGTTGTTTAATATATTTTCATTATATGAAGTTCCTGACATATTATTGATGACCTACCTACTTAAACCTAGATTGTAAACTTTTTATGAGTTGCAACAATTGCAGGTGTTATATTATTTAGCCTACTAAATGTTTAATTTTATTTCTAAATTATTGGAATCTCTACCGCAAGTGGGAAGGTGCAAGGATTTGTGGGACACATCTTGTTTCCCCCTCCCCCACTATTTCTTCTGTCTCTTTCCTGAAAGCATCCAAAGTCTCTTCCTTTTCCTGATCCTTTTCTTCTTCCCATCCAACAACCAATCTACATTTATGTGTTCCTCTGCCTTCAACTCCCTCCCACACCAGTGGTTTCTACCTAGTTAAATGATGGCCCAGTTGTGTGCTACTGGCCACTGGGCTAGGCTCAGTTGCATGGTAAGAAACCTTCAAAGACTTGTGAGGGCATCTCACATTCACCTGTATTGGCCTCCTTGCAGTGGTGAGATTCAAATAATTTAACAACCGGTTCTGGTGGTGGGACTCAAATAATTTAACCACTTGTTACCTAGCTTAACAGTATATTTTAAAGTAGCAATGGGGAAAATAACTCAGCTTGGCAGTGCGAGAGGCAGGCTAGGTGGGATCGTTTAGACAGCTATACCATAATTGACTTTTGAAATGTTCTACAGAGAAGGCAAATGAGACCAAATTGTAGTTTTAAATATTTTTATATGAATTTTGGTTGCAAGCAATCATACAGTGAGACGTTAAGGCTCATACACACACACCTCTGAAGATGCCAGTCACAGATGCAGGTGAAATATTAGGAACAATTTTTAGGAACAATTAGGAACAATCTAACAGACCATGGCCACACAGCCCGGAAAACCCACCACAACCAGAAATGTTGGTGCTTCCTTCAAATTGACCAAAGTGAGGACCTTTATTTACCTGTTCCACATAGTTCATTGAGTGGGATCAGTTATAATTTGTTCTCATCTTTAACTAATTAAGCCATAACTAGTAAAACAGGAATCATGTTGGTTGCTACACTATAGGAAGAATTGTTTGGATGAAGGGCTATTCCCAGCCTGAACCTTCATTGTCTGGAGTAGCCAAGCAGACTTGGATGAAGATGGCCTTAATGAAGTCATTTGTGACTTGAACTGTTCATAGGGAAGAGAGTCTCAAGACCTCTCAGCACATTTGGATATAAAGGCTGTAAAAAAATATGTCAGTAATAATGGCCAAGTATGGATGGATATTTCCAAAACTCATCAGAGGCTACATGTAAGTGGCAATCCACATTTAAGCTAAATTATGCTTTATTGATTGTTTAATCCTGCATACCATTCAAGAATAAATAACATCAGTGCACATTGGGGAATGTTGACAACATAGTAAGGATAAGGCCAAATACCATCTGCCACATGAAAACATACTGCAGAGGGTCAGAAGTAATAATATATTAGTTGTCATACCTGTAAGGAACAGAATATTCAAGGAAAGGAGTGAGGCAGCAAATCAAACATGCTCATAACAAGTATACACATGGGCATCTGAATTATAGAAGCTATATAAAAACAGTGCAGAATGTTGATAAGGTAATAATTCCAAGGACGTAGTAAGGAAAGTGTTCAGAATAAGAAAATATTTTTTCCAGGAATGTATGTGTTTATGTGTATTTGCAAATAGAAACTCATATTCAGATAAAATAACAGAGACAATCAATGTCTCTTGTGAGGGACCTTTATTGACATTGCAAATCAACTTTGAGAACTGGCCCTCTGTTTTAAATGGAGCCCCATTCCATCCATCAGAACTATGCAAATACACCTCAATCTCAACCAATAGATTTCAAAGAGAGCACCAGCTTCAGATTTTAGTGCTGATATGTGGAGAGATGCCATGTGTAGCAAAATACTAATGAAACACTTCAAAGAAATCCTGTAAGGATCAGCAAAATAACATTACAAAATGCTTGGTACTTCACAAATACATCAATCTGAAAGAAGAAAACAGGGAATATTGATTCAACTGAAATGGCTATTTCATGTTCCAGCATCTCCAAAGTGGGTTCTTCACAAATGGCAATAACCATATCATATGGAAACAAATTTATTCACAACAGATATCGCTGCAGCATCTAGTTTTTTAATAGAAGACATGCTGCAGTGTTAAATCATGGACAGGACTTCCACTGTTTTCATTGGGGTATAGTTAAGATAGAAATATGGGCTATCTTATTTACATGATTTAAATGATTTTGCCATCTCCCAAATGCTTGTACATGGTGTGAGATCTTCTTTATCACTATGTTAGTACTTAAATCAGCACCCATCTTTTGAGAGCTAGTGACATTGGCACAGACACAGTGTGATCCTTAATAACATTTGCAGGGTGTAGCTTTGCTAGGTTTTGAACTACTACTTTGTGATCAGTGTAAGGAGAGGATTTGATGACTACTTCAAGAAGCATATACTATACAGTGCCATTTTTTAAGAAATAAATACGTCGGGATTTGTGACATTTGAAAAGAGCTTAGGAACTTAGTCAATTCAAAATCAACTGAACCAACTGAAAATATGACATATCACTAGTTTAAAGAACATAACTGATGAAGGTATGTATCACATAGATGACAACTGGAGCAATGGGGTGCTAATCTTTCTTTTTAAAATGTTACTGTTTGGACATTTTAAGTACCATATATACTAGAATACAAGTCGACTTTTTCATCACATTTTTGTGCTGAAAAAGCCCTTCTCAACTTATATTCGAGTCTTGCAGAAGCCGTTTACCTTGGCAGCCAGCTTCTGCAAGGCTTTGACAGCCCCCTCGCTTCCTGCCATGGCAGCGAGAGAGTGGAGGCTTTGAAGGGCCCCTCGCTACCCCTGCCATGGCGGGAAGTGGGTTGTCAGCTTCTGCAAGGCTTTCAAAGGTGCCTCGCTCACCCTGCCATGGCAGCTATAGTGAGGAGGCTTTCAAAGCCTCCTTGCTCTCACTGCCATGCTGGGAAGCAAGGTACCTTTCACCAGCGCAGGGTGCAGAGATCCCATGCCCACCTCCATCTGAGGCCCCAGGGGGGAGAGTGCAGAGATCCCCTGCCCAACCTCCATGCCTTGGATGGAGGTGGGGAGGAGAAGCGGGCCAGGCTGCATCCTGCGCCGGGCTTGGATCCAGTCTGGATCCGAGCCTGGTGCAGGCTGCAGAGATCCCCTGCCCACCTCCATCAGAGACCCCATGGGGCCTCTGATGGAGGTGGGCAGGGGAAGCTAGCTGCTGCATTTCCAACCCTAGACTTATACTTGAGTCAATACGTTTTCCCAGCTTTTGGGGGCAAAATTAGGTGCCTCGACTTATATTCAGGTCGACTTATACTCAAGTATATACGGTACCACAAATAGCTTCAATTCTGCATGTCTAATATTAAAGAAAAAGAAGAGTTTGGATTTATACCCACCTTTCTCTCCTGTAAGGAGACTCAAGGTGGCCTACAAGCTCCTTTCCCATCCTCTCCTTACAACAGGCACCTCGTGAGGTAAGTGGGGCTGAGAGAGTTCTGAAGAACGGTGACTAGTCCAAGGTCACCTAGCATGAATGTAGGAGTGCAGAAACACATCTGGTTCACCAGATAAGCCTCTGCCACTCAGGTGAGGGAGTGGGGAATCAGACCAGGTTCTAATCTACAGATTAGAATCCACCTGATCTTAACCACTACACTACATTGGCAACAGAGAAAAGCTGGTATTTTTAAAACAATATTCATACAAAATAAATGCTACTTAAATATCTTATTATGTTAAGAAATATATATCAAGATAAAGTTCCAACACCCAACAATGAAACAAAGGAACAAAATACAGCAATCACCCCATTCAATAATACATTACATCAGCCACACATGAAAGGTAAGTATTACTGAATTTATTAAGTTAACCATTAACAATGTTTAGTCCAAAGTAAAGAATATAGGCATGATTAGGCACACATTTGTTTTTGAGAGCACAGTATAATGTAGAACCAGTTAAAATGAACCATTAAATACAGTACTAAGAAGCTGATTTATTCCATGTGACAAAACCTTGCTGTAAGGTGCAACGAGTCTCACACATGACAGCACACCCAACAAAGTTAATTTTTTCTCATTTACCTTTTGTGCAACCATAAAGCAGAAACAGAGAAATAGGTTTGGTTTTAATGCTCTATGCACATATACATTTCCTTAGTTCAGCAGAGACCAAAGTGGTTTCACTGGTACAAAGAAAGGCAAAACGTGTATTCAAATCAAATCATTCTTTGGGTGCAAAGGATAAGAACTTAAGAAGAACCCCTTTCTGGATCTGACCAGTGGTCCATCTAGTTTAGGTAGAGGCAAAGGTCCGCTGTGCAAGCACTGAGTCATTACTGAGTCATGGGTTTATGTCACATCATGATGTTTACTTGGTTAACGAAGGCATTTTTCACACTCCACAATTACTCTGGGGTAGAAGCAGGATTGTAAATACCGGGTTGATTTTATCCCGGTTTCTCCTTTCACATGGCTGCCCGTTTCTGTGGAGCCAAGTTGAGACTGGGATGAAATACTCCATTTTGTTTTGCACAATCCTGGGACGTCTGTATTCACATTGCAAGTGTCCCGCATTCTGATTTGCTGTTGTTTTTTGAGTGGTAGCTGCAAGCTGAAAGTCTCTCATGCCCGGTGTACCGCGTTCAGATTGGCTGTTGTTTTTGAGTGGCAGCTTCAAGCCGTATCTCACAAGACATAAGCGCACTGTAATTTCCTCTTGTCTGAGAAACAGTAGCATTTGTAGCTGAGTGATCAGCCACCTTAGTTAAGTCCAATATTCGGGGGATTTTGGGAATCAGCACTAATACTGACTGAAATACTGTGTCAGCCACATTTTGTAAATATGTAGAATGTACAGTAATGAGCATGCTTGGAGTCCCACATTCTGATTGGCTGTTGTTTTTGAGTGGCAGCTGTGAGCACATATCAGCATGCTCAGTGTCTCATGTTCTGATTGGCTGTTGTTTTTGAGAGGCAGCTTGAATTAACGTCAGGTGGGGAGATCAGACAGCTAAGCGAGGAAAATAAACCGGCTGTGCTCCTGATTGGTTTTTGCATGGTAGCAGGCTCCAGCAGGCTCACCCCAGTATTTTTAAAGTGAACCTCCAATTTGGCGATTTTTTAAAATTCTGGGATAAGGGAAATATTGCAGGGAAGCCCTGATTTAGGACCGGAAGCCATGCAAAAATAATGCACAAACTGGGAGGTTTCACCTCCCCATCCCAGGATATTTGGTCAGTGTGGAAAACACCCAAGAAGAAGGAGGAGAAGGAGTTTGAATTTATATCTCCCCTTTCACTCCTGTAAGGAGACTCAAAGGGGCTTACAATCTCCCCCTCCCAACAAATACCCTGTGAGGTGAGTGGAGCTGAGAGAGCTCAGAAGAACTGTGACTAGTCCAAGGCCACCCAGCTGGCATGTGTTGGAGTGCACAGGTTAATGTGGTTCCCCAAATAAGTCTCCACAGCTCAAGTGGCAGAGCAGGGAATCAAACGCGGTTCTCCAGATTAGAGTTCACTTACTCTTAACCACTACACCACTGCTGCAGGGTAGTTTGTCATTGCTTTCTCCAGTTGTGTACACTTACCCCCAGCAAGTTGAGTACTCATTTTACCATCCTCAGAAGGATGGAAGCCTACGTTAATTTTGACCAGCTACCAGAAAACAACTTTCATTGGGATAGAACTTAAGTTGTGAGCAGAGCTTTCGACTTTATATTAAGTTGTGAGCAGAGCTTTATATTCAAATGCTGTTTTCTGAGGACTTTCATGAGGACTGAAGTCATTTAGGCAGTCTTGCCCAAAAGGTCAGACACCGGGTGTTGATTTTATGGCACAGAAAAAACACATCTTACCATGACATGCCTGTGAAGATGCCAGACATAGATGTGGGTGAAATGTTAGGAGAAAAAACTTCAAGACCATTACCATCCAGCATGGAAAAACCACAACACCTAGTTGATATTAATATTTTTCAATATCCACAAGACTCTGTTTCAATTATCTAAAAGCTTCAGATTTTCCTAAGATAAGGTGAGGAAAGGATAGTAATATAATGTATTATCCACAAAATTAGACATGACCAAATAGATAGAGAGGAATCATACAGTATATACAGCACATTGCTTGGGGTGGGGGTGTTAATTACAATTTCAGGTGTAGAGTCACGCTCTGGTGTAGAGCCAAGCTCTGATCTCTAAAAGGCTTTACCCTGATTCCAAACACATGGCTGTATAGCTTACACAGTTTGGGACCCTCAAAATATGTCACAAAAACATTTGAACACATTGGTTGAAGGTTTTAATACAAATGAGAATCTGTAAAGTACTTGGGATACTAGTTTAGCATTAAAAACATGGATTGCTCCAGGTACATATTGGCTACTCTTCACATTAAAAAAAGTTAAACTGCAGACATATTACACTTGGCCAGATTAATTGCTTGTTTCTGCTGTGCTGTCTAGCTATTATTATACTAAAAATAATCTCCAAAATATTTAAAGTATTTTACTCATTAAATATCATTACCTTTAATGTGCCTGTCAAAACATCTTTAAGACCTTGAGAAAACCATGATTTTCGATTTCTCAAAATTAATAGATAACAAGTTGGTACAAGACAAATGCAAGTAAGAGGCACTTAAGACCCTTCTAGAAGTAAGAGAGAATTACTGTGTCATCCACTTGTAGTAATAAAGGAATAGGGTGAGGGCCAAATTTATGAAAGTGTCCATCTACCACTCACAAAGCAGGAGCTAGGTCATTCATAAATAAATTAAATAAAGGACGAGCCAAAATGCATCTTTGCTTAACTCTCCAGTTAGTGGAACTCTTAGATGCTTAATTACCTGGCCAACTATTTTGAACTTTACATCTAATAGAAGAATGTAATTTGTAGATAAAGAAACAAATATAGGAATATTTATTTATTTATTCTTAAAATCAATTATCTAGGCCCAAATAAGAGCTTCACCAATGTGCATGTATACAAAGGGCCATTATTGACTCTGGATGCATTAATTTCAGCTCACTGGCCTTCCTTAGTGGATTAGTAGTATTGAACATTCAAAAGGAGCCCAGAGATTAAAATGACACATTAATATCTCTTTAAAAAACAAGATTAAAAGTAATGCTGATTTTCTGTGATCAAAGGCAAAGGTCAAAGGCCTCTTACTCAGATTTTTGCTGACATGGTAAGGTATTTCTATCATTCATAATGATTCAATTAAGTACCTTCCTTTTTTGATCAATGCATCTTTGCTTAACTCTCCAGTTAGTGGGACCTTTAGATGCTTAATTATATATATTTAAATTTATGCTTTTTAACCTATAGACATTGAAGAAACCATGAACTATCCTCCTTCACCATTGCACTGTTGTAACATGTGAATGGAAGGTGGAACACCTATTAACCACTCATTGAGCATTTCTTTCCTGCCTTTCAGCCACCTTGTGACTGCTTAGATAGCTATAAGAATTCAGCTGCTGGCAGATCTAGATAAATTAAAAGGAAGGTATTTGTCCTGCCATGAATAAGCTGCTGGGCCATAACCTCTTCTGTTGCACTGTTAAGCACTGAAACAACTTCATGTCATTCACATAATCAGGTTCTCCATCCTACAGACTTTATAGTACTAAAGTCAAGATATTACAGATTCAAAGCAGTATGGGACAAAGTAGAAACAGAGGGTGGCCAGTATAACTGGACTATGCCACAGAGCAGGTTTGCTTTAATAGTAGACTGAAGTAGCACTGTGCACAAAGAAGAATGGATAAGGATGGCGTCATGGGGTTAAATTGACAAACTGAACAAAATTTTATATGGCCTATTCTCTAAAAATTGTATTGGTCCTAGGATAATGTTGTACTACATAATGTGAAAGCAACTTTGTTGATGGAGTCATTATCTTATAAAGATGAAAAACATTATTTAGAACTGTTTAAAAATGCAACTTCTTTGTAGAATACTTTGCAACTATTCTGCACCATAAAACAGGTTTTTTTGCTTTCTAAAATTACCAGTTGTTTAATTTGTTATCTATAGCATGGTTTACACTATTTAGTAGAGAATGATATAATCTCTGACTATAATACTGACAATTATTAGTGCCATTCTAAGCATATACTGTTTTCCCCAGTTTTCTAACCAGCTTTTTAACGTCCTTGCAGACTCAGCAAAGGATGATTAGACATGAACATTCAAAACATGGGGTGGGAGGGTGGATTTTTGTTGGCAGAGGTCCCTGAATGTCCAAAGCAATTGCAGCTCCTTTCTTTCTTTTATACATTGCATAGCAAATAGAAAGTTGCAGCCCTTAGATACTCTGTCACCATCTTCCCCCAGCACTGTCGCTAGCCAGTGGGAATTGGGGTGCAGAAAGCAAGCCTGAGAGTCACCTGACTGTTAGCATAATTGCTCAGTCATCCTGGTTCCTCCTGCTTTCCACACAGGCAAAAATGGTCCTGCAGGCTGAAAGGAAGACTTGCTGTCTCATTGGTCACTCCCACCTAAAAACCTCTAAAACAAACCATCACACACACAAAAAAACCCTTGTAATTTTTATTTAACTTCTGGATTATTTGTCTTTGGAGTAATCTTTAACTTTTATTGATTGCAAGGTACGCAAACTGTGTAAAGCTCTAGATAAGCCACTAAAGCATAGCAGCTATATACTGAATACATAAAGTACAGGAGTATGAAATATAGCCTGTATAGAAAACATTTGAATTCCTAGACAACAGTGTTAGGATCATTTGTTAGAAGGAAAAAAAATTCTCTTGCCTTAGCTTATTAAACCACATAAAATACAAGCAGCCTAATCATAAGGAAATTTGTTTGGAAACTCATTCCACTTATTTTAATTAAAGTCATATTCTTATGAACGTAGGAGAGGAATTAACATAATATCAAATGAAACAAAATTTTAATCAATGATATTTCAATTATTTAAATGCTCTTCTTAATGCCATGAAATGAATCTTGCTTTTAAAAGCAGCTTTCATAGATTTTTTAAAAAATCAACATCTCATATGTTCTTCTTATTCGTTGCCCATAAGCATACATATAATTGTGTTATATATTGCCTACAAATACTCATCAAGATTAGATTTATTCACCCCTCCCAGATGAGGATTCAAGACAATAGCATGGTTTTCATTAGTTTTAAACGACTGATTTATATCGTAATATTGAATATGCTAAGATATTTAAAGGTAAAGGCTGTACTAGGCAGTCTGACCAAGGCTTCCATCGTTGGGCAGATCCACCCTTGCTTCACACTCAGTCAGTGAATTTCACCAGCCTTGTTTTACCTCTTCAGCTCAATATGAGCTGAAAGATGCCCAGCCCCAGCCTCATCCCCTGAGATGCCACAAGGCCATTACAAGGTTCCGAGTGATGTTGCTGAACACTGAGGCCATTGATATGCTGTTCCTGAACATCCTTCATCACTCCTGATACCTCAAGTCGCTTGCCAATTATCCCTACCTATCATGAACTATCAGCCCTATTCCTGCCACACAAGGTAGTATTCTGGGTTAACACCCTTTGCCACATCTGCTGATAATAATGTCCTTCAGGCAGTGATGTAACTACATTGTATCCATCTGGAGAGAAGTGCATACTGTGGGCTTTTTCGCACACACGGTTTGTTCTTGAATTAAAACAATCCGCATCGACATCCTGACCTTTTTGTTGCTGTTTCGTCTCTCGAGATCATTCACACATCACTAGGTTGATATGGATGTTCTTGTTGCTTCAGAAACACTGTGGTTTTGCATTGCCCTGGAATGCAATACAAACGAGAGTTCCGATTGGCTGTTGTGCCATCCAAGGCGTGTTCTGTGTGATTCTTGGCCCCCGTGGTAATGTGGCTGACGAGCTAATGAGTCAGCATAATTTCACTATCTCAGCATACCACTACACTGAGATCTTGCTATCTCGAGATATCAGGGTGGCCGTGTTCTAGCAGCATTCTCTCCTTACGTTTCGCCTGCATCTGTGGCTGGCATCTTCAGAGGATCTGATGTTGGGAAAGCAAGTGGAGTATATATCTGTTGGAGTGTCCAGGGTGGGTGGAAAAACCTTGTCTGTGAGTAACAAGGAAGGCAACCAGGTCAATAGTTGAGGGCATCTGAATAGAAGTATGAGTAACAATGAAGACTATAGCATGGGCATAACACTGGAGATAGCAAGGTCACTGGTGGGAGCATCTGAATAGAAGTATCCCACGAAAAGCCTTTGTTTCACTTTTGTCTATGGTCATCCTGTGTTTGTGTGGAGCTGGTTGGACACTGTCTTGACTCTAGTATTTTTCAACCTTACTGGCAGCTGCCAAGTTCTATTCATTTTCATAGTTTCTTCCTCTTCCTGTTAAAATTGTCCATGTGCTTGAAAACTGGATTTCTAAATTGCTTCTCTGTGATAGTCTGACGTAGTGGCTTTCTAGAGTGGTCCAGAATTTCTGTTTTTTTTCAAATAATATTCTATGGTCCAGGTTGGTTTATCATGTGTTCTTGCTATTGCTGATTTTTCTGGCTGAAATAGTCTGCAGTGCTCTTTCGTGTTCTTTTGATAATGCGTGCACAGGCCATGCGTTTGGTGGTTCCTTTTATGTAGATCTTGTCCACAGCTGTATGGTATGCAATAGACCCCTGCAGTAGCTAAAGGGATCCCTCTTATCCCTTTGCATGAAACGTAGGCATCTGTTGAATTCTTTCTTAGTGGGTCTGTAGATTGTTTGTAGGTTGTGATTCTTCATCAGTTTTCCTATGCGATCAGTGGTTCCCTTGATGTATGGTAAGAACACTTTCCCTCTAGATGGCTCTTTATCTTTGTTCATGTGGCTTGTTCTTGGTCTTGCAGCCCTTCTGATTTCTGTATTAGAGTAACCATTAGCCTGTAGAGCCCTGTTTAGGTGATTCAATTCATCTTGTAGGAGGTGAGGTTCACAGATTCTGTTTGCACGATGTACCAAAGTTTTTATGGTGCTACTTTTTTGCCCTGGATGGTGATTGGAGTTTTTGTGTAGATATCTGTCTGTGTGCGTAGGTTTTTTGTATACTGTGTGTCCCAATTGCTGGTTTGGTTTGTGGATGACTAAAACATCTAAAAATGGCAGTTTTCCTTCATTTTCTTTCCTTCATTTTGTATTCAGTCTGAATCTATGTTGTTTGAAAGGAAAAGACAAAATGTTCCAGTTTCTGACTATTGTGGGTTTTCTGGGCTGGGTGACCATGGTTGGGTAGTTTTTGCTCCTAACGTTTTGCCCGCATCGACAATTGGCAACTTCCAAGGCATGTCATATTAAGAAGTGTTTCTCTCCGTGGCACAGTGTGGAGTGATTGTGAGGTAGGGTATATGTTTTGTCCACCTCACAGATGGGAGGGGTATGCGAAGTGCATTTGAATGGTTCTGGGTGGAGTTCAATTGCAGTTTGCATTTGCATTTGATTCCAGCAGTGTCGTATCTGCGTAGGGCAGGGGGTACTAATCTAGTCACGTAAGGGGCACAAAATTGCCCCCCCCATGTGATCAGGAAGACGGCAAGACTTCCTGCTACCTCATTGTCTTTGGGCACCTTTGGCGTCGCCCATGTCATCATCAATGTGAGCAGGGCCAAGGAAGTCTGAGGACATTCTCCCAAGCCTCGCCCCCCGACTCCTGGTTCCCAGCCGGCAGTCCTTTCTGTTCTCCCCTCTGGGGTGAGCAGAAGCAAATGAAAGGCTCTGTTCTCAGCTCCTTTGCTTTTATAAGCATGGGGGCAGGGCTTGGGGTGGGGCCCTGCCCCAAGCCCCACCCATGTGCTTATGAAAGGAAAGGAGCAGAGGACAGAGCTGTTCAGAACTGCTGGCTGCTGGCTGGGAGCCAGGAGGGGAAAGGCCTGGGGGCTGGTCTTAGAGTGGGTGGGGCCCCACCTCCTGAGCACTGCCCACAGGTGAAATGGGGGAACCCATAGAACAGCTGTCTCTGGTTGCCATTTTCCCACCATACACTTCTGGATTCCAGCTGTGAAAGCCTTTGACAATCTCTTTCAAACTCTTTATTTAAAAGTTCTACTTTCTTTTCAGAATACACACTTTATAATTAGTTTGTTTTATTTTTCCAGATATTTACATTATAGAACTTTTTAGTTTTTAATACTTCTTCCATCACCTGTTCTTTCATTAAAAAATATTTTGTCAATTTTTAAAAATCTTTCATCTATTTTTTCAAATAATTCCCATTTGTTAGTCATCTGATCAAAATAATTGTAACATTTCAGATATAACAGGAGTTTTTTTCAAGACGTAAGTCCATTTTTTCCTAGTTGTAGCTATCTTTGTTTAAATTCCAAAAAAATAATAGACTCTATAATCAAGAAGCACACCAGTATCCCACAGCTCCAATGAAATATAAACAATTATGTGATTTAATTTGTTTACATTTTAAAGATCACCATAGCAACAAAGTTTGAAAGCTGAGTCTTTGATCCATTCTGCATAGCACAAATAAGGTGTCCCGAGGATGCAAACATCTTGGGGAGCAACGCTGCACAGTTTTTCCCCCAAGATGTTCTCAGAACATCTTATTTCAGCCCAAGCCATCTTATTTTGAAGACACTAAAATGTGAACTTTTTTTCCTTCAAGTAATCTGCAAGATGTCTCTTACCTAGCTGTGCAGAACTCAGGAGCTCAGGAGGTGTCTTATGTTTCCTACCTGATAGTTAAGTTCTCTGGTCAGTTTTCTCCTTAGCTTGCACCCAACATTTCGTGTTTTGCTGAAGGGATTCTCCCTGCCTCCATTTGCTGGTCGCCCCGGGACATTTGCTCTGCAGGCTCTAATCCTGAGTGCCTTTTCAGCTCCAAAAGTACATAGTTGTACTCAGCTCTTCCTGCTGATTCCAAAAATATATTGTTTCCCTTCAAAAAAAATTGTGAGGTGTCTGTGAAGAAACGCCGACTAAAAGACTCTTAGTAGCTTGGAGGACTGGTCTACCACCCATTGAAAAGCAGTGGGTACACTTGTCCTCAAAATTGCAGAGGCAAATTCCCCCAGTAGAAGCCTCACATAATTCCCCTACTAGACGCCTCCATTCAGGACCTTTTCCTGTAGCCAAAATAGTTCTGGGAAAAGTAATTTGCTGCCATGCTGCAGCCATCATGCTCAGATTTAGTCTACATGTTCCATAAACAGATACATAGCAACATGCAAACTGCAGAAGAGTTTTAGAGTCTAATGCAAAATTTTTGGCAAAACATTCCACAATTTCATATTGGAACTGGCAATGAGCTATAAGAAGTACCACTACACAATGATGTGGCGGGGGCACAGGGCGCGCCTGCCCCGGGCACAGTTCCTTCTCGCTCTGCCCCTGACTATAACTTAAATGTTTTTAAATATATTTGCAAATACAAGTGGGGGCCCACAAAGTTCATGAGGGGGTGTCCCGTTCTCCTTTCATTGGAAGAGGAATCCTTCCTCTCTATCACAGGGATAAATTCTATCCTCCCTCCCAAGAACTTACCTTAAAGCCTGAGCAACCGCACTTGTCCACTGTCACCATGACACTCACCAGGCCTTGGTCTCAACAGCAGCAGCTTTCCCTGGAGTGGCCTAAGTTGTACACCAAGGCAGCGATGACACTGGAATCTACTTCCTGTGTCTACCACCACCATTTCCTGACCTTGTCCTGTGGCCAACAAGGCTGGGCTGACTCTCTGCAGTAGTGGCCACTTCCATTTTGAAAGTAGAGGGCCTTGTTTGTACATGTTCAGAAAATGATTTTTAAAACCAGGAGGATTTAAACCCTTCATTTTTAATTTCAAATTTTCTGCAGACCTAAGGATCGCCTAAGTTTATGTAAACATCTGTTAGGGGTGAATGTGTCCCCTATCTGTGGATTAAGGTATCTGCAGGCAAAGGCGCACTTGGGAATTAGATATATAGATGTTCGTGTTACATAAGCAACTTAACCAAATTCATAAGCTGAATTGTATTGCAACATATATACATTTATCAGCTCAAGGGTAATGAAAACCTGTAGGCATAATAATTATGGATGGGCTTTTTTTCTACCATACAATGTTTTGACAGTAATGTAAACTCAGCGTATGACAAGCAGGAGCTGCCTTAGACCACATGTCATTCACACAGAACACCTGAGTTTATATATTTATGTTTTTGACAGTTTCTTTTTTTTTTCGTTTCAAGGGGATCCACTTAGTGGTTCTTGTTGTCCAGTTCGGCTGGCGTCAAGTTATCAATCATCATTCATGTCTCTGACAGAGGTTATATATAATTTTTCCAACCTAATAATTATATTTAATAATTATGGTTGGATCATGTGAAACTGATTGATGGTAGACAAGTCTGTGGGAGTAAGGAAGCTGAATATTCTTCAGGCAGAATATTTATTATTTGACACAGCCAGGACAAGCGTCTGCACTTAGATGCTCTAATCTGAAAGGCCAAATGAGAATGCAAAGATTGCCCATCTTTAACTGCATTCAACTGCCTGTAGCAACTATCTGGACCATTCTTATAATAAGTACTTTATGTAGTAGTATAGACGGGTCAAAGATTTTAGCTTTGTTGGTTTACTTAACACAAATAATGTTTTTGTTCCATTGATTTCTGTGGACTTTGAAAGAAATGAGTTTTAGAACTCTAAAATGCATCACAAAAATCTTTTCACCGAATGGTAATGAAAATCATGATATTGAAATCAGTGTTCTTAGGAGAATTCACTTTCATTATAAGCATTGTAAGCACTAAGTAGAACCTTGATTGCATTTTCAATAGGGCAACTAATGCATCCTTGTCATTTTGTTTATTTCTGTACATAATGGCCTTGTTTCAATCATTTTCATTACTGATGTTGCTGATTAATATGTCCTTTACACTATTTTAATGTAATTTTTGCACTACTTATTCAATATATATGCAAATGGTGCAAAAATTGACATTAATGTTAAGAGGGAAGATCCATGTGACACTTGGAATTTCTTAATTAAAACAGTGTGCTTATGAAATTTAGGAATACTATAATTTGAATATGAAAAAAAGAACAATGGGGAAACTTTAGATCAATTGCATAAAGAACAGATCAAATGAGTTCACTGTACAGATTTTTGACTGAAAATAAACGCAATAAATTTAAAAAAAGTGACCTTTTGGCAAGTGAGTAAAATCTGAGACAAGAGCATTGTATGTGTGATGGAATTACAGACCCACAACTCAATCCAGATTCAGAAGCACTACAAATGACCCAAATAAACTTCTTCTCCCATATTTCATCCCTTCCTATACACATGGCAGAGACTTCATTGTATACTATGCTCTACTCTCCCAGATAGATCACAGTTCTTCACTTTGAATGCAGTGGAACAAGAGATAATAAATCATACCAACTGCTGGTTAAATTTACAAATTAAACCAGATGATTAAACACAACAGCACACTGTTCTAGCTATGACAACCAATCAAGTGAAGCATGAACATGTTTCATCATCTCCCACACAGTCGCTTTTGTCATAGCTCTGAGCACCTACTTAGTGAACAGCTTTTCAACCATAATATCAGAAGGAAAAATTAGGTTGGTCCTCAGGAATAGAGAGCTGCAGGCTGACACTGCCAATAAGGCTGAGATTATTCGCTGCAGTACTGAAATTCTTTAATATCAATGGTGGTAGATTCATACCAGCAGCGTTGAAGGTGTTTAATGCTTAGGTAGCCCAGCACCTTTTGTACGGTATCCCCATCTGGATCCAAGCATGGCACCAGAAATTGGAACGCATCCAATCCAATTTCCTATATAAGATCTTTGGCACCCTGCATTTATCATTTTTATAATGGCTATTGAAGAATAAGAACTGTGGATACTTCAGCTATATGCCTTAAGAAGAATAAGCATAACCAACAAGAAAGGTATATCATAAGAGTAGTAGATTATTCCAAAAGCCAATGCATAAAATTGTAAAATAAATAGCTTAGAAAATTTATGCTTTCAGATTAAGAAGTTAGCATTTCTACATTGTTCTCTCTCTCTCTCTCTCTCTCTCTCTCTCTCTCTCTCTCTCTCTCTCTCTCTCTCTGTGTGTGTGTGTGTGTGTGTGTGTGTGTGTGTGTGTGTGTGTGTGTGTGTGTGTGTGTGTGTGTGTGAAGAGAGGGGGTATATAGGGATCCCAATTTTATAATGTAGACTCCTAACCATTTTACTAATTTATTTGGGATTGTATTCATGGGAAATAGATTATAGCCATCTATTGTAATTTAACATATTCTTGATTTACTAGGGTGAATGTGGTAATGTTTTTCTACTGAATAATTCATTCCTATTATGCCATTTCCACAGTACTTAAAAGACTATATTGTATTAAAACACAAACTTTTCAGGGCATGAGTTCTAAGTTACATTTTTTAAAAAAATGGGGCGATGAAGATCACAGGAAATTATGAATGGTAATACATGTGACATAGGCAAAAATGGTAAGGCCAAAAAAAAAAACCTGTAGGAAAGGGACAGGGGAAAAACTGTAGGGAAGTGGTTGAACAATAAAGACAGCTGTGAATCACCCACCGGCTGCAGTTGCCTCTTGGGGTGGAGTGGGTGGAGCCAGCCAAGGTGACTGCTTCCGCCCATCTAGGGGCGGAAGCAAAGCCCGCGCCATGTTGGGACAGGGCTGATGTCACCAGAGGGGAGGGCTGACTGAACCTTAAAAGGGGTCAGCCCTTCTTTGTACCGGCCATGTGCTCTGGCAGGCCGGCGATTTGCCCACCTACCTCTCCCTGGGCTTTCTTTATGGTAATGCATTTTTTTCTGTCATAGCCATTGGCGGTGGTGCATGGGTATTAATCTGGAAGTGCTGATGGCGGCAAGAGGCAGCCGCCCTGCCAAAACTGTAAACAGGGAACAATTTCTAGGAGCGTCCGCCCGGCAGAGCCCCTCAGCAGAGCAAAACCCAATACAGGGCATCCGCCCATGGGAGCTTCGCTAGGAAGTAGACAGGCCAGATCAAGACCCATGCTCCGCCTCATGCTTCTGTGTTGTTTGATTAATAAATGACTGTGGCCAAGTGTTTATCCCAGCAAGGAGTCTTCTGTGTTTTTTGGGAGAGGATCCACTCAGATGGTTCCCACCCTCAGAAGGCAAATATTAAACTTCCTATTGTGTACTGTGGAGTCTTGGTGCTATTGATGTATAAAGCCTTCCATCTTGAATCATCTTGATAAAACCTCAGCGGAGTTAGGACACTGTTTCTCTTCCCTTAAGTTTCCCTTAAGTTTCCCTTTGAGGAGCCAGTACAGTAGGGGTGTGCAAAAGAGTTGTATTTAGAATGTGAACATATCTTATTTCAAAGTTTGGGATGGATTTTTTAATATTGGATATTTATGTTGGCAAAATTCTGATGTTTTTCATTGCCTTTTATTAGAGTTTCTGACAGTAATTTACACATTAAGACAAATATCTAAGTTCTTTGAGTAATTGCGTAGCATTTGGATTTAATATTGATATTACATACATGATCTGAAATTGACATTCAAGTCCGGTTATTGAGGTTTCATATAACATATAGCCAGTTTTAAGGATAATTGATCAATGCATACTCTTCAACTGGAAAGAAGTCTATGCAATTCAAATCCAATTTATTTTCAGTTAAAATGTAGCTAGACTTTAACATCAGACCATTTCTATACAAAGTGTCTAGACAGTTGGTAGTGCAGAAAGTCAGCTTTTTTTTTGTAAATTTACATTACAATTAATTTAAAAGCAATTCAGAAGATTGACTTTTAGCCTAACTTTGCTTCCTGAAATGGAAAGAATGAAATCTGTCGATCAAAATGATAAAATAGAGGAAGCATTTGCTAAATACAGTATGTCTAGCACTGAAATGTCTATCATTAACTGGCACAGGATGTTTTATAAAAAAAATCATCATGCCTTCCAATTTAAATACTAAATACATAAAAATCAATGACTTCTAGAATATTGTAGAATATTGTATTGGCATCTTTTTACCTAACCAGAGAGAATTCCTTCAACTGAAATCTAAAAATGGGAAAAGAATGTTTATCTTCTAAAAACTAATCTGATCAACATATGTGAAGTAATGGCAAAGCATAAATCTGATAGTTTTTGTAGAATGTGTGTCCTTTTCATAATTTATAGCCACATCCAATTTTCAAATGTAAAATTTAGGGGGGAGGGGGGGAAGCTGTATGCAAAATACAGATAAGTGTATCTTCCAAAGTTTCTTCCAGAGTTTTTTTTTGCCTTGGACAACTGTTCCAGGAGAAAAAACCTCAGCAACTGAAGTCATTCCATTTCTGTGCTCATGAATTTCCTGCCACTGAATTGATAAAAGCACAGGAAGCCTGTAAAAAAAGTTGGCAGCCCTTAAAAATAATATCTAGTACAGTTAGACAACAAAGAATGCCACACTAAGGGCACAGAGAGTCAACTCACCCTTTTTCTTAGGATGGAAGCTGCTTTCAATTGGATCCTTCCTAAACTGTTCCAGTGACAGGATCATTCAGAAAACCATTGTAACAGGTACTTGTTCATAGTAGTATTCATGATCAATGGTGACACCTTCCAGAATTTAAAAAAAATTAGTAAAATGCATTTCATGTATCAAAAGACAAAATGTTCTGAGCCAGCAGTTTATACAGTGGTTGAGAAATGGTTTAGATTGTCTAATTACAGAGATATCATTTTTTGTTTTCACATGACTTGTTTGTATTTTGCATGCTGTATTTTGCATGTATTTTGCATGCTGAGTTTGTAAACTGCTGGCTCAGATATTCACCTCATGATTTCACATGACATTTTAGTCCATAAATGTTTGCATAATACACCCATGGAACAGGACTTCTGGTATCTTCTAGCCACTTTCTGATTCCAGACCATATGAAAGAATGGAGACTGTCCATGGTTTGCCGGTGTACTGCTTGTTTTTATAAAACTGGCAATTATACATGGGATAGGAAACCTCTGAATCTATAAGAGAGAAAAAAAGGAGAATCATATCTCAAAGAGATTTATTTTAAAATAGATTCATACCATGCAATACAGTTTGTTTACAACAACTGTGGCAAGCACTTATACCAGACATCCTATCACCAACATAGTAAGCTGTATCATGCAGTCTGTGTCAGAATCTAGTGATAACAGATCTTCCTTGATTAAATTCACTTTGCACTTCATTTCACTGCATCTTAATTCATTTATAATTCAGAACATTTCTAAAATTAATTCATAAATTGGAGCATGTGCAGTTTGCTGTAGTTTTCAGTTCCTTCAGTTTATCTATGCTCTTTCCCCTACTACATTGCAAATTAAACATTGATAACATGCTGCAAAAATTATGCAGTAATTATGCATGTAATTATGCAAGCAGTTCCATTGACATACTTTTAGTGCAGTGCTTCACTGATGAGAACATGTGCTTCATTGTATGGATAAAACACCACCCAAAAGAAATACTAATACAAGTGTGATGCACACACATTGAAAATGCCTATTTATTGTGTTTCAACAATTCACATTTTTGTGCTGGTCATATAGAGGGGGAAAGGTTCATATTATATATAACACAAAACTGTACAAAAGTTGAAAACAGAAAAATGGGAAGAATGGAATTCTGCAACAGTGGCAATAGTAGCTAATACAGAACTCCAAAATTTGAAATGCTGATAACAAAATGTGGAAATATCCTTAGCTTAGTAATGGTTTTTAAGCTTGAAAAAATATTTGCAGAAACTCAAGTGTTTTCCCATACAAACCATTGGAAAGACCAAGCCACACACACACACACCCCATCTTCTATAAGATGAGGGTGGTTGTTGCAAGAGAAAGTGAGGAGTCCAAGCAGGGTGGAAAAGAGAGAATAAAAATTTATGGAAGGGGAAAGGGATATGTTCTGTTACCTTCATAGTGTATTTGTATGGACAGTAGATGTACTATAGACATACAATAGCACATAAACAGTTCATTTTTTCTGTCTGCAACTGATGCATAGTCCCTTCTTTTTGTAGATCACACTATAGGATTAGTTGATTGTTTTGATGCCAAGCAGGAATTTTCAGGATAGGTCTCAAATGGGCTCAAATGGGAGGAAGGAAGAGAGTGAGTGAGTGAGGGGTGGCATGCAAGGGAGTGAAGGGAGGGGGACCAGCATCTGGACATGGCCCACTGTAGCAGAGGGAGGGGAGGGAGGGGGAGCGGTGGCATGCAAGGGAAGGGAAGGGAAGGGAGGGGAGGGAGGGAGGGAAGGGTGGCATGCAAGGGAGGGGAGGGTGGGGGCAGGCCATTTTTCTCCATCTTCACATTACTTGTATTAAAGGGGCTGTTGAGATTAAAAAGACTTGGTGACATTGAAATTGGTTGTCATAATTAAAGTGTAGAAATGATTAGTGGACATTAAATACTTCAGTTTAATTATATCAGCAAGCATTCTGAGGCATGAATAGCTAGGGGAGATAACCAAAAGAGTTAATGTGGGCAGAGAAACCTAAAGAACCTAGGGAGAGATCTGTGTCTGTGGCAGCTTAGAACAGTGATGGCGAACCTATGACACACATGTCAGCATTGACACGCGTAGCCATTTTGGATGACACATGGCCGCATGTGGCCGCATAAAAATAAGGATGTTTCATCCTGTCCAGGGGCAGCTCGGAGGCCCCAACCCGGACTTGACTAGGCGGCAGCCTCCTCCTCCAACCCCAGCCCAGCTGGCCCAACCGCCCTGTCGTGGGCCCTGGTGGCAGCAGCAGCACAGCTGCAAGCTCAGGTGAATACAGAGGTGCCCGTTGTGGTCCCGGCCTCTGCAGAGGCCAATTGGAAGTTGTGGGGGGCATGCGGAGTGAGCCACGTTGATGGCGGCAACACTCGTTTCAGCCCTGGCCTCTTTGGTAGGAGGCCAGGAACAATGGGGGCAGGGCACTGAGACAGGGGAAGGGGGAGAAAACACGCCACAGCTGGCCAGCTGCAGCGTGGAAGCGAGGCTGGAGGGAAGGAGAGAGGGATGCCCCAGAAGGCTGCGAGGGAGGATTTAAAGAGGGGCATGGTGGGCGAGCGAGGAGGCGGCCAGAGGGAAGGAGCTGGGAATGGTGGAGGGTGGGAAGAGCGAGGGAAGAGAAGGGTGGGAGAGGATGTGGGGGAGCCAGCAGGGAGGAAGTGAGCTGGGAAACAACAGCAGAGAGCAAAAGAGCAGAGAAGGAAACAGAGAGCTGGAGGAAAGCAGCAGAGAGTGAAAGAGCAGAGAAGGAGACAGAAAGCTGTAGGACAGCAGAGAGGGGAAAAGTAGAGAAGGAGGCAGATAGCTGGGGAAAAGCAGCAGAGAAAGAACAAGCTGAGAAGGAGGCAGTGAGCGGAGAAATGACCCTAGCAAGAGGTCATTGACCATCATTACTGAGATAAGTGAGGGGGAGGCTGGGAGAGGTGAGGGCCTGTGCCATGGGTCCCGTTTCCCGCCATTAGAAATCAAGAGGAGTGCCACTACGAACAGGAAATTTGGAATGCCTGGAACCGATTACCAGACACTTCTAGCAACCCGGAAAAATATAGCAATGGCATTACTCACAATTTTTCCCTCTATGTACTTTTGTGAGACCTTATTCTCAGCATTAAATAATATCAAAACCAACAAAAGAAACAGATTGGCAGATGTAGTTAGTAGCGCTTGCTTGGGCTTGAAGTGTATGAAATACCAACCTTCAATTGAAGATTTAGCCAATGAAATTCAGCAACAAAAAAGTCACTAATAGGCAGGTTAGTTAAAGAATTCCCCCTCCCCCTCACTATCTTAGTTCACGACACCCCCCACAAGTTAAATAATATCAAGACCAACAAAAGAAACTGACTGACGGATGAACAAAGAAGTCACTAAGCAGTAAGTTAAATAATTAGTTTTTGGTTTATTAAATACAGTTATATATTACGATTATACATTTTTGTTATTTAAACTATAAATATCGCGAAATTATTTTTTTTCCGAAGCGACACACCACCCGA
The DNA here is from genome assembly GCF_021028975.2 of Sphaerodactylus townsendi. Taxonomy (NCBI): domain Eukaryota; kingdom Metazoa; phylum Chordata; class Lepidosauria; order Squamata; family Sphaerodactylidae; genus Sphaerodactylus; species Sphaerodactylus townsendi. Next base: position 60,918,750 of record NC_059428.1, on the reverse strand, counting down.
GTTATGCTCAGTTTTTTGGCAAATTTTGACACACCAAGCTCAAAAGGTTGCCCATCACTGGTTTAGGACATCATCCTCTGAACCCACATGCTCATAGTATAAGAGAACAGTGTTAATGAACAGCATCTATTGACACATTTTGCTGTGCAGGTAAGGAAAATGTGGTCGGTCTGATTATATTACTATTTTAAGCGTTAAGCTAGGGTGATTCTGTACAAATGCGGGTGAGTATTAATAAGAATAACAGTTTTAATAAATTGCAGTCTAGCTGTTTATTTAAAAACCTTAGTTTAGCCCATATTGCTTTATGCTGCCTTCACTTGGAATGTGTGGGAGAAAAGAGAACAGAAGGAAGAAAATTCCCTTCCTGTCTGTGCCGCCACAGTAATATCTTTGTGGGTCTCAGCTTGTCTAACATAAATATAATCCAAGTTCCAGACATAACATGAACATTGAGAGGCATAGTTGCTGAATAAATTCAGTTTTGCTGACTGGCAGTGACGTGAGTGGAAAGATAAAAGCTTTTTTTAAAAAATTAATGTTTGTGAAACTCCTTATGGTACTAGGGATGTCAACCAAACCAACTGCTAACACACATTTGTTTGCTTCTATTATTCATGTTTTATTATCCATTTGCTTGATCACTGCAAAATACAATCTCTGTCAATTAACTTGTAAACTTAACTACCATTTGTGACTATTGCAGACCGAAGTCTTCAGAAATGGCTTGTTTTTGTCAATGAACTCATGTTGTGTTATTGCTCAGGTAATTTCTGCAGCTCTCTAGTGTATATCAAGCTTATGAGCTGGAAGAAAAAACTATGATAGACCAAAATAATATTTATGAGACCAGTAATGACAGTAATATTTCTATTGCAGGCAGGCAGGCTCTGTACATAAGATTCTATACACAACCATTCTCTAATTGTATTTTTTAAATTGTATTTTGAATTCATTTTTTTAAAAAAAATCCAAGTTATTCAGTAGTCATTGTATATTTATGTGTACAAGGGAAGTGAGACAAACAAGTCTGAGTTATTTTGGCAGTATAGTGTGTTAAGTAGCTTCTTTTTCACTGAAATTGCAAAAGAGGTTGTTTTCGTCATTTGGACGCTACAAAACATCTGGCTGGCAAAATAAAAAAAGCAAGATTGCAGCACAATACAGTTCACTGCATTTCAAGTCTCCAGTGTCATCATAAAATCCATCCTTTTTTGCAGCCATGCCTTTCCTGCTGATGATGGAGAAAACGGGTGCACACAAAAACAATGTGGTCAAAGAAGTTCTTGGCAAGCTGTCAAAAACATTGTTGTCAGATACTTAATTGCCTTTGCATCTAAAATGAAGAGACCAGCATACAGGCTGACCTAGGTTTTATTCATGACCAGTCTGCAAAATTCTTCCCTTCCCTTTTAGTGTTGATTGCCTTTTAAACACAGTTATTTGATGAATGCCAGCATTTGAGCAAACAGCTCCAAACATGCCTGGCAATGTCATTGCACGTAGAAACTTGTGTGAGCAGTGCCAGTTTCATATTCTTTTCCTCATGCCATAAACAATTCACCAGATGTTTCTCAACTCCAAGTGAATCCCTTCCTCAACTTCGCCCGATGTTCAACCAGTGGATAAATTTTGTAATTCTCCCTTTACTCTTAGGCCATTTTTTCACTTTCGAAAGCCCTGTGGCATATCCAGTAGCGTACCTGCTGTGGGGCTTCTCACCCTGCTTGTAGCTCCCCACGGCTGCCCAGTTCTTTCCTTCATTCTTGTCAGGGTCAGTATGGGAATCCCCAGCTGGTTCCCTATGAGACTGGGACTCTCCCATAAGCACCACAAGCTCTTCTGCAGTCTCCTTCATCCTCTGAAGATGCCAGCCACAGATGCAGGCGAAACGTCAGGAGAGAATGCTGCTAGAATACGGCCATACAGCCCGGAAACCACATAGCACCCCAGTGATTCCGGCCGTGAAAGCCTTCGACAATACATATGGTAGATTTTCTTTTTCTAAAAAAATATTTTATCTTTATTGTAATTTTAAATAAAATGGCGAAAACAGTCATATGAAACAACATAAAAAGATGAAATACATGTTTAAAACACAATAAAGTTCACCCAATTATTCAAATAATAAGTTAAATACATTCCAATATTCAAAGATCATGCAAAATAACACTGTGAAATTGTTTAAAAACAAAATTATCCACTTAATACATTTCTTTTAATAATGAATTACCACAGAGTTATATCATATTTTCTAACTCAAATTTACTAATACAAACTATATTTCCTCTCCCTTAACTATTTTACCTTGTACTTTCTCAACACTAAATTATATTACTGTTTGTTGACTTTTCAACTTTGAAGCCTACTCTTCAATAATCTTTTATAAATATTCCATAAAGATAAATTTGCTATCCTTATTTACACCAGAGTATCAAAGTTCCCAATTTTGCTGATATGTTTCATAAGGTAGGTTTCTTATGTGATGTGCCTTTTTATCTTATTCGTAAAGTGGATGTACTTTTTCTATCCAGTCTTCTAGTGTTGGTATTTTCTCTGTTTTCCATAGTTTTGCTAGGACTATCCTTGCTGCTGCTATCAAGTGAAACAACATATGTGAATGTCACTGTATTTCATTATTTGAAGAAAACACTGGTCCTAAGAGATAAACAATGGATTCTAATGGGAATTGCATTCCTATAATTTTTATAATTTGCGAGTGAATCATTCTCCAATATCTATTTACTATTTCACACTTCCACCATAAATGTTTAAACGTTCCCTCCTCCTTCCTGCACTTCCAATACAAAGATGAATTATTGTTGTTTATTTTTGACAATACCACTGGAGTTATGTAGCTTCTATAAAATATTTTAAGATTGTTTTCTCATAAATCCAGGTTTGGGATATATTTATACAAACTTGCCCAATATTTAGTCCAATTTCCCCAAGTTATTGAATCCTCATGATCTTGTGCCCACTTAATCATGCTTGGTTTCACTATTTCCTGTTCTGTTTTTTGTTCCAATAACACTTTATAGATTTTGCTAATTGTCTTTGTACTGTCAATCGTCATGGTAGATTTTCAAGATGTTTCACAGGTTATATACAAGACATGTGGTAACTCTGATGCCTGTAAACTTATTCTAAAGAACTAGGGTTGAGCATTCTTCTCCCACACACAACATAATTTGTCCTTCTGACTAAAGAATCGTTCTTCTCTGATGCAAACTCTTTCTAGATCAGTTTCCTCAGGTCTACCCACTTTGTCCAGAAGATGGTCTGCTCTAAGAACTTGGATTAGGAATTCTTCTCTCCCTACAAGTCAATTCCTTTCCTGCCTAGAGTACAGGTACCAAAACCAGGTCTTTCACTGACACTGAATATGCCTGCTGTGTCTGGAACTCAGAGATGAACTCCCTCAAATCTTGTCTGAAGTTCTAACTCCTGCTAAAACTCCACCCATTCCCAGCCTATCACTCATACAGTGTGAGAAAAGGCTGTGTGAGAGATTAACACTTTACATTCTGGTTTTTCTGTCTCTGCCTGTTCCTCAAGTCCATCAAGCTGCCTCATGGTGCTCTATTGATATCCCAAAGATCTTCTGGCCTTCAAGCATCAGCAAGGGTGAATCCCTTCAAGCATCAAGCAAGGGTGAATCCATCAACCTCTTTAAATCAAATCAGAGTCTATCAATTAGAAATGTATACACCTATATTCTTTCAAAAGTAAGTAGCCTGGCAGCCTGAGACTTAATCAAGTTTTTATTTGTGTGTGTGGCCTTTTAAAACTTATCATACTCATAACTTTGAGTAATGACCAAGACTCATAGGATAATAACCAAGGCACTCAGACGTTCCCTCACAATGAAGATTTTACTGATGACTCAGTCAAAAGCCCATGAAGAGCAATTGTCAGCACAGATGTCAAAGAATTAAGCTGATTTTATGCACAGCGGTAATAAGGTAATAAGGAATTATTAGATATTTTAAAAAGAAATATAAGATACAAAATGGGTTCTTCTAAGTGACACACAGAAGTTGTCAGAAGCTGCTGGCATAGAAACTGACAAAAAAGGATGCTGGACAAGGGGAGATATTAAATAGGTTGGCTGCTGGGTGGGAATGAAAGAAGGAAGAAGAGAAAGGGGCCATGGGGGCTTTTAGTGAAGGGAAATAGGGGGAGAAGGGAAACGAGATGTCTCCTGCAAGTTCTTGTGGTTATTCACAAATCCTACAATATCCATTCTAAAACTTCTAATGCCTTTTGAAACATGGCACACTGATTTCATACTGTGAGTCTATGCTTGTAAAATTGTAGCTTTTACTGTTTATCAATATTGCAAGTTGACATAATAAACTGTACTGTGAAAACTGATTGAGTAGTTCTGCCTTTTGCCAAAAAAACACTCCCCCCCCCAAAAAAACGTGAAGCAACAGCAAGATTGGTCCTTATTTTTAGAAGCTTAGCCCAAAGCAGTTTTACAACACATCTTTACTGTTCTACATGAAAAATATACCTCCTTTCTTATTGAAAAAGCACTATTAATTCCTTTGATCCCCAATAACTGTGACTCATTTTCTCCTTTGAATTCTCCAAGGTCTTTAAGATCATCTGTCTTCACTATTATACATTCCTTTGCAAGTGTGTACCTATCATCTGTTAGGGAAGTCAGCATGGTATAGCCCAGTGTCATTAGATCTTGATAATTAGGCTGGGTCAGAACTTAGAATAGAAACTCTGTAGAGAAAGGCAATGGCAAACCATCTCTGCCTAATCATTTCCCTTGAAACCCCTTGTTGAGATTGTCATGAGTCAACTGTGACGTGACAAAACTTTACAAACAAAACTATTATCTCTTTATGGTTCAGGAAGAGCAAATATTTTCAAATGAAAGCTGCCCATAGTTAGAACACAGTCTTCAATCATTAAATTATCTCTTACAAATTGCATTATTGTATGTAATTTCTATACCTGGATTTTGTATTGTGGCTAAATTTAAAGTATCTTCTATTAAATTTTCCTTATGTATGTTGAATATATACTTTCTTAAAGTATTATTCCAATTACTGTAATCCTCATGAAGACCTCTTAATTGCAAGCTGTTTTCAGTTTGTTGTTTTTGTTGTTTTTCTTTTGTTTTGGTAAAGGTGTAGATTCCCCCTTTCTTGTCTCAGCTGCTTCAAAGTATCTGGCTTCTAGTGAGTAAACCTTCACTTTGCAAATAAATAGCAAAGAAATGTTCTGAAGATAATCTGGGCCAAGATGTCCCAATTCCTGTTTTTAGCACAACAGTTCCCATGATTATCCCAAAGCTGGCAGATAGTTTGAAATTTCTAGCTTCATTTTTATGAGTTATGCTTGCCACAGACAGTAAGGCATGAACATATTTTAAATTATAGATGATACTCATGACATCATCCTGTGTTAAATTTCTCCATTGATTATGGGTATCATAGTACTGGACAATTTCTAATGTAAGCATCTGGATATCATCTACTTTTTGAAGTTGAAAAGAATAGTGAAGTCACATATAAAATGCAAAGGAAGAAAATGGCCAGATTCACTTTTGTCTCTCATGAATATTAGGTCAACTTGCATAATTTGGGAGATCAAATGTTTCTTTTCCTTTACTTGCTATACGTTTCTTATTTACTGCTATGTTTCTGTGTTATTGCCTGACAGAAAGGATAACTCTCTAATAAAATAAGATACATGACTAGAAGTGTGTATGGATTCAGTAAGAGTTACGATTGACTGAGCTAGACCTCAGCTGAAGGAACTGCATTTTAACATCATACTGTAGCTAACTTATTTTATCAACCATTCCATATTTTACAGAATAATTATGGCCAGTTGGTACTGACACAGATATGTAGGGTTTCAGTGGAACAGTCAGACTCAGCCATGTTAAACCATAAATGCTGATTCCCACAAAATGCCAGATGATATCCTTTATGCCAAACATCCCCAATCTTTTTGGGCTGTGGACACCTTTTGAATTCTGACACAGTGTGATAGATGCAGACACAAAATGGCTGCAGCACAAGGTGGAGCTAGCCACAAAAATGGCTTCTACAGCTTACTTTCAGCAACACAGCAAAGATCCTTGTGCTGTGGTGGTAGCTACTGTTCAAACATTTTTTTACAAAAATCTGCATAGCTCATTACAACTTCACTGACCAGTCAGAAACCTTACTGGTTAAAGCTTTCTCCTGGTACCCACCCACTTGGTGGGTACCAGGAAAATTGTCAGTAGACTTCAGAGTGTCAACAGGCACCATGTTGGGAACCCCAGCTCTATGCAATTTGTGTTCTCTTCCAACATCATACTTGTAGTGAAACTTGTGGAATGGACCTTTTAAAACATCTATAAAATATTTAGCATTTGGGTGAAAGTCAAAGTTTAGCAAATTCAAGATAAACCTCAAATCCTGATTAACAAATGAAAGCAAGCTGTCTCACTTTTAACTATTCTTCTACTGTGATGATTAAAAATATGCAAAGGAGCTGTTAAAACATCTATGTCTTGAAATCACAATACACATAGAAAGCATCATTCAACTTGTAATTAATTGGACAGTTGTGTTAATTTTTTTGCATTTCCAAGAGTCATATTTTTTCTTTGTGGTTGATCAAAAAAAGTAATCTTATTTTTAGTTCAGTGTTGGGTATTTTTAAAGATATTACTTGATAAATTGATTTTGGGATATTAAGACCTGGCTGTAGTGTCATAAAAAATACATTCTCATTTTTCTGTATTTATTTCAATATTTTTATTCGGCTTTCTTCCCACACTGGAGACTTGTAGCAGTTTGGGGAAAAAAAAGAGCCACCTTAAGCCTGAAAGAGGTAGCATAGTAAATTCAATAAATAATAATAATAACAACAATGACAACAACAAATAACAGGCACAGAGAGAAGAATTGGAAGATGAAACAAAAATCATTCCATGTGAAGAGAATAATGTTGCTTGTATATTGTTATGACTAAAGGGACTCAATTTTGATTGCTGGAAAAGCTTATAAAAGTCTTGTTTTCTGTCTGTCTTGTCTTATCTTTCATATAGCTTAGAAACAGGTGTTTGCAGACAGAAATAGGCTGTACCATTACCAAGGTCAGATTCCTCATTATGGACATAGAATAATTTCCAATTATTTTCTGCTGGATACAGTCAGCCAGCTAGAGCCCTAATTGAAAGTTTTAAAAGGGTTAGGTGACTTGCTCACCTTAAAGAGAGTTCTCACTAACTTGATACCTGTTTGGTTAATTGGTAATTATTTGGTGTGGCCAGCTTATGCCATCAGAGTTAGCATCCATCTTTCCTATGCCTATTATTTACTTTGCCTCTATTTTGCTTGAAGAACCCAGGATTTGGCATTACTACCACTCCAAAGGCCTGGATGGGTCTTTGACACACACACACACACACACACACACACACTCACACACACACACCTCTTCCATAACAGGCATAACAGGTAGATGGGTCTGAGAGAGTTCTGAGAGAACTGTGACTGTGTGTGTGTCAAAGTCACCCAGCAGATTTTATGGGGAGAATCAAACCTGGTTATCTAGATTAGAGTCTGCCACTCATGTGGAAATCCAGGAATTCAAACCCATTCTCTAGATTAGAGTCTACCACTCTTAACATTATGCCGGCTCTAGATGGTTTAGGCTAGACTAATTTGGTCAGATCTCAGAAGCTAAGTGAGGTTGACCTTGGTTAGTATTTGAATGGGAGATCACCAAAGGTTACATGGGTTGCTATGCAGAAACAGGCAACAGCCAGCTGTCTCTGAATGTCTTGTGCCTTGAAAACCATAAGGGTCAGCTGCAGTTTGATAGCAAAAAAGTAAGGTGGCAACATTATCTATTCTAAGTCTGAACGCTATACTATTGCCCAAGTAGTATAATTATTCAGCATTACTCATCTTGCCTATTGTACAATCCTTAATTCTCCCCATTTGCCATATACTACTCACTTGCCCCTATGCACTGTATCTCTAGCTTTACTAATCATTAAAGGAAACTTGAGGTTGGAAACCTGGTACAAACCTCCTGTATATAAATAATTTTATATTTGCAAATGCTACTGCATTTAACTTGAAATAGCCATCAGTAAATATTTTCTATCTTTCCCATTATTGAATGATCCACCAATACTTAGTTGAGCATTTCATAATTCACAAGGGGAAAAATCCACCTTTTCCCAGTTTTGATGAACCATCAGTCTTTTCTCATTTTACTTAATTGCATGACTGATTAATTACCTGTTACTTACCTAAGCACCCACATTCCCTTTTATTATCATTAGGTGTCTAATTGCCAATTCATCACAGTCTTCGTATTTTGCTCATTTACTTTTATTTGCCAATGATTGAATAATTTTCTGAGTATCCTGCCTTCCCCATATCTTGTTTCTTTCTCTCATCTTCTTTAGTAATTGTTGGTGTCACAACTCTTGCTATTTTCCATTGTTTGTCTATTATTCAAAACTGATACTAGTAAAAACAAATTCTCATATTCTGTTGCTTTTCTTCTGAAGGTAGGTTGTAAGAATCATAAAATACAATCAAGATAAAAGAGTAGGAAAAAATAAAACTTAAATAGCTTATTAATCCTGTCATGATATATAAAAAAGAAAGTAAAGGTTCACTAAAGGGTCATTTCAAGTTAGCAGAAGTTTGCAAACCCAAAGGCCAGAGACAGTCAGTCTAGGGGTGAAGGAGCAGTTAACCTTTAACATGATTGGTGAGTTCAACTGTAACTCTAGACCAATGAGAGGTTGATGCCTGGGTGACGAAAACTATCCTGTTGGATGTATGCATTGTATATGCTATGCTAACTTCAGTATGAGATAGAGACTGAGTTGAGTTCGCTGTGTGTTGAACTTTTGCCTGTTTTTGAACGTTTGCCAGTTCAACGCTCAGTTTCCCAAAATCAAACGGTTCCTTTTCTCATAAAACCTTTTTTCTCCCCCCTTTTTACAGGCTGTTCCCTGTTTTTATAGTTCGTAGCTCCCCCTACCTGTGGCTCTAGGCTAACTGTGTCTCCACCAGCCAATCAGGAGGTGTCTACATTTTCATTAAGTGTTGCTAAGGCCAGCTTTTCTTAGAATTAACCCTTTTACCTGGGCCTAATCCATCACAGTAGCCATCCACCGATTAAGGTTAATCTTTATCCTTTGAATGATCCCGTGAAGCAAGTTGTTACTGAAGAAACCCATCAGGTATTGGACTGAGATATTATAAACCAAAGTGAATCAAAATGGGCGGCACCTATCATGATAGTGCAAAAGAAAAAGCTTGCAGAAGGTGATAAACCAGAGTATAGATTTTGTGTTAATTTTGGAAAGCTTAACAAGGTGACTAAATTAGATCCTTCTCCTTCTCCTAGGACATTTCCGCATGGCCAAAATATCCCTGGGTAGAACTGGGATCTTACATACCAGGGCTATTTTATCCAGGTTTCTGCCTCTGCATGGCTCCTTTGCTTCTTCCCAGGAGCCGAGGTAGGACCAGGAGGTAATACTCCAGTTTGTTCCACACAGCCTGGGTCTTTTGTATTTGCCCCACAAACAGTCGAGCAGTAGCGAGTTTAGTACACAACAATTGCCCAGTTCTCCTGTTCATTTCCCATTGAATGAGGTTTGCTCAACTGACCCAGCTGACTTTGCTGCTTCATGAAAAAATCTGGCTCCCCCCCAGCTTCCCTTTTCCAACCCAATCCATGACTCACCGTCTCTCTCTGTTTCTCTGTAGCAGAGCCAGCTACACCACTAGGAAGCCTCTCAGTGGCTCCCTTCCTCGCTGACCTGCTAGCCATGGGGTGGGTGGTGGAGGGGAAAGTATGCCCAGCTGTGCCATAAGGAAGCATCTCAGTGGCCCCTTTTCTTCCCCACCAGCCTTCTAGCCTCTGCGAGGGGTGGAGGGGGCAGTATGCCTTCTGCTGCCTTTAGGAGGAAATGGCAAGATGGGAAAAATATACCAGGTTTGCTCCCATGCTGTTTGCACAGCAGTGAGGTCATCCCAGGATCTCTGAAAATAATTGTCAATTTGCTGTTTTTTTAATATCCCGGGGTAAGGGAAATATGGGGCAGCACCAGGTGGGATATTTTTCTCACTCACTCCAGGATATTTTGACCATGCAGAACCAGCCCTAGAATTGATCAGTTGGTTGCATAGTTAGCTGGAGCGAAATACATTTCTTCTTTGGATTTCAGTAAGGGTTATTATCAAATACCTTTGACCCCAGAAACATCAGAAAAACAGGATTTGTGTGCCATCTCAGGTATTTTCAGTTCATAGCTATGCCATTGGGGTTAACTGGTGCTAATAATACTTTTCAGAAGCTTAACAATGGAGTGTTAGATGGACTTTCATTTGCTAATGCTTATCAGGATGATGAGGCTATTATGTTCTTTACTTGAGAGGAGCATATTGAGCATTTGAGAGTTGTTCTGCAGAAGCTGCATGAAGCAGAACACTCTCAGACCTGAGAAGTGTCAATTTGGCTGCAATAAAGTGGTTTATTTAGGTTCTCATGTTGGAGGTGGTAAGATCATGCCATTGAAAGCTAAGGGCTTGGCATTGCTACCACGTGAAAAACCTAGAAAGATCTTTGGCATTCAGTACAGGCAAAAAAGGCAATTTCAATCAGACCAAAGGCATTTCTTCCAAATTCTCAACACAAATAACAACATTGAAAGGGGGGAAAACCCAGAAAAAATGCAACATTTCAGTTTTGGAAAGATCTGTTGGAAAACCAGAAGAATTACAACAAGAAGATACAGTGGATAAAAATTTTAGAGAAAGGTGTTGGCAAAAAAATTGCTAGAAATAACGGCTATTGAGTCAACAAAGAAAAAAAATTGTATACTACTGGACATAATCAACTATATAGCTCCTGGCTCAAATACCTCACCAAATAGAATCCTATGACCTACAGAAGAAACCAGATCTATATTCACTTGCAGTTAGTTCTTCACACACCATGTGGGTTTTGTAACTTTGTGCTCCATGATATTATTACTGAAAAAGTGCACAGTTTAAAAAACCCAGGAAATTACTAGTTTACAGAAAACACATCCTCATAAGCTCTAGCTCCATTGCTACAGAAAATAAAAAGGTAGAAGAAAAAATGAAATACTCTTGCCTCTGAATGTTCAAAAGGTAACAAATAATAATGTGAAATATTTTATATAAAATAAAATTGTTCTATATAAAAATGTGTTACTGCTTAATTCCATGTCACATTCATTTTGTTTTTCAGGCTCTATAAATAAAGATAGAACTTACTTGTGGAGTTTCTCAGGTTCACGTCTGTGCCAGTGGTGGGATTCAAATATTTTAACAACAGGTTCCGATGGTGGTGGGATTCAAATAATGACTGTTAAAAAGTATTAAAAATATTTTTAATATCACTTTTTTATTTTAAGTATTAAAAATATTAATACTTAATAAAAATATTTAAGTATTTAAAAAGTGATATTTTAAATTTTAACAACAGGTTCTACAGAACCTTCGGAACCCCCTGAATCCCACCTCTGTCAAGAGGGGTTTTAGGGAGAAGGGAAGAGCTGAATCAATATCCACTACTATATACTGCACTGAAATATCTGAAATTTGATGGGCAGAAATCTAAGAAAGGGCCTTCTTGGTTGTGGCACAAAAATTATGGACCTTTTCCACAGGGAGATTCATCTGCCCTCCTCTATCAGCTTATGAAGACTTATCTATTTCATTTAGCATTCTCCCAGTGATTCTCCTTCCCACAGAACACAAAATGTATTCCTTTTGTGCCAATCTGTCTTAACACCATACATTTCCTCCACAGAATGATTGCTTTGTTACCATTGATTGAGCATCATGCTATGAGCATCATGTAATTCTGTTTCTGTGCCAATACTTCATACTCCAATCAAACAATGATACTGATGATGTCATTTGTTCCAGCACACCCCTCTTTCTTTCCTGAGTTCAGAGTAGCCAACAGGCTTTAAAGTGCACCATAATTTATTGTCGAAGGCTTTCACAGCCGGAATCACTTGGGTGCTGTGTGGTTTCCGGGCTGTATGGCCGTGTTCTAGCAGCATTCTCTCCTGGACAGTGTATAAAAATGTCTTGTGCCTGATTTGTGGCATGACTTCAGTATAAGTATTTATGCCATATGAATATGAAACTTTTTTCAGCTATAGTGGAGCAGACTGAGAGCAGTTAGGAGTATTAATTCCTCTCTTCCCAACTCTGTGCCGATCTTCTGCTGCAAACTGTAACAGAAAGAAAAAAACACACAAGAAAACATATATTTTTGTAACTTATAACCTTCCCCCCAGTGAGAACATTAAAGCAGCCTAAATGGTTCCCCTGTGCTCTATTTTACCCTCACATTTTATCCTTACATTAACCCTGTAAGGTAACCCTCAATCACCTAGTGAGCTTCCATGACAGAATCAAGCTTGTCTCTTGAAAATTCTACTCTGATATTCTAACTATTATTACACACTAGCTCTCAATCAATTTTAATCAACTACAATACTCTTGAAAATCAGTTATACCAGAGTGTACTGCTTTCACAGTCATGCAATTGGCTGCATTTTTTCATTGTAGAGGATTTGCCATTCAATTTTAAATATATTCCAAAATAATCACCCAGGGTGTGTGAATTTGTGTGTGTTTTAGTGTTAAGGTCCTGTTAACAATATATTTTTAAAACAATATTCGTAATCCTGAATCCCAGTGGGAAATGTGGGTTATAAATTAAATTAAGTTAAATTATGAGGTGTTTCAATTTTAGAGTACAATTTATCTTGTAAAACTTGTGAATCTCTTTTGACTCATCAATAATTATTAGATGAGACAGTGCTCTCTGTCTTCAAATTCAGGAAATGAAAAATAATCACAGGATTTTTTTAAAAAAATAAACAAGCATGTGAACTAATATCAAATGGAAATTCCAAAAAGAAAATCTCATATCTGTGTTTGAAGAAAATATACTGCAGATATATTATCACTTTTCAGAAATAATCTCAGAAAAAATAGAAATGGGAGCCTTTCACGAGATTACTTGGGTGCTGTGTGGCTTTCAGGAAGCTAGTATGGACGGTGTTCTTAGCAAGATTCTCTCCCTGACGTTTCGCATACAGTTTGTGGGCTGGCATCTTCAGAGGATCTTTTATCTTTTGATCCTCTGAAGATGCCAGCCACAGATGCAGGCGAAACGTCAGGAGAGAATGCTGCTAGAACACGGCCATACAGCCCGGAAACCACACAGCACCCAAGTGATTCCGGCCGTGAAAGCCTTCGACAATACGTTTCACAATTCCTTTCTCCCAGTTATATCAACAGGACTATCAATGTTTGGTCTCACTTTTGGAGAACTTAATATACACTGCATCTATATGTGACATTTTACATTTATGCCAAGTGAGACAAAAGAAAAAAAACATCCCAAATATCTGTCTGTTTCATGTTACATTTTGATAAGTTTTCAGAAAAGTTCTAGTGGATTGCAGCTTAGATCCAAGTTAGTGTTTAGCTGGTTCTGTTGGGTTTTCTGGGCTGTGTGGCCATGGTCTGGTGGATCTTGTTCCTAACGTTTTGCCTGCATCTGTGGCTGGCATCTTCAGAGGTGTATCACAGAGGGAAGTCTGTTACACACTGTGTCCAGAGAGAAGGAAATGTTTGGGGTATATATTGTCCATGTCCCAGGGTGGGGAACCAATCAGTAAGTGTTTGGGTGGAACTTGTTATGCAAAGATGTGGTTGAAAGTATTGTATTGCGGGTATTGTATTGAGCAATACAATACTGTGCATTTCCAATCTGTGGGCCATTGTTTTTCTTTTCCATATTTGGTAGCATATTCTTGCTAAAATGTTGATGTACTTTGTTTTTGTGGTTTAAAATAGTTCTACTGATGTCCTATCCACTCCTGGTGATTTGTTTCTCCCAATTGCTCTCAGTACAGCTTTTTCAGGGTTGGAAGGTAGTTTGCCTCCATGTCATGATCCTGACATTCCTTGCATGTCTCCCATTCAAATACTAGCCAGGGTTAGGGGTGACAGTGTATGATTGGTTCAAGGTCACTAAGCAAGCTTCTTTTATGTGAGTGGGGACATGAACCTGGATTTCCCAGCTCTTAGCCCATCTATTATACTACACTGGCTCTCATAGTTTATACTGCAGATGTACATACACAAACCCAAAATTTGGCAGTTTTAATTAAACTTTTTTGGTAATATTCTTCAAACATTTTTGTAATTTCCTTCAAATATTCTTCCAATATTTCTTCTGAATAAGAACCTCCAACTTGGCTTCCAGATTCCCTTTAGGTGAGTCTGCCCTGAATACATCTCTAGAACTTCCAACATTGTTTCAAATTTTCTTTTTTAGGTAGAATCTGATGGCTAAATAGATAACTGCAATTGTGCAGATGATACTTTTTTATCCTTATATTTGATTTAGCTGACTCTAGAATAATAATTTAAAAAAAACTAAAGAAGACTGGAAACAACTTTTATTTTTTTAAAAAAAGAACTGTCCTCATTCTATGTACTATATGTTTATGAAAGAGCCAGAACAAGGAAAGTCAGGGTCTGATTAATAGAAAATGACATAAAGAACTGTAGCAAACTAGCTTTCCAACAGCACAGTATGCTTGATGGATTTTTTATTACTTCACATTAGAGTAATACAATTCACAGGAAACAAAGATACAGCCTGATGCATTATTTATAAATAATAATGTATCATAGCTAAACAGTATTCATATAAAAATATAGCAAAAGAAGCAGAAATAACTATTTTAGAGAAATTATCTTGTTATTTCCAAGCATGTAAAATATCAAATACTTTCCAGACATTTCTACTGTAGAAGATACACATATACTTTCTTCATGTAGTTCTGGTAAATGGATTTTTGACAGAAAACAGGCCATAAAATTGACACATTAGAGATAAAAGTATGACTAATAAAGAGAAAAATCACAAATTCATCTATTAAAGATAACTTTCTTACAAACTCAAATCTATTTACAGTTTAAGTGGTATGTGTGTGTAGATGTTCTAAGGAGGGCATGGTAGGAGAGGTTTCTGTTGATGGAGACTAGATTATTTCTAACCAGATTTACTCAGAACTCAAATCAATTCAAAGCAGCATATTTCTAAAAAAGATGTTAGGATTGTACTGCTAATATCATCAGAAAGTTGTTAGGATTGTACTGCTAATATCATAATGGAAAAAAATAATTGTGAGAATTCAAAATAAATGTTCTAACACCTTCTCTCAAAACACCTGCATCTTTTCTATATGTTACTTAATGTATGGACTTTGTCTTTTAACTTTAAAAAATTGTATACATAAAATGAAATATTTAGTATTACAAAAAAAGTTTTCCAAACAGATCAAGCACATATATAGATCTCACTACATCACATACCACATTGTCTTTTTACAAATCAAACACATTTACATCTACAAAAAAGGTTGCCACATTATCAGGGAAAAAAATCCCAATACTTATTTTGTCTGTTACCTTTCAAACATACAACCTCACAACTTCAACAATTCAAATCTTATTAAACAATGTTTATATATTTCAGTTTCTTTCCAGTTTTCAAGGGTTTTTTTTGCAAATAATATTTTTGTTACCAAAATAAGATTCAGTCATATTCAAATTTTCTAAGACCCCAAAGATTAACCAAAGGGTTTTAAGAAAATTATAATTTTAGTATATAGTTAATTTATGCAGTTATTTTCCCTTGAACTTTAGAACCACTGAACATTCCCACTGCATGTAGTCTGTAGATCTCAGACCACTATTCCAGAATGTCAAAGGAAGCTGTTCTAAAAGACTTATTCAACCTCTGATGTATAAAATACCAAAAGGAGACTCATTTATACATGTTCCTTTAATAATAGTATACATTGCCTTTGTCAATCCAATAAAAACTGGTCTATTTCAGTATCAATTGCCAGCATTTGCAGAATTAAACTAATCCTGTTCATATAATTCAACCAGTCCCAAAGAGAATATTTTAGTAACCCCTTTGATTCCATAGTATTAAACGTCTCCTTTAAAGATGTCAAAGAAATATGTATTGGGTGACTTCTTACCTTATCAGAGATATAACCAGGTAGCAGGAAATATTGGAACCAACTTATTGATGGAATTTTACTTGGTAGTTCTAAGTATATATATTCCCCACCATACTGAGCTTCAATTTAATATGTAAATTGGGATCGCGATAAGATTTTGGATTCAAAGTTATATGCAAAAAGGTAACATCTAAGGGAGGGGTTTACTTTTTCCTAAAAATGTCCAGTCTTTCAATGTCTAATAAAAAAAAGGATTTCTGCATGCCCATATACTCTTCACCTCTTTCCTTATATAATCTAGACAATTTTGAAAAGGTAAAGCAGGATAACAGATCGAGAAGGATTATTAAAGTATCTTTTTTCGAAATAATATCACAGGTAGATTCTAATACCAGAATACAGTTGTATAAATGCTTTTACCATATGGCAATAGAAAACATCCCTGTTAGTACAGAACAGCATTAAAATGCTACTTCTTTGCCTGCTTAGAGTGGAAGAATTGTGTTGATTGAAGAAGTCAACACATTTCCTCTTATTGGATTCTCCTGACCCCACAGAAAGAAATGCTGGAAACATGACTCTGGGAAACTCTTGGAATATGGTTCTGTCCTCTTACCCTATTGGATGCTAATTTCCTCCTGTAACAGTTACAAAAAAAGATGCACATGTTTAACCCTATTTGATCCCTGTACTCAATTATTGTTCTGGGGATCAAAGAAAATTTGAACTATGTTTTGGCTCATCCACACACAAAAAAGGGAGAGTTAGACCCATGTCTCTTTGCTGCACTTTTTGTGCATTGGTTCTGCGGGCTCCATTTGTATGGAGGCATGTGAACGGGTAAACAGGACAGCAGGTTACTTTAGCCTGCCTGAATCTGGTCTGCCTCTGCCTCTGCTGTGTGGAAGGGGCCTGAGTGCCATCTATATATATAAAAAGCAAACTGTGAGTTTGTTTCTGATGGTCTAGCACAGGAACTGCTGGGCCAATTCCTCTGAAAATTCCCAGCTACTGTAGTCAGCCAGGCAAGAGTGTTTTCAGATGTTCACATACCTGAAATTTCACACCTGGCCCAGGTAAAACTGTGGCTGTGTGTAACTGTCACCCTTAGAATGTTCATGCCCTTAGAATGTTTGCTCAGATGGCCAGACAAGAGCAGTGAAAACAGTACATAGGTAATAACTCGAGTGGAAGTGAAACACATACACACATTGCCATGTAAGACATCAGGTGGGGTTCCCCCCTCACATGCAGGTACCTTTCACTCTCAGTGCCTCACCCACTACTACCACACAACACACATACTCTCATACACATTCAGCTCATCTCACACTCCTCACTCTGCTGTCCCTCCCATCCAACCACCACTGAACTACTTCCTCACCCATATTCCACACCAATATTGAACAAGCTTGGATGTAAAAGACAGCTGCAGTGAGGGAGAGGGAAGGGATGGAGGGGGAGGCATGCAAGGGAAGAGAAGTGAGGGAGGGGAGAGAGTGAGGGGTGGCATGCAAGGGAGGGGAAGGATGGGGCCCAGCATCTGGATATGACCCACCCACCCTAGCGGAAGGAGAGGGAAGGGAGGGAGGGGGAGGGGTGCCATGCAAGGGAAAAGAAGTGAGGGAGGGGAGAGAGTGAGGTGTTGCATGCAAGGGATGGTAGGGAGGGCCCAGCCAGCCTAGATTCCCTGAATACTGCGGTTACAGTTCAGAAAACCAGGCACGCACTACTCAGGAGTAAGCTCGGTAAAGCAACCATGACATACTTTGAATGGCTGCATTGCGCCCCTCAGAGGGTTTACTCAGAAGTGACATCCATTGCCACCAACCTAACTTACTCCCAGGTAAAGGATCGTGACCAGCCAGCCTAGATGTGTGGGAAGGGTGCCTTTCCATCCCCCCCAAGGAATGCGGTCACACACATCAATGACATTGCACAGTATCAGGCTGCGCATTTCCATGAGCACGTACTGCTGGCCTCTGCAATTGATTTGCTGCTACTGTTCCTTTCCCATTTCACCACAATAAGCCACAGCAATGCATGGACGGGTACCACTAGTTTTATATAGATGAACTCCTGATCCTTAGTTAGAAATATACAAAGCCGGTTTAATTGTTGATTAATTTTTATTTTATTTTTTAAAATATTCACACATTAATGTTGTTTGTTTTTGTTATTCCATATTGAATGACCATTGGTGGATACTCTTATGGCAGAAGCAAAAGGAAAAGAAAGCTGCTTAGGATGAAGCTGATGAAAGAGACCTCACCATCTCTGTTCCTCTGTTAAAGCATCCAATTCTTTACCTGGATGCTCTTCCATTTGCCAGGCCCTTCTTGCCCCAGGAATAATTATTTAAATCAATTTAATGGCTGATCTATGTCACTACTTATTTCAATAAGCTGACAATTTTGAGGATGGGCTGTGCTAGAAATCTGCACAGTCGGTCTTTTGGACAGGTCCACTCTAAGTCAAAATTTAACTGTCTGCACAGCCATATATGTTGAAAGGTGACAAGATTCATCCATTTCATGTGCCTCAAATCTCCTACAAGGTTCAAAAGATGCCACCACACCAAATGTGTTCCTTCACAACACACCCAACCTCAAGGAATGTGATAACCAGTTTCAGACACTTTCTCCCATCATGGCAGATGTCTCTGATTGCTTGATTAACCCAACCTATCCTTATTAACTCAATGACTGACCATTGAAAGCCTGAACTACTGCAGCATTGTCACACCAAAAAACAACTCACACTTCCTCCAAACCCTACTCCAGATATAAACAATTAGCACTACTGAGGAGAGTTCCAGAAACATTTCTTTCCTTAATAGTTATGAATTTTAGTTTTGTGGGATGCTAAAAGGTAAAATTATTCAGTGATAAGGAGAATCAGGGATAGATTGAGATTGTATTCACTAAATTGACTTTGTAGTGCAGGTAAGATTGTTGTTGTTTAGGTCACCCAGATTAGGTAATGATTAGGAAGTCGCCATCTATAATTTATTAGTCTATACTATATTAGGTTAAATAATAGGTTGTTGAGTTTGAGGAGGGTATATGATGTATTTGCTGTGTAATGATGTTATTGTGGATTTATGCTGCTGTGTGAACTGTAATTGGGATACTGTTATGCTATATCGCTGTTATTATCATTTTATTGTGCTCTTATAAAATGTTAAAGTCTTAATTTGTAATTACTATGTTGTTGTTATGAGATGCAATATTAGTGTTGGTAATGCTGCTATTTTAGTTGATTAGTTCTGATTAGCTGTTAAACTGATGGTACTATTGTTTTTTTGTTTTCTTACAATGTTGTTCACCACCCTGAGCCCTACAGGGGAGTGCAGTATACAAATTAAATATCATATCATGTCATAATGCTGCTGCTTCCAACTAGGAGGCTATGGCTGTGAAAACCAAGTGCCCCAAACATATATGCCAAAGTGATGCCTTCTTGCCACATCAGGCTGGACCTAGAAATCCTGGCCTGCCAATTGGGTATGTTTCTAAAATGAAACACCATGAAAATCTTTCAAGAAATTACGGCCCCAGATTCACCGGGGGCTGTAGTTGCGGCAGGAGAGGAGGCAAGCAGCAAAATCACCATCCCAGCCAGGTATGGGGTTTGGGAAGAGAACCCGAGTCACATGTCAGGGGCCTGTCTGCATCACAAGGGGTGTATCCATCCCTATAAAAGGCAACATGTGGTTGCCTCGGCCTCTCCTAATCGGCTGAGGACAAAGAGAACAAGCAAGCTCCTTAGCGCGTCGGGTGGGGTGGCTAGGTCCAGGAGAGCGAGTAGTTAAGGCTAGCTCCACATGAGTTGGAGCTGCCGCAGTACATAGCAAGGGCGAACCTCGCAGTCAGATGGGGCCAACTCCCACCCCCACTGCTCGTGACCCAGCCAACAGGGTTTTTAACAAGGGTGGTTTACAGGGGCTTGAGTCACTTGGCGCTGAGCATGGCACAGTGGCAAAGGCAGAATGAACTTAGCCCAAATATGGGATGAGTTTGGACGGGGGTTTAGTGGGGCGTACTCAGAAACACCCCCCATTTACCTCAGCAACCCCCCCAAATAAAATTAACAATCAAACAAAAAGAGGGGAGGAAGAGTGAATTCAGAAAGGTAAGTGGAGTAGGTGTAATCAATACACCTCATTCTGCCACCTTCATGGTGCCAAAAAAAGAGACTCAATACTCGGGGTCAACCAAAGGCCACCTCAGGTGCTGGTGAGCAGTCAGGAGCGGCTCCTTCAGCCATGCCAAGTGGCAGCACGACTCAGCCACAGACCAGAAGGTCAGCAGCAACACGGGCGGCTGAAACTGCCAGAGACCCTTCTCCCATAAGGCAGGCTTTGGTGCCACAGGAGCTGCCAGCCCAGCACAGCAGGACAGAGGCGTCAGCAGCCACCCAGGTTCCACCGCCCACACCAACGTATATAACCCCGCTGGGAACAAGCATGTGGGATGGGCTTCAATTACCAGTAACTAGCGGAGCACCAGGCATGGCCTTTGAGGGGACCCTATTTTCTAATTTTGGAGTTGGGGTATTTTCACAACTTTTAAACAATTCTTAGCTTATTACCATGGGATACAGTCATTCCCAGAGCTCACTATTTAACTGATAGCAATTACAGTAGATGCACTGCTTACACAGCTTGAGAACCTATTCGATATTGTCAAAAAGTGTGAAAGGTATCACACCATGAAAGCAAAAACAGAGGTGAGCCTGTTCATTGATTGGGTAACATGAATCCTATCATGGAACCTTTAATGTTAGCACACACCTTACTGTTTCATTTCCAATTATATTCATTGCCTTCAGAAAAGATTTTGACTTGTTCTCTTTGCTTCAGAATTATTTAATATTGTACAGTAAATAGTTCTGTTGACAATTCGTATAAAGCAATTATAAACCTGACAACATATCTCTAGAAGGTTCACAAGATCAATGGCATACAGTGTCTGGTTTTGTGATAATGTGTGCAGTATTCAGTAAGGAATAGAAGCAAGCATGTGTAGCCACCCTCATAAAATAACCTTTTCTTCCAATGAATCATCACTTTCTGCCAGTAACTTATAAGCAGTGGTTAAGCACAGTGCCTGTTTTGGTTTTGTTAAATACTAGAAGGATTCTGACAATGTAGTTAAGAGGTTTACACAATATGAAAAAATGGCTTATGTTAAGAGAGAGAAAACTACATAAAATATGTCCAAACAGAAACTTGTGCAGAGGGAAACCCTCAAGAACATCTGTCCTGCAGCACATGTACATAAAAGTGAAGTACTTTCCTACAACTTCAGTATCTTGAATACATGAGCCAAAAAACCCCTCTTTCTGTCAAAATCAACTTTTATTTTTTTTAAAGAGTCATGGAAATTTGTATTCATAGAAGAGGGAAGAAGTAGCCCAAAAATATAATAACTGAAAGGACATGCAAAGTTGGCATGTACGCTGCTTACACATTGAGATAAGAGCATGTTAGCTAGCATTGTTGTGGTCTTATTCCAATACAGTACCAAAGATCCTAGGCAGGATCCTATGCTCACATAGCATGCAGAAAACATACACAAATGATAAAAGGTGATTTAGCTGCATTTGTTTTTGTGAAGGTTTGAAGGATAGTATGGGAGAGTTTAGAATTAGGCAGTTGTGAAAGGAGTTAATTGTGTACATTATAGTGAAGTGGCACTTTTTCAGGTAGTGTTAACATTTTTAAAGCTGTGCTGAGGATTTACGATCTGTTGGCAGCATTATCCTGGCATGTGTTTTGAATGGGTCTCCAAGTGGAGGACTTGGGGTTCAGGTCAAGGGAAGGTAAATTGATTGGTGACAAGAGGTATATTGGTAGAAGCTGACAGAGGAATACAGCACTCCATTTTTTTTTGTATCGGTGTTGCCTCAACAGCCATGAGCCTAGGATTATAGGGACAGATGATTCAGAAAATTAGATGGAAATCTAATATGAATTGTATTTAAGTGGTGTATACTTTATCTTGCACAAGCAGGCATATTGAGGAGCCCAGTTAGGGTGCTGGTCTGGGGAAATTCCTTGTGTTTGGGGCCAGCTGCTGGACTGCCAACAGTAAGATCAGGATTCAGCTGTCAATATAGTGTCTTAGCAATGTGCAGTGGTTCATCAGGAGAGAGGTATTTTGGAACCAGCTCATGCTTTCTCTTCACTGGGTTCATAAACTCATTTCAAATCAGAACTGTTTCTGCAATTCTGATGCTAATCTCTTTCTTAATTAATGTTTTGAACACTTTCCTTTTATTATCCTCCATATTCTTCTTCTTTTAAAAAATAATGTAGTTTGTCTCATGTGCATATATTTTTGATAAAACCCTTTGTCTGTTGAGATTTAGTCTATTCAATGCCATCCTTTCAAGCTTTTCATTGATCTCTTTGAGACACCTAAATCAGCATACATTTGATTATACTGATTATACTGTCATTTATCTACATTATTTCCTCTTGTTTGTTTCTTTAAATATTACACACATTTAGGGAAGGTCATGGCTTTTTAAATAATTTTGTATAGAGTTAAGCTGTAAGACCCTGGCTAGTTTGGTTTTTTGCTTTCATGATGGTGGGAAAATACATTTCTTTATACTCAATATTTTCCTTCATATACTATCCTTTTGAATAATTTCCAGATTAAAGGAAATGGAAGCAACCCAAACCCAGCTCTTCAACAAGCCTTTCTTACTGTCACAGGAGATGGGATTATGAAGACTTCAAAAGAAAACTTCTTAAGCTTTATCTCAGGTCCAAAATTCACAATACACGTGACACAAGTCAGATCATGAATTTCCAACCCAACTTAATCACACATGATTTGGGAACTTACTTCCAAAAGGTTCTGTTGTTCTCTTCAGCTTGTTCTGTTTTCCAAGAGGGAGAAGTAGAGTTTGGATTTATACACCTTATACAGCAGTCCAAAGAAGACCAGTCTCATGTCTTCTTTTTCTGGTATAAGTGTCACAGCTTAGCAAGACACGTTTCAACACAGTCCTTTATGTTCATTCAAGTTTATTAAATGGAACAACTACAAATGTGCAACTTATGTAGTCTGTTGCTTTCAAACCTTACTTGCCTTATTTTGAATGAATATGTAGGCACATTTGCTGTTCTAATCTAATGCAATATCTAATTTTGTGAAAAAAGCATGAACCTATGTCCGTATTCTTCATCAGAACAAGCTCAATACTATAACTGTAACAACTGAAAAAAACGGGTTATAAACTGACAGGCGTCTATAACTAGCCAATCTTGTCTAAATACTGCTCCCGTGCCTCTAAACTACATTTCCCACAATTCTTCATCTTAAAGACAAAGCCTCTTCTTCTTTACTCATTATTGCTACATAGATGCTGGCCTTTTGTTACTAACTAACTTCTGTGGGACAGCACACCCCTGCTTTTTCAAAACATCTTACAAACTCCTTCATTTTTCTCCACAACAAACATCTTGTAAGGTAGGTGGGGCAGAGAGAGTCCTCAGAGAATTGTAACTAGCCCTAGGTCACCCAGCATGTGGAAGAGCAGGGAAACAAATCCAGTTCACCAGATAACAGGAAGGAAAAAACAGACCACTAATGAAATTGACTGAGAAGGGAAGCCTGAAGCCTCTGCTCCCTCCCTGTCCCTCCTGCAGTGCTCTTAAACTGAATAGAGCAATGGAACACCATTAAGGTCAATGATGTTATTGTTCCAGTCCATGGGACAGGATTGGGAGTGCTAGTAATTGTCCAAACAATGAGAAGAAGAGCTGGAGGCTATTATAATAATTTGTTTCTCCCATGCAGGCATTTGTGATATGCTGCTAACTACTACTCCTTTCTGTGAGGCAACATGAGATTAGCTGATCACCTTGGGTTGAAGTGGGTGTTTTTGGGTCCATCTTGCTTCATTTGCTTCCAGAAGGTGGTATAAATAGTTGTGGACTTGGACTAATTACACCACAACTAGATGATGAAAGATTGTTCCTTCACCAGCCTGTTGTTCACTATACGGCAGGGCAGGATGTGAGGGAATGACTATGGTCCTGAATATTACAAACAAAGCACTCAGCTGTCTGTGTGGCATATTGTCAAAGGAGAAAAAGCTTGTCACTTCCTGGAAAACTTCATGTGCAGGCAAGGATAAACAAGATGAGCAAGATCAGTGGACAAATTCGGAGCCAGGTGAAGGTGCCAAAATAATGGTAGTTGCTTTATGAAATATACTAATTATAATGTTCATCATTGCTTAATCTAATGAGTTCCTTTTTTGGACCTGCCAGGAAAATCACTATGTGATCAAACCACTTACCTGCAAAAGCAGACAGTGTTCACAATGCAGATGTAAACCCTTGTAATGCATCAAGTGCATATTAATATTTATAGTTGGCTTAATTGCACAGTCAAGATGCATTTCTAGTGAATGGATCAGAAGGTAATTTAAAATCTGCTGTATATCAATAGTGAATACATGGATTTTACTTAGGAAATGGGAAGTCGTAGATATTCAGAGCATCTTTAACATGGTTTTAAAATAAATGTGCTTTATGGTGTTGATATATGGTAGATGACTATGATGTTTTCTTAGTTCCTCTGAATTGAATCTACATCCCCACAAGAGTCTATGAAATGAATGATCTAGCTACTTAGATATACAGGATTATTTTAATGACCATAATAGTCTCACTGTCATTTGCAGAGAAAATGATATGTAGTTTTAAAGTGTCTCCCTAAGGGTACTGCGCTTATTCAGTGTACCAGAGTAGTTTTTAATAATCTGTGTTTTAAGAAGCTGCTAAATAAAATTTATATGAATTGAATTTTGGAATGTCTATAGATTGGCACGTGATCTATTTACCATTACTGGCCTCTAATAGTGCCTTGTGGAAGTAATACTGCTGTTGCACAAATAAAAGAATATTTTATGTTAATTAAAATGGTTTTCACATTAGTATTCTTCTGGCATTTATTTTTTACATTACTTTTAGTGGCACAACGTGTGCGACAAGGGTAGAAAATTGCTGCTATGAAAAAGTTACAGTTTGTTCATTGGGATAAACTTCTAAATTCTTTTACTATGGCAAATCTGTTCCTTGTACATTGTCAAAGAAATCTAATTAGGTGAACTTTTAATGATGGGAACAAAACTGGCCTTTAGTTTAGAATCAGTGAGTCACAAAAGGTGCTTGGCTGGTTTAATATTAGTTCTCCTTTAATTAATACAAAATAAATCAGAATGTTCAGCCATGCCTGAATTCTGCAAACTTGCAACAGAAGAATTGTTGGAAGTAGCAGGGGAGAGGAGAATTAACTTTAAGAACTGGCTAGGAGGATAATTCATCGGCCTCCATCTCTCTTTTTTTAAACTGTGAGTTCAATCATAAGGTTAAGAAATTATGTGAAGGTTCCCTTTGGGGTTAATGAGTGAAAATGCCTCAATTGCCAGCTGTCTTTTGGTCTTAGAGGGACTTTATATCATCTACCCACCAATTACGGAGCTCTAGGCCAGCATTATTCAGGGTTATCCTCAATGGCCAAATTATCTTCCTTTCTGGACATTTCTCCTAAATTGTGCAGCCTACGCTAACACCATTATAAACCTTGTATCATTCATTGTCCTTTTCCTTAGACTTAGATTATGACCTGCATGTGGAGGTGTTCTCTGACAGAATGCAGTGGAAACTTGGGAAACATGCTACTTGAACACCACACATAGTTTGATGACTGTGTGTGTGCAATGCATAGTGCAGTGTGTGTGCAATGCATAGTTCAAACAGTAGATGTCATGGCTCATGCCATAGTGCCACATTGCTGCTACCTACTCAGCAGAACACATTTGTATTGCAGTGTTGCAATAGCAGTTGTCATGTAACTGATTACCTCATGAGGCTCATCTGTAAGGGCATTGGGCTCTCCCTACCTCATGTAACATCCTGGAGCTGCTAAACTGCCAGAAAACAATTGGGCTAACAGTTAACAGGTGACAACCTATTGAATGAATCGTTATTTGGATTAATAGGGTAGATATCCATTTGCCTAAATGGGTATCCATGTTTAAGTATGCAGTTCTTTATAAAGCAAAGAGATCAATGTGTTTAGCATGCATTATTGAAACATAGACCCATTTAATTGTTTCTAACAAAGATCATTTAGTCATGTGTATGAAACCAGTAAACTATCCAGAAATATAATTGCTCCTGAACATGATCATGAGTCAAGTCACATAAATGGAGTGGGTGACAGGAGCCCACTGATGCCACCCTCTGCTTTTATATGCTTTATTAGTATATTTCATTAACAATATTTCTATTTCTAAAGAGAAAGTAATGGTGCAATACACATTATAATGCAGTTGAGATGATTTTTTTAAAAAAAGCCCATTCAGTGTGACAGCTACAACAGCTAGGTTAAGTACCTATGTATGTAAGTGGCATTAAATCATAACTGGCAACACCAGCAAGGGTTTTTTTAAGGCAAGTGAGAAGCAGAAGTGGTTTGCAATCGTCTTTCTCTGCAGTCTTCCTTGATAGTCTCCTTCATAAGTACTGACTCTACTTACCTTCCCAGATCTGATGAGATTGGGCTAGAATCATTGTTGGGTAAATATTGTCTGTTTTTCTGCACATTGCTACAATTTTCTATGTCCTCACTCTGAGTTTTTCCTATAACATTTATTTATTTAAAAATATTTATGCATTAACAAATCAACATTCTTCATACTATGTATTTATTAAAACATTTATTAGTCACCTTTTTCCCCTTATGGAGCCCAATATAGGTAAAACAGATAAAATAGAATATATAAAATACTTTAAAGCCAAAATTTAAAATCAAAGTTTGGGACTGGTGGTAAATTAATCGAATGAGGTTCTAAATGAAACCATCTTTAGTTGACTCCTAAAGATCAAAAGTGAGGGGACCTTGGGAGGTTGTTACAAAATTGTGCTGCCACTGGAAAGTCTTTCTCTCATTTATACCTTCAAAGAGATTCTTTGATTGATAGGACAGTCAGGAGGGCCTCTCTCTGTGAATTTAATTCCCAGTTAAGAACATTTGGAAGAAAATGATCCTTCAGATACCCTGGTCTCAAGCCCTGTTTTAGGTCAACAGCTGAAATTTAACTTGGGAGTGGATTGGTAACCAGACTAATCACTGTAGTATCAGGATCACATGCTTGTAATAGTTGGTCCTAACCATCAATCTAATCTCATGTTCTGCAGTATCTGAACATTCAAATATTCTTCAAGGGTAACCTAAAGTATTTTGGAATAATATAGTGTAGATGTAACTGAGACATGGATCACGGTGGCTATATCCGACTTACCCAAAAACATGTCAAACTACCACAGTCACTTAGTTTTCTGTTGTGTTGAGTAGCACTCCCAAGCCACAAACCTGGCTTTTCAAGGGGAGTATAACCCCATTCTTAAAAATTTTTTTAATATTGTGGCTAAAACACATTTCTTCAGCTAAAAAGCTCAATTGGCAAACATAAAATATCGATAGCAATTAAATAATATTGCCAACTATATTAGAATAATATTGCTAACCATTTAAAAATTAATATCCATCTTGACTTGCATCTATTACATTTAATAGACATTTCGCTACATTCTCAAACACAGTGGGATCAAGGTTGTCCATGATTAGAGGAATCTTAAGAGTATCAGTGGGCTGGTTATATAGAAATGAGGTGAGGGTGGGTTGGATTATTCTAATTTTAGCAAATCTTGCATAGTGAAAGAGGGTGTGATCGAGTGTCTCAATCTGGCCCAAATTGGACATGGTCTCCTTTGTCTATTTATTGATATCTGTCATAGAGAAGCATGGAGGGCATTAAATTAAATTGGGCCAGCGTTATAGCTCTTCTTTGTTTAGGATTTATAAGCCAGAAGTGATAATTGGCTATATGTCCTTGTTCTAGAGGAATGAGGAGGGTTAATGGAGAACACGTTTCCTTGCAGCAGCTATCATGTCATGGTATTCCTGTTCTAACAGCTTAGTTTTCAAACAGCTATATGCCTCGGATAGAGTAAGAGGATATAGTGACTCTAATGAGAGGCCGATGGTATTAATTTTTTCTTCAACTAACTTCATCCACTTTAAAAAGCTCTCTAAAAGTTTAAGTTTAATTGAAATTATTCACCGCATGTACATATCACCAAAATTCACTGAATAGAAGATGAATGTTGCTAATCCTCATTAATTATACAGCTTTGAGTAGCAAATGTTTTCAATGTAATTTAGTTGTTAAGTTGAATAAGTTCTCTTATAAGATTAGACATTGATATTAGTAGTCATGTACATTAGTAGTCATGTACATTGGTATTAGTAGTCATGTACATTCTTGTCTACCTTCCATTTGAGGCCAAAATGCATACACAGTACAGAGACAACTCTGAAGAAGAATTTGAGAGTTCAAAAACATCATTGAGTACTAGACATTCAGATTTTGGACTCAACATTGGAGGGGCTCCATGATTGCGCTCTGCCAGGATAAGGGTTCCTTTCTATTAGATACTACATTGTCAATATCATTTCTCTTTTCCACCTGGAGACTTTGTACAGGTTTTTCTGAATTGATGAATCATACGTACCTTTACGGGACATAAGAAAACAACATTTATGAGGGAACTTTATATTTATGTTGATTATATATATATGCCTAATGTGGTTATTGATGGATTTGTCATTTTATTTATACTGTATGATTGAATTAGTAATTCAGACTATATACAGATAGAATTAGTCATTCAGACTATACACAGATAGTCATTCAATTGTATATGTATATTATAGATTGAATTATATATATATATATATAATTCAATATATAATATACATATACAATTGAATGACTATCTGTATATAGAAAAATAATATTTAGACATTGAGTCAAAACCCCGTGTGCAACGCGTTGTCTTGTTTCATTGTTGTTTATGTTACACACTACCTTGTTGATTGCTCTAGCTGTCATCCCTTCCATTTCAATAAACTGGGCAGACTGTTTGGCACCGCCTGGAGGA
This sequence comes from Sphaerodactylus townsendi, assembly GCF_021028975.2. Lineage (NCBI taxonomy): Eukaryota > Metazoa > Chordata > Lepidosauria > Squamata > Sphaerodactylidae > Sphaerodactylus > Sphaerodactylus townsendi. The sequence continues at coordinate 60,889,615 of NC_059428.1, read as the reverse complement.
GAGAGGGTGATTAGGGGTGATTATATTAATAGCCTGTTTTATTCCCTCATTCCAAAGAGTTGGATCCAAAAAATCAGAAGACATATTTTCTTCTGGTGGAAGCCTCCTGGAGGCGGGGGAAAAATACTTCCACCATTAGTGGAATGAAAGCTTTGGATACAGTCCAGCACAAACAAATCTACAAAACTATCAGTGAAAAACAGACAACTGAAACTGGTGACAAAAAATATTAATTCATATAAAAAGAAAGACAAGATGAACTGGTCCACTCATGGGGTAACAATGTTGGTCACTGGTATGCATCTGAAGTCAAGAACATTTTTTGGTCACTGGTATGCACCTAATAGGAAGTCAGGAACAATTTTTACAGTTGACTTGAAAAATAAGACCTCTGGTATGGGGAGAATTTTTGCTACTGGACAGCTGTGCACTAACAAATAGACAGACCTATCTTAGTTCAGCTAGAATTTGAGTTTAAAAGGATAGGAAACTAACAAATCCCTATAGTGCTAGCAGGGAGAGCTATTGGAAAAATAATCAGTCCAGCAGGGACCAAATAAAAGAACATGCTTTCTAGCTGACAAAAGAGCTGTATAATTCTGAACTAACAGCTCTGGAGAAAGGTAAACAGGAAAGTTTAGAAAAAAACATGAGCTCGCAGGGAATTTTAAAAAACAAACTTGCTTCTCAAGGTTAAAAGTTTTAAATACATTTTCATTGTCCATAATAGTTACATAAAATCATTTTATAGTTTTAATTGTTTACAGTTGTTAAAATACAAAACAGTTCAAAATATACTGTTGTGAGATTTCCAGACTGTGTGGCCATGGTCCAGTAGTTTTGGCAGCTATGGATGGCATCCTCAGAGATATATCATGGTAAGATGTGGCTCCCTGTGTAGCCCAGTGTAAAAGACTGTGTGATGGGGCATGTGTTCTTTTCCACCTCATAGGTGGTGGGGGAGGGGAGGCACATTTGCATATGTTTAAGTGAAGTTAATTTCCAGTTGTGTTTATAGCCACATTTGTATTTGCAACTGTATGTGCAACCAAATTTCCAACACCACATTTCAATGGAATCTACTTACTTCCTATTAGCTTCCTTCATTGGCTAGCTTCCATGCCCATATATAGCAGAGATGTAGCTGGGCCATACTGCGCTCTGTGTACACTCTGCGTTTTCCACCCTCCCAGATACTCTTACCTTAGTTCAGCCTGAAAGTGCAGGCTGGAAAAAGCGGCCTGTTCACTTGAGGCTGAAAACGGCCTGGTGAGAGCTATATTTCCCAGGAGACCTTGGGGCTCACAAATGAACAGGCTGCTTTTCCAGCCTGCACTTTCAGGCTGAACTAAGGTAAGTGTGAGGGGGCAGGGGGCACTGTGATGGGGGTGGGGAAAGATTTTCTGCCCCCCAAGTGTGCGCCTGGTACAGAGTGCACCCCCCATCCTCTGGTAGCTCTGCCTCTGATATATAGTAATGGGATACTATGGTATGAATTATCTTGATCTTGGCCACCAGAAACATATCCTTATATGTAAGGATCTTTCTAGCTTTGTCATGTCCACTCATCCCCGTGACCTTAGTTGCAGTTTCCCTTTTGGTCAATGATAAAGCCAAGGAATAGAAAACTTCAACAATTTCAATTTCCTCATTGTCAACCTTACACTTAGTGCAAACCATGGGGAAGGGGCTGTGGAGTCAGTATGAGCCTAGTGCCAGCATCATTTCCAGTCTACATGGCATGCGTGGCACTTAAACCACTTCAGAAGCAACTTATAACTGCACCAGGGTCTGCACATTGCTCAGGCACCATTGCCGCTGCTGCACTGATGCTCCTCCACTGCAGGAACTCACATTAGTGTCGATGGGGAGGGGGTTGTTCCTGGAGCTGGAGCTAATTTTCGATGGCTTGCTGAGGGCTTTCAGTCCGGGAACAGATCCTTTGGTTGGTGTAGACTTACATCATCTATAAGTGTGAGGCTGCTCATTAGGCTGCATAGGGATTTTCAGGGTGACTGGGGATATGTCCCTCTTTTCTGATAGTACACATGGCCAGAACCTATTTGAAGGTGGCAGGGCTGAGCATTAGTCTTTATTATTCCATATATGGTAATAATCTTTGTTGTGGGGTTTTGAGCATCACTATATTAGTGTGAGAAATTGATGCAGTGATGTAATAGTTGCTGCTGTCTTTCATGGAGGAACTGCCTCAGCATATTCTCCCTCCCCATGATCAGCAATATTTGAACAGCAATGTCCCTATCACAGAGAGAAGTGTTTGCATGGGTATTTTCTGCAATTATGTGCCATGCTGACAAGCCATCAATTGATCAAAGATAGGTTTGAAGCAAGTGTACTTGTTCCTATTCTCTCCCTTTGCAAGTTCAGTCAACAAATGGGAGAGTTGTCTGTTCAGGTCTAGTGAGAAGCTGATTCTATCATTAATATGGCAGCACAGAAGAGAAATGAACTCAGTTGAGCTTTCTTGATATGACACTGTCCATCTTTAAAAGATTTGTAAGGCTGCCTTTTTGGTAAAACTGGGAACATTTATTCCACCTCTCTAAATTTGGCAGGAAAAAATAGTTTAAATGAGGACTACCAGCCATGGAGACTTCAGGTAAATGCTTCCCATTGAAGCTAACATAAAGGACAATTAATATAATAAACAAAGTTTTTGAATTAACAACACAACACAACTTTTTTTTTGTTCATCCTTAGATTATAATGTGATTGTAATACCTATGATGGTCAAGGTGTATTTTTAACTTTCTCTCTTTTATTTTTCCCCACAAAAGCAAGGAATAACTTAAATGGCATAAGAGACCCAAAGGCAATTTAAGGAGCGTAAATAATAATGCTCTTAATAGGAAATAGGAAAAAATGCCTCTGGGCAACTGCCACTATTGCACACTATGAATTAATTTAAATCAATAAGTTACTTGGGGAAGGGGGAAGAGACAATCTAAATGTCTGCTTTCCTGATTCCAGACTCTCTCTTAGCCACCATTGCTTTCACTGTCTTAATTCTCTCATGGTACTACTCCCTTTACACCTGAAAGTTACAGCATCCAAATCTTCTTGCTTTCTCACTCCCCAAAGCACCTTTAAAAACAGCAAGAGAAACTAGCCATGTCTTATAGGACTTCCCAAACTTTCACAGGATTACTATCATGAGAATTTTGGCATTATTTTTGTGCTCTGGCCACAGGCAACCAAAATAGTTGCTGAATTTTCATGAGATTGGAAATTAACAGCTATGCCTTCTGGGCAGTGAGACAAACACAAGAGAACAGGCAGTGATCTAGGATCAGTGAGCCAGCACTGAATATTATCCATTCAGTTCTCCATATGCTATGAAGTTGCTATAGTTATAGTAGCTCTGTTGGTTTCTAAATTACAATTTAATTCTGATTGTCTCCTAGGGGCTTTTCCACACAGGTTATTGGCCCCAGATTTGAGGCAATCTGAGAAACATTTTTTCCTACTTCCCTATAGTATTATGGTACATTTATACATCTCCTCGAGTTTTCTTTGATTTTCCTTTGCCTTTCATTCACCTACTTTGCTCTGACATTTTGAGGAAGATAATAGCAAATCTTTGATGGATGTTGTTTGGGTGGGAAAGTTTGGATCTTTGACAGTTACAGCAACAGTGAGGAAACTGCACATGCTTGTATTTGTATGGGACTCACTGTGGACATTTTCTCATTTATGGAACTTCATTCCAGATTGTTGTCCTATCCTTCATACCCCACATTACTGGAATATGGATTTTTTTATGATTTTTCATACAACATATATATTTAATAAAAGCTAACAGCCATATATGTGTGGAGCAGAGGTCCAGGCTAGAAACAGGCCAACTCTGCAAAAGGAGATCTGCCAGTACACCAATGAAAGGGTTAATTCACTCAGCACCTCCAAAGACCTCAAGGACTGTATCTTGAATGCCATACCTTGCCATGGCTGCAGCTATGCAAATGATACAGGAATACCATGCCCTGAGATTGTGATATCTCTCTGCCACTAGAAACCATTTCCTCAACAATCATTCCTTCCCTGATATTTCCTCTACCTTTAGATACAACCTCCTTGACAATAGAACCCTTCCTAATGACAAACGCCTCAGCCAAATTTGAATACCTGGGCAGAGACTCCAAGAAGTTACTCTGCATAAAGCCTTTCAGAGCTCCCTTGATGTAATCAAGAAACAATAGACTCTATTGAAGTAGAAACAATAGATAGAGCTACTAATTAGCTCAAGCCAGCAATCCCAGCAAGAGAAATCCCAACAGATTCAGGAAAATGAAAATGAAACTTACTAGCTCCCACCCCGAACTGCTCACAGGGGTATAAAAATATAGTGCACCCCAAGTTCCACGTTCTTAATGCTAGTTCTTAATTCTGCTGGCTTTTGCTCCAGATGCTGCTGGCTCAAGTTCTCAATGCTGGCTCTCACTGCTGGCTCAAGCCGTCCAGGCTGGCTCCAGCTGCTGCTGCCCCCCACTTTCCATGCTGGCATTGGAATCCCTGCCTTCTTCCAGAACTTCTCTGTAGAATTTAGGTAATGTATAAGTCTCAACCTATCATCCAAACCTATCTTTTTTCACCCTGCTTATATCACTTAGGAACTGTGTGCATGCTTCTCCATGTCTTACTGTGTGATTGTTTGCGACCAAAATTTATATAAAAATATTTAAACTACAATTTGGTCTCTTTTGCATTCTCTGTAGAATGTTTCAAAAGCCAATTCTGGTATAGCTGTCTAGAAAATCCCACCTAGGCTGCCTCTCGCACTGCCAAGTTGAATTATTTTCCCCATTGCTACTACAAAAATATATTCTCATACTGTTAAGCTAGGTAACAAGATGGATGAAAAAGAAACATGATGATCAAAAAAATTATGGAACCATATACAAACAGATCTGTTCTATCAAATTTACTTGGGAGAAAGTCTAATTGATTTTAAGGCTAGTTTGTTACAACTGTAGCTTGATTTCATTTAGTGTAATATGAATTTTTATAAGCATCAACCTGCATATTTGAAATGAACTGGAAACCTCCTGCCAAATGATTGTTACTCGCTGTATGTGGGGTTGCCCTTAAAGATGGCCTGGAAGCTGGAGCTGGTGCAAAATGCAGCAGCCCAGTGGTTGGAGGACATTTCAGGATGCCATTACATAACACCTGTTCTTAAGGAATTGCACTGGCTCCCTATTTGCTACCAGACCCAATTCAAGATACTGGTTGAATAATAGAATCATAGAGTTGGAAGAGACCCCAAGGGCCATCAAGTCCAACCCCCTGCAATGCAGGAACACACCATCAAAGAACTCTGGAAGTGGTAGGATTCAAAAAAATTTAACAACTGGTTCCAAAAGTACTCAGTGGTGGGATTACAACCATTCTCTGAACTAGATAAAAAAAATTAGCTTTCGGTTCTACCGAATAGGGGCGAATAGGCTGAATCCCACCACTGAACTCCGGGCAGATGATCATCCAGCATCTCTTTAAAAACCTCCAATTATGTTCAATTATGGTACTTATGTACAAAGTCCTGCATGGCCTTGGCTTTATGTATCTGAAGGACTGCTTCCTCCCATACAGAGCTGCCTGGGCACTGAAGTCAGTGGGAGGGAGGCAGAGGCGTAGCTGGGCAAAGATGCACCCAGTTCGGCCTGCGAGTTTTCCGCCCCCCCATGCCACCACTTACCTTACCTTCCAGGTATAATGGTGTGGCATGGGGATCCATGGGTGTGTGTGAAAATTTGGAGGCCGCCATCCCCCCTCAGCCCCACGGACTGCGAGAGGCAGTGGCACTGGGCAGGGTTAAGGATAAGGCAAGAGCAGGGTCTCAGATCTAACTTATTGTTACGTTTAATTCTAGAGTGCAATCTGTGAACAGGGCTATGATCAGTTTCAGCTTTGGAGGTTTTGCCTTAACCCTTGCCCTTGCTTGAACCGCAACCCTAACTGTTTATTTTTATTTAGTTTATTCAGTCATAAATTGTTCCCAAAATTGTTATAAAAACCCAAAACATGAAATTGACCATAGCCCTATTGTCGGACTGCGTCCTAGAACTCAATGTAACACTAAGGCCAGCCTGAGCCTGTATCCTTGCTTTAACCCTAACCCTAACTTTTTATTTATTTTTATTTAACTTATTTGTTGTTAAAATCTTGGGAACAATTCATGACTGAATAAATTAAATAAAAATAATAAGTTAGGATTAGGGTTAAGGCAAGAGCAGGGTCTCGGGCCTGCCTTATTGTTACATTGAGTTCTAGGCGGCAGTTTGTGAATAAGGTTGTGGACAGATTCAGGTTTTGGATTTTTATAACAATTTTGGGAACAATTTATGACTAAAAAAAGGAACAAAAATAGTAACTTAGGGTTAGGTAAGCAAGAGCAGGGGCTCAGGCTTGCCTTAGTGTTACAGTGAGTTCTCGGGTGGAGTCCGAGAATAGGCCTATGGTCAGTTTTAGGTTTCGGGCTTTTGTTACAATTTTTGAAACAATAATGACTGAATAAATTAAATAAAAATAATAAATTAGGGTTAGGATTAAGGCAAGGGCAGGGGCTCAGGCTTGCCTTAGTGTTACGTTGAGTTCTAGGGCACAATCTTTGAACAGGGAAATTGTCATTTTCTGGTTTCGGGGTTTTGCCTTAACCCTTGATTTTAGCAGCAGATATGGTGATAGGAAAGAGATAGCTGTGGCTATGCAGTATTACATACTATGCAGTATGTAATCACACATGTACTGTTGTACTTTTTCTACAGTCTGATATGTTTGAAATGGATGCAACCAATGAGTCAATGAACCAAAGTTCAGGTCGATGTCTGCTACCTATGAGCAGGATTTAAGTTGAAACTACCAAGTAATAAAACAATTCAGGATGTGCAATTGTTTAATGCCAACACAATACAATAGCTAATATTTTCTGTAATCATATCAAAAATATCTGATATTGTGAAAGCCTTTCCTAATATTTCCTTTTTATCTTCTTTTTCTTCTGATAATTATTGGATGAACCTAATATCAGGTTGGGAAGATATTCACGGTGAATTCAGACGTGTTTCGTGGAGCAACTGATCTTTGAAGAAGGGTTTGTTTTCAGTGGGAAGATCTGGCCTCCAAACTACAAGGGCCAGGTCTACTATTTTTCCTTCCTCCCACACAACTCTTGCTGCCTACATGGATGAAAAGCAAAACCTTGCTACCACCCCTTTAAAAGGCATTTATTTTCAAAGGATGACAAACCTGGCCTTCACACTTGGAGGCCATCTCTATTCCACACTGACAATAGTGTGGTATAGGTCTGGAATCTGGAGGCCAGATCAATTCCCATTCTTTAGAATGCCTCCCACTCACCCCCCACACACATTCTATAGGGCACCTATTCTTTAAACTTTAAAGGGCCATTATTTTGCAGTTATGGTGTTCGCAATATTATTTTCTCATTGAAGGTAATGGCCCTTTGAACTTAAAAGGACTGATAACCTGCAGACCACCAGGGAATACTTGCTTAGCTTCAAACATTTTTTTAAAAAATCTTCATGTCACAGATTCAAAAGGGAAAAAAATCTTGAAAGTATTGTGCTGGGTATGGGTTTTCGACATATAATATTTGTGGCCAATACTGTCATAATGGTGCCAAAGGAATACACACTATTGTTATAGGACAAAAAATCACTAGGCATTCCTTGTGTCTTGTTCTTTCCACAACCTTTCCACATGCTGCAGACAATTCTGGCCAAAGGAATTTTTTTGTCATATTATATCACAGTTATTTGTTGTTGTTTTCCTGAAGCAACAAAATGCTAGGAAGTACTTTTACAGCACTTGCTGATATTGCTCCTGAAAGCTCTGTCTCATACATCTTGGAATGCTACATGCTGAAGTATATTCTGTCAAATCAGTTTTGTTGAAGTGGCAACAACTAGTTGATGCATTAGAGATGCTTTTGGATAGTGTACATGTTACATGCAGGCAAAAATATATATTTGCCATCTTTGTTCTCAATTAAAGCCCTCAAGCGGTTAAATAAGCAGTTAAATAAGATAATACAAATCATTTTTTTAAACAGTACATAAGTTTAAAACAATATTTAAGTTGAACACCAACAATTAAAGATTTGGATTGTTGGAAGATTAAATTAGCTGTATCAAAAATGTAATGGTTTAAAAAAATGAATGATTAATTTTTCAGCATAAAAACTTAACTTTGATTTTATTTTATTAGCTGAGTTATGGCTCCTTTGAGTCTGTGATCCAGTGTTGAGTGATAAAATGAAGTTTTCTTTTTTCTACCTGATGGTTTCAAATGAACTTCTTCAGTATTTTGAGATTGTTGAATTGCTATAGCATTTTTGATGGATATGGATTGGCCTCCTCACTTTCCATTATGAGAACTGAGAAAATTTTCATAGACCTTGATATTGATATTTGTCTAAAACAATATTTTTAGTTGAGCATGATATACTTGATTGTTAAGCCTGCCTGCTGCAAGTTTGGTGACATTCCTACATTTTCCCTCTCAACTTTTGACACTTTTTAAAATAAATTTGTTCATGAAGTTTCCCATGAGACAGGCTTCTGAAGCTTTAGACTACTATGGCTCCTTTCAAACTGTCCTTATAATCAATTTGGGCAGCTAACATAATTTTTGTGTCACTTTTGGCTCCTGGCTGCTAATAATTTTTTAAAAATGAAAACTGCTTTCTCCAACTTTCAGTCCTTCCTTGCACTTATGACTTGCTGCAGTGTTTTGTTTCAAACGTCTGGAGCATTTCTAAAAGGACCACAGTCTCAAAACCCAAGCACCACTTTTGAGGTTGTATTTCATGGCCATGCCACACACCCCATTGCTTCTCAGTTGAGAACTCCCCATTTGGAGAACAGTTGAAGGTCAATTATCTGAGTTGGCCAGCCAGGCCTGCCCTGCCCCCATCTCCATGTTGAGATCAGACCTCTGTGTTAAGATCAAATGTGTCACATGGAGATGGGAGCAACAAAGCCCTTTTTGAGCCTGGCTGAAGCCAGGCTTGGATCCAGTTCTAAGATGCAACCTGAAGCTTAGAGCTAGATCCAAGCCTGGCCTCAGACAAGTTCAGACTAAAGTCAGTCCCTCCTGGTCCCTCTAGCTTTATACTGTTGGCTCCACCTCCGTACTCCACCTGAACAGAGGTGGAGCTTGGGGGCAAAGTCAACACTATAAAGCTAGAGACTGCAGAGCAGCTGGCTTCAGTCTGAGCATGGCTGGGACCAGGCTTGGATCCAGCTCTAAGCCTGCAGCTTAGAGTTAGGTCCAAGCCTGGCCCCAGTCATGCTTGAAAGGCCCCTGCTGTTCCCCCATCGATGTGGAGGTTGGATGTGGGGCTAGTCCCATTTCTACCCTCCACATGGAATGGGGTGTGAAGTGAGGCAACCTGTTTGCAATCTCCATGTGGAGATTGTGAATGGAGCTTGCCCTGCTTACTCTGACCCCCTCCACATGGAGATCAGGTGTGAGGCTTGATAATGCTCAGCTTTCATGTGTGTGTGAAGGGGGAGAGCAAATGGTGCTCTGCCTGTTTGTGAACTGGAATGAGCCCAACTCGCTGGCCCTCAATTGCACCCTGCCTTGTGGGGGTGGGGTGCAGCTGTGGGAAGCATGGTGCCAGGCTTGCCCCACACACTGTTTTGGGTAGATATATCTAAAGGACCAGTTTTTTCCTGCCTTTTAAAATCAGTATATTCTTTTCTGGCACTGTTTGAAATGGCCAGAGTGCTTCAGAGCACTTCAGATATAGCTCATAGATGGACTGAAATGAGATGTTTTAACTACTTTACTCAGAATTAAACCAACGATGAATAACATAGGATTTAGAAAAGTAATCTGAAAGAGGCCCCTATCTCTTTTAAATTCCTTTTTTTTGTTTATTTGACATTTCATGAGTCTTTTCTCCTTTCCTAGTGTTAAATGCATTTTTAATCTTCATGTATAACTAATCTGCTATCCTGAATTCTGCCACACCAAATGTGATAAATGAAAGAGCTGTATTTTTTAAAAAAGTTTCTCCTTTAGATTTCCTTGTGGTGCCAGGAGACAGAAGGAGGATTGAGTTTGGGTCCCTTAGGAAGTTTTACTGTTGTAATGGAATTAATAGACCTGATCAAATGAATGATTCATGAATGCAGTACTACTTTGACAAAGCTTCCCAGCTGGCTTCAGCCCAGACCAAGAGCTTCATACAATTACAAGTATTGGGTTTTCCTCTGGAATAGAAACAAAGGGAAAGAATAATACTTTGTAGATTCTTGCTATATAAAATATAAAGTGCCTAGACTATAATTAAGAGCAACAAAATCAAGATTTTCTGAAATACACAGTTGGACTAAAATATGCAGTTTAACTATAAGCTGAATCCAAGTTAGTTGTTTTACATAAGGAAGGTAAATATAATTGATACAACTTAATCCTATACATGTTTACTCAGGAGAAAAACAAATACAAACAAATCTTTTATTTAATGGAATTTGTTTTTGCATTATTTTTATTAACACATCAAATAACATAGAAAACTCATCTATTTATTAAAGATCAAACTTCAAATTAGAAAAAAGGGTAAAAAGAAAAATATAAACACAAAGGCTCCCAATTTCTTTTGCACTGAATATAGTCAAACTTTAATGTCCATAACTTTCACCCTTTTTACAGTCAAAATAGAGATTCTCTTAATGAATATCATTAAAACAATTCACACTTTTTTCTCTTTTTAATCTTCTACTCTTCAAAACCATCAACAATTCATTTTTTTCTGTCTTACACAAAAAGTCCATCAGGGATTTCCAATTATCCATGAATTTAGAAAAGTTATTTTCTCTGATCAAAGAGGTAAATTTTGTCATTTCTGTCATCAATTTCACAAGCCAATCTTCTGTTGTAGTTAAGGATGAAGTTTTCCATTTTTGCACTTATAATACTGCTGTTGTATATATATGTATAACCCACGGTCCATAAAATCAACAAGGTATGTTTCTAGTTTCATTTGTATAATAGTATTTAAAATCTTCTAGATTATTGGACAATTTTGTATCCAATTTTTTAGCTTTCTTACAATTCCACCATACATGATAAAATGAGCCCTGATGAGACTCATATTTTTAACACTGATTTGAAACATTTTAAATACATTTTTGCCAATTTCTCCATTGATATTATTGTCATTATTTCGTAAACGTTCTCTTTAAGGCTAGAACTTACAGTAAATTTGAGATCTTTTCTTGTACCATAGTTTGTACGATTCCTAATGTTTATACCCCCAATCCTCTAATCGAACTTTATATCTCTATTCAACATTCCAAAACAAGTATAAACACAAGACAATATAGTGGGCATCCTTGTCTTATATCTTTATATATTCCACATGGTTTACATGGATCTCCATTCATAATTATTTGTGCTGATCATGATGTGTAAATCAATTTCACCCATTTTATAAAAATCTCTCTAAAATCAAAATTTATAAAAACTTAAACATAAAATACCAATTCAAATTATCGAATTCAATTTCAAAATCCATTTCATCCTCTGCAGCCCCTTCCACACAGGCTGATAAGCCTGGGCTACTGATGGTAAAAAAAAACTGTTTCAGGGGATGGGGGGCATTGCATGGATCCCACCCTAAAGTGAAGCTGCCCCATGTTAAGTCCCCCGAATGGGGTTTTTTGAGAATCACACTATCAAAGATTCTTTTTTAAAAAACCTGGGTTGCAGTGAGTGAATGGCTGTATAGGAGTGAATGGCTGGGTGAATGGCTGGGTAGGAGATGCTTTAATTGGTTACTCTTCCCTTTAAAAAAATTCCCACCTCGCAGCTGCATGGCTACGCAGGGTCACAGGAACATCTCACAGCATGGCTGTGGGGGTCCATTCATGCCTGCCTGCTTAGCTATGCAGTTGAGGGAAGTAAAATTTAAAAAAAATGCCTCCATGCGAAGATGTGACAGCAACCTGCATTATTTCTGTGGGTTCCAGTCGCTGCCTGCATGGATGTATGTGAATGCGAAAACAGGAGAACAGGTTACTTTATCCCGACTACAACCTGCTCTGCCTGAGCTGTGCGTATGGGGTCTGCCATCTCCAAAAACTTTGCTGGAGCAGTTATAACCTTCTCAGCCAAATCCAGTGGGTACTGTAGCTATGGATGGTGTGATTTCTGCGACACTGCATTAGCTCCAAAGGGCTTTCAGAAGGGATAGGAAGGAGAAAAAACAAGAAAACTCCTGGCCACCTGAAAACCACCCGTTGAACAAAAAGAACTTACACCACACCACACTTCTGCGAGGGGTGTCTGCAATTGAGATGGGGAGTGTTCCTGGGCTGAAAATCTGGTGGAAGTGGATTAAAGCCCCCCTCAAACACCCTCAGCTCACCCCCTGCTGTGCTGGCATGCTCTCTGATGCTGGTAAAGCTTCATAAAAGTCCTTCTGGGTTTGGGCACTTTGGAGGTGTTTGGCACCTGCCAGCGTGTTTGCTGTCTTCACTAAAATAGGTGTTCAAATTCAAATTCAAATGACTTTTATTGGCATGTGTACATATTTAAAACACTGATTTTTAAAAATGAAATATAAACACACCCTTAATTTGACCCACTGAAATTAATGAGAGTTTAAAACGATTATTGTTTGGCTACAGCATGTCTTTACTTTTGGCAGCTACTTTATCAGCTCTGAGCTTTGTTTTCAGTAAGGTTGCTGACTGGATAGTAGAAGACTGGGCTATATTATGCAAAATGTAATTCAGATTTCATAGTTATGTGTTACATATTTAATTTGATTAATTATACCATTGTGTATATCATTGTCTAATTATATAATTTGAGCGTGCGATAAGGTTTTCACACAGGAAAAGATGTAGATGTGTTATATATATGAGTTTGAACATTCCACACATTTATCTATCTGTTAGGTTAAATTTATTGAATCCTGTAGCCCCTGGCTAACCCTAGTACAAATGACACAACTCAGTAGTGTTTATTACTGACATTTTTTACTTTTCAACACCACTGTACTCCACTTTATCCTACTATTCAAATTACTCACATAGGAAATCAGAAATTGAGGACTGTCACAAAAATGCCTATATCAATATTGTCAAAACCAAATTAGAGGCCTCTAAACACTCACAACTGACCATCAAAGCAATTCAAACATTTTAAGCAAACCAAGTTCCTTGGGGGGAAAATGACCTTGACTTTCTACAGATTTTGAGTCTGGCATACTTTAAACCGTTGTGACACAACATCATCTGAGACCTTTGACCCATGGAAAGTAAGTGCAAGTTGCTTCTTTTGCTTCACAAGTCCATAGAAGCAATTAAGCATAAAAGAATGCAGGAATGAATAAAATATATCCTTGTTAAATATATTTTACATCTTCATGTGTAATGTGAAATATACATTAAGGCAAATTTGATTATTAGTGGTAATTCACAAGGTCATCTAATTTTGGCACTAAACTACCATAGTCTTTTCAAGCTTTTTTAGCAAGAGCTGTAGAATTTTGGTCAGAGGATGTCTGATTCTCCCTTTCACCCAACCTCCCCTGACCTTGAATTTGACTTACACAAAAAATTATAGTAAGTAAATAAATAAATGGTGTTCTTTTGTACATAAATCTCAGTTTGCCACTACCACCCATACCAATCCTGTTAGCTCTAGACAGTGGTCCGGATGCATAACTCACTGATAACCCCCTTGTTAAATTCAGTTTGGGTCCAAACTTGGGATGTTCAAATACCAGCCACTTCCTTGCCACATCAGCTTATATTCTGTTTTGCAATGGTGAACAGGTAGCCTGTTCAGGCAGAAAGCTGTTCAAGTGTTTAAAGAAACAGGCTAATTACAGCCTTCAGAAGCCAACTCTCAGCCAATGAAGGATCAACTGGGAGTCAGTTTCTGATCTCCTACTGGGGCATTTTATTTTGTACTTAGCAGTGATGGTCAGAAACCAACTCCCAGCTGATTGTGAAAATCAGATGGAAGTTGTAGTCTTCTGAATTGTAATTTTGGAAACTATGGTGGGGAGATATGATCAAAAGTCCAGATGGTTTTCAATTCTTCTTACCCTAAACTGTCAACTTAGACTGCAAAAAAGCTCTCAGTTTGGTCTGTGGGAAGGGAAGAAACAAATTGCTTCTTTTCTCTCCCCCTCCCTCCTCAAGTGGTTGACTTGGGGTACAAAGAATTATTCATTTCTTTACTTGTTTAATTTATAAAAATGTATATCCCATCTCATACCCACATCTTTATGTGTCTTACACAGGTTAAAAAAACAATAAAACATAACAACAACAACAACAATAAATTAAAAGAACAATAACAATATCAAACCTTGAATGGACAGGAAGAGAAACAGTCTTTTTCTCCTCTCCCTTTGCAATGGGAGATCAGAAGGCAATCATTTTTCGCTCCTCACATTCACAATGTAGCTATTTCTCCAAAGGAGGTGGATCAAAAGTCCATTTTCAACTGATTCCCTAGTTTTAGCTGTCATCTGGCTTCTGATTCTTCTACAGGTTTTCTGTGTCCCAAGGTTAACCTATAGGAAAGTGTTGTGTATGATAGACAGCTGCATGCCAAGAAGTTAAAGTCAGAAAATCTCTTGACTGACAGGGAGTTCAAACAGAATTCTCACCCCACTGAGAACCATGGTTGGAGAATTCTGACAGTTGAGAACTGGCAATTGATTGAGAGAGAAGTTTATAGCAGTGTGAGCTGCATGTTGTTGGGTGGAAGATTCTTCTCTAGAGTGAAAAGGAATACATTAGGGTTTTGGATCAGGAAGGATCCATAACCAATTATCTAGGGAAACAGCTCTAAGGTTTACAGAGTGATCTTTAAGTGTGTTATGAGAAATGATTCTGGTAAAAGGAGTGATCTCAGGCAAGTTTAAAGAAGAAACTGCTGAAGTGTGTTAATGTTCCTAACTCCTCCAACTGTGTAAAAGAAGCTTTTAGGTTTACGAAATAAACTAGTGGCTGCCAAGAGAAATCACTATCTTACCCATAATAAAAGGCTATGGAAAAAGGATGGAATGTTACAGTGATCAACCCTCTACCTACGGAAGTGACTCCTGCTTCCCCATTGGTGGACAACATTCCAACCCCTCCCCTGAGCAGTGGCATCTTGGCAGCACTTCACTATGGACCACAGAAGCCTTCCCACCTCCTTTCATACCCCAAAAGCCAGCCTGGCCTGTGAATCAACTGATCCACGGGTTACAGAAGCCCTCCTGCCTCCCCCTACTTCCAACAGCCAAGAAGCAAGGTTTGAAAGTGGCATCTTCGCACCGCTTAAGGGGGTGTGTGAGGACAGCCTCCTGAACGAACAGCACCCCAGGGACAGTGTTTTTTCTGTGCTTAGGTTGCAGTTATTTGGCCGTGGGGAAATGACCCTAGTTTTTCCCCATTCAGGGTCACATAAAATTGGATCACCCTAACCCAGTCTTCACCAAACATGGGGGGGTCTTGTAAGTAGTAACATTTAATCTAATCTGAAAAATTGTATACATACATAAACACACACACATGCTGAGACCTGGAAAGATTTGTCATAGTGTTACCCTAGAAGGGAAACAGAAGGCTGGCTACTCAGGCTATCAGCTGGGAAAGAGGGGGGGGCAGGAGGAATTTCAGAAGACAAGCGTTATTTTTCAGTCAGCAAAATATTCCTGTGGTTTAGCTCTTCCATAATAGGTCCCTGTGCAGTCTGACATAGTAAGCTTCTGAATTGTCCAGAATTTCAGTGTTCTCAAATAAAATATTATGTCCAATTTTGTTTAACACATGTTCTGCAACTGCAGATTTTTCAGGATGGTGAAGCCAACAGTGTCTTTCGTATTTCTTAATACGGGTCTGAATGCTGCGTTTTGTGGTTCCTATGTAGACCTTTCCACAGCTACAGGGTATGCGATATACTCCTGCAGCAGTGAGGGGGTCTCTCTTGTCCTTTGCTGAGCATAGCATTTGCTGTATTTTTCTGGTGGGTTTGAAGATGGTCTGTAGGTAATGCTTTTTCATCAGTTTCCCTATTTGATCTGTGATTCCCTTGATGTATGGTAGAAATATTTTTCTGGTGGTGGGCTGTTTCTCCTCAGTCCTCTCGATTTTTCTTGGCTCTTCTGATTTCTGTAGTGGAGTAGTCATTAGCCTGCAGAGCCCAGTCTAGGTGGTCGATTTCATCAGGGAGAAGATGAGGTTCACAAATTCGTTTTGCACGATCTATCAGAGTTTTGATTATGTCCCTTTTCTGTTGTGGATGATTATTGGAGTTTTTATGTAAATACCAGTCTGTGTGTGTTGGTTTTCTGTATACTGTATACTGTGTGGCCCAATTGGGATTTATCTAAGGTCAGAATGGGATTTATCTAAGGTCAGAATGGCTTTGCAGGTGGTGACAGGTAAAGACCCATAACCAAAGGTGCCTGCAGTTTTAGACAAAGTGGGAAAATTCCATAATGATCTGTACGGATTGTGATTGAAACTTTTTTCTCCCTGTTGATCCCAAATGGTCAATGATATCAGGAGCCGATCCCTTCAGACAATTTATCAATTCCATTTGTGGACAGGCAACAAAAGGCCACTCTGACAGGTCTAAGGGAGATGAAGCTGGGTAAATGAAATCATACCACCATAGGAGCAGTTTGGCTAGCTGGGTATAGTGAGCCCACTTTCCTGTATTGGCAAGTTGAGTACGATAACAGAGCCAACAATCTGAAAAATTCCCAAAAAGTAACAAATTATTGAATGGGAATTATCCATTATACCAAAAACAGTAGCTGTCAGTAAAAGAAAGGTCTATATGGGCAAAAGTAATAGGAATAGGAAAACATGTTTGAGCTTTCCCCCTACGGAGGCAAGGATTATTAGGTAACCTCCCATGTCCAAAGATAAATCTGTAGAAATAGTGGGCTCTAGGATAGGGCACTGTTCCATGTGAATAGAGAGGAGGGCGATGTCCTGACCCAAAAAGATTTTTTAAGGAGAATGAAGGGGTGTTCTGACAATAGAAATGTGGGCTTGGCATGCAGGACCCCACTGGGGAATGACACTGGGCAGCCAATAGTAAATGTAAAGGTTAGCCGGTAGGCTTGGTAAATACTTTAAAATTTCAGTAAAATTTGTATTCAGATTTATTTGGACATAAAATTATCTGTATACCCGAATAAAACAAATAACATATTCAGATATATCCAAACAAATTGAGTCTGGTTGAGTTTTATTGTATTTTTGGTATTTTTTCACGTTTTGGCCTGCAGAGGGTGCATTTTTAAGCTAGAGGCACCAAAAATTCAGGGTATAATTCAGGGACAGTCCTGATGATGCCCCCTGAGTTTGGTGAAGTTTGGTTTGGGGGGAAGAGTTAAGAAGCCCAAAATAGGTGTCCCATCCCCCATTGTTTCCAATGGGAGCTAACAGGAGATGGGGGCTACCCCTTTGAGGGTCCATAAATTTGGCCTCCCTGAACCAAACTTCACCAAACTTGGGGGATATGATAATGACAGTCTCTGAATGAGACCTCAAAATTGTGGTGCCAGTAGATTTAAAAATGCACCCCTGACAGTCAACCCAATACATTTCCCCAGATTCTGTGCTCTGAAGTGACTTGACTGTGGGAAGGGCTGTGGGGTGTTCATTTTTCAAGGTAAAGCCACAAAACTTTCAAAGTATCTTCTAGAGAGTTTCTTGATGACACCATCTAAAGTTTGCTTGTGAGGGACAAATGATGTGGGCATCAGGTTCACATTCAACTGGGTGCCCACAGCTTTTGCCCCTTCCAAACTTTGCTTCTGGGGGTGGTGGGAGGTGGTGCATTGAGAGAGTTCAGAGATAACTCATCCAGCAGGCTTTACGTGCAGGAGCGGGGAAACAAAATAAGCCTTTTTGGGGCTCATAAAATTGAACCCCCAGAAGCAAAGTTCACCAAGCCTGAATGCTATTACCAGGAAGGCCTCCTGGAGCCACCTTGAAAGTCTGGTGCCTCTATCTTCAAAAATGTGCAGCCTGCTTACTCACTCAGAAATGTTCCATTGGCTTCAATAGAGCCAAGACACTGCAAAGCAGAGAATCTGGGCACATTTCTTGAGGTGCCTGTCAGGGGTGCATTTTTAAAGCTAGTAACACCATAATTTCAGGGTATCATCCAGAGACTGTCCTGATGGTACCACTCAAGTTTGGTAAAGTTTGGCTAAGGGGGGGAAGTAATGGACCTCCAAAGTTATGGACCCTCAAAGTTATGGATTTCCATCTGGGGGTCCATAACCTTGGCCCCCCTAAACCAAACTTCACCAGACTTAGTGATGCCCTAAAATTTTGGCTTTAAAAATCTGTCACCTGCAGGCCAAATTCAAAAACACCAAAAAAAAATACCGCCCCAAAGGCCAAATACCTTGCATTCAGATTTGTTCATATTTGGGCAGGACATATTCGGCTGATTTTTGCCTGAATATGCCCGAATTTCCCCCAGATTCAGGCTAAATCTGGTATTTGTTTTACCTGAATCGCCAAGCTTATTAGCCAGGCACTTATTACCCTCTAGTAATTCGAATAGGAAATCTATAATGTGGGCAAGCTACGTAATTTGGTATGCCATTCGAGACTCATCTCCCTGTTAAACCCAGAGAATGAGGGTATGGCATAATAAACATTAATACAGTAAACAGGTTTTCCTGTTTACACCAAGACAGACAAAAGAGTTTATTGGAGGTTCTCAGTTTGATCCAGAAGACTTCAGAAAATCCAACAATGGTTTCAGAGAGAAAGTTCAAAGTTGATAGTCCAAAGTCTGTTTCAGTTCCAAAGAGTTCAGCAAAGTTCCATAGTTAAGGCTCCAATGACCTTGTTTGTGGAAAAGCAGTTTAAGTCCCAAGCCAGATGTTGGTTGGAGCAGCCACTTTTCTGCAAGCTTTCTCCGCAGGGGATGAGGAGCCTCTTACAGTTGGGTATAATGCACCCAAGGTTTAACTCCTTCAAGCTTGACCGATTAACAGGTTGACAACAAAATCTGATATTGACCTTTCCAATGGGCTGTAAGTGGGGTCTTATTCGAGTCTTTCAGATAAACCCAGTTGCCAGGTGGAATGGGTCTAGAGGTGCCATCAGGCCAGCAGGTTGCGCTTCAACAAGGTCCCAGTGAAAGCTGGATACTGTCAATGACAGCTGATGCAGATACTGTGAAGTCAAAAGATTTCCAATCTCAGTCAGTGTACTGGTTAACTGGGAAACCAGGAAAGGCCTACCAAACATGGCTTCAAAAGGGCTTACTTGCAACTTTCCCCTAGGGGTTGTATGAATTCATAGTAATGCAAGGGGTAAAGCCTGTAGCCATTTGAAAGATATCTCTTGCATGATTTTGGTTAGAGAGGTTTTCAGAGTACAATTCATCCTCTCAACCATACCACTTGACTGGGGCAGTCCTGCACCATGCAATTTCCATGGGAAATTCAGGGCCTGGACTACCTCCTGTACCACCTCAGCTATGAAATACACAGCATTATCAGAATCTAACCTCTCTCAGGGGCCCACAAAACAGGAATAATATCATTCAGCAATGCCTTTACCACTTCCCAACTCTTACAGGTCCTGCATGGGAAGGCAATAAGCCATCCTGTTGAGAGTATCAACAAACACAATGAGATATTGATATCCCATTGCCAGAGGCATCTCAGAAAAACTGCACTGCCACCTGACCCCAGGATGTAATGCATGATATACATGTTCCATTTGTTTTTGTCTCATAGGCACAGGATTAACCTTCTGACAGATGGTGGAGGTTAGCACAATGGCTTTGGCTTGTCTAACTTTAGCCCCTTCTTAGTAAACATCAACCCAGTTTACAAGACCACCTGTTCCAACATGTGTTGATCCTTAATGTAAGATCCTTAATGTAAGATCTTTAAAATGGGGGAAACCAGGCTTGGAGGGAACAAAGATCTTGTTTTGTGCTGTTACCCACCATCATTCTGGCAGTTGGACAAGCCCCTCAACTTATGCAAAAGTTTTTTCTCTCTGTATGAATGGCATCAAGATCTGGAAGGGCTGGAAGCAAAGGAGCAAGAACAGAAGGATTTCTTCTAGCAGCAGCCTTTGCTGAGGCATCTGCTAACTGATTGCCTTTTGCTATCAATGTATCTTCTGTGGTATGTGCTTTACAATGGACTACAGCAACCTTGGTTGGCAGATGTACAGCATTTTAAAAAGTAAAGATCTGTTCAGAATTTTTAAAATGGTCTCCTGCTGTTGTCAGCATGTCTCTTTATGCCCACAGTTCTCCAAAAGCATGCAAAACCCCAAAGGCCGGAATCAGTAAAAACATTAACACTTTGATCCTGGACCAATTGTACAGCTTGCACAGCACAATTAATTCAGCTGCTTGTGCTGACAAAGAGGGGGCTAGTGCCCCAGATTCCAATGCATCCCACTGGGTTACGACTGCATATCCGGTGTAACGTATGCCATTCTTGATGAAACTACTGCCGTTCGTCCACAATGTCAAGTCAGGATGGAGGAGAGGTTCATCTTTTAAATCAATTCGAACAGCATAGGTTAAGTCCATTGTCTGAATACAGTCATGTTCTAATGTCTCCCGTGAATCAGGGAGTAAGGTAGCTGGTTTTAAACATGCAGACACCTCACACCAGACCCCAGGACTGTCAATCAGGATTGTCTGATACTTAACCATTCTTTTCAGGGTAAGCCAATGACCACCCTTCTGCTCAAGCACAGCCAAAATGGCGTGGGAAACAAATACAACTAGTTCTGCCCCCAAAGTGAATTTCACAGCCCCTTCTACCAGCAGACACATTCCAGCTACTACCTGCAAACATGCCGGCTATCCTGCCACTACGAAATCCAGCTGTTTTGATAAGTAAGTGACTGGCCTATGGATGTCAGCAAATTTCTGAGTCAGTACTCCCTCTGCAATCCCTGATGGTTCATGCACAAAGAGGAAAAATGGCTTGGTAGAGTTGGGCAGGCCTAGAGCAGGAGTTTCCATCAAAACTTGCTTGATAGCATTGTATGATACCAGCTTCTCTGGTTCCCACACCAATCTCATTCCTACAGGGCCTTTGAGCATTTCATAAAGTGGTCAGAACAATTCCCTTAAAAAGTTCATGGGAACAGATCCTATGTTAATTAACAGGAAAACTTTGTGGGAGTTTGGCTATTTTTAATTTATGCCCCCACATTTTTCTCTATTGTTTCCAATGGAGGACAGATGGGCTAAACCTCTTTGGGACCCCATACAATTGGACCCCCTTACTCAACCTTCACCAAACTTGGGAGTTCATAGAAGGAGAGTCATGTGCAGCTATGCTGCAAATTTGGTGGCTTTACCTTTTAAAAATGCCCCTCCCCCCCCCCCGAGCCCAACAAAGGTAATGAACCTAAAAAAATCCAGAAATAAGCTTTTTGGGTTGCTTTTTTGGGTTGCTTTTTTGGTTACATTAAAACAGTGACTCTTTTTTCAATTGAAAAAAGCTGTAACATTTTCCAGCCATTTTTCAGTTCAGCATATCCAAATGAATTTTTTTACAATACAAGACACTGCAAAAGCAAATTACAACCTGCAAAGTAAATCAGATGAAAATATGCATGGATCATCAGAAAGATGCAGATGCTACAGAAAATAATAGGAGCTACATAAGCAGACAAATAGACAGTGCTGAAATATGACCCAAATAAAACAAAATTCTAAATCAGTATAAAAGATATAAACCATTAGACATTGTAAATACACTTGTAACAAAAGGTTGCAAACATGAGAGAAAACTTAATGCAAATTAGCCAAATTAAATCTAAATGCTAAACCAGTAATTGTCACCCTGCCCCTTCTGTCCTTCAAGTTTTAGTTTAGTTTCCTAGCAAACAAACTGGTGCCATTTTGTATCTACATATCCAAGGGTCTAGGAAGGATGAAGAGATAAGACTCTTAAGCAGTATGCCAAAACAATAATTTGGTCAGAGATCTTTCTCATTTGCCAGAGTTGCAGGTATATACCTGGTCCTGGAGACTTTTCACTTTCTCAACAATTAACTATACAATTAACTATACATTCTGGGGACTTCCAAGACTGGGTTACAGCCTGCAGTTCAAGAAAAAGTACTCCTGAATAACATGATTATGAATGTAAACAGCTGGGGCGTGTGATCTGGCTGTCATTGAAGGTTAACAGCTGCTTTTCTTAACTCAGTTGACAAAGTTAATATTGTATTTGACATTTGAATATTGTATTCCTGGTGCTGAATCTCTCAAAAGTCATTGGAACAAGTCATTTCAACTATCACTCAAAAAAAGATTTTTTAAAAATCCAGCAATCTATGGTTCTGTTCATCCCATAATATCATGTAGAGCTAGACATCACTGAGGTCCTTATGAGAGAGGTCTTCTGTGGTAAAAATCTATTTGGACAAGTTTTAGACTAATTGTTCCCTTAAAAGTTTTTTTTTCTCAGTATTGAGGTGCTTCTTCAGTGTTTACAGCTTTCAGAGAAATTCCTCATGGATTTCACAACCATTACTCAGAGCTGTATTGCTGCAATCTCAGCAAAAGTTACATAATGACAAACCACATAGAGTCAGGGTCTAAAATCCATTTTTTTCATAGATAGAAGTTGTAATTATGCCAATGAGTGCTAATAATGTACTGGATTAATTTCTGTGATCAGCTTTGGGCCAACTTTGGCCAGCGGGCAGTTATACTGTCAGCTGTTCAAGTTGATATATGAAAGCTTAATATATCCTTGACTGGCCCATAGCCTGATTGTAAGTGCTGAACACAGTATATTTGACTGCTGAACAGATTTTCTGTGAAATTTGCAGCCTTTGCTAGTCCAAACAGGCCTCATAGTTCTTAGACCAGACCTTCTGGAACATTTACATATTTTCTGTGGGTACATCATAGGTATTCCTTTGCCTAATAATTACAGCTGCTTAAAACTAACAAATAAGAGTGTCTTGGAAGAGACTACCTAGAACAAGGAAATAATGTGCATTTGGCATCTGTTTTTGAAAAACATTTCCTTGTGAGAATTTCCTGATTAAACTAAATTGAATGAAGTGGCTTTTAAAAAACAAAGACAAAAAAACTCTGAAGAAGATACACTCATGAATCTTTTACTTATCATCTGATTTGAAACTGTCATATTTTGTAGATAAACTGTCTATCATTCTGAGCAGAAATATCTTCCCACTCACCCCCATTTCTTTTACCTTCATTAACAGTCACTGGATTCTTCAAGTTTTACTACACAGGCTACTTGCTATAGAAGAGATCACAATGGAATTACTCCAATTCATTCTTTAAGAAATATGGTTCTTATCCACTTAACAAATACAATGCAGTTATGATAACAGGCTTTCAGCACTGACTATATCACCTGGTTTTTAAGGGAAGCTCAAATTCTTGCAAAGGAACAAGAAGTAAATGGTAGTGCTGGCAATACCATTAGATGGTATGCTAAAGAAGCTAAGACGTCAGTTGTATTACTTCTCTGGATTAAATAAGGATGGGCTTTCTAACATTATTATGTCAAGTTTATTATCTGACTAAAGATAGCCAGTATAGGTAAAGATGAATGTGTGAATATGTTCAAGTGAGATAGCCAGCAAATTTACAGTCCCAGAAGGCTAAGCAACATACGTTCTCAAATATACTTGCTCGTACCCCATACATTCTACTGCTAATGTGGTTGGCTTCATGTCTGGTCTTTGCTTCATTAGAAAAGTTGCTTCCAGTGGTCATGCTGCAGCTTCAGTTATGCCTGCAGGGTCTTAGTAGTTTAGATTTTGGCTAGCTAACATTTGTACTTTTCTCCATCTGTCTCTACTTGGAAGATGTTTACTCAGACTTTGCTAAATATTGATTCAGAGCTTTCATGACTACAGGACTGATCTTTTATGGTTCTCTTCATTTTAAGCATAATGGTCTACAGAAATTTCTTCCAGACCTTCCATGAAGGATCAAATAGAAACATTTGCCCTGTTAATTGAAAAGTAATTTCTTAATAATGTGAAGTATCATGTCATCAACCTGCAGATAAAACCCTGATGTATTATTCCAGACACATTACTCCAGTTTTCTTAATATACTCCTACAGTTTCAGTGCTTATTAAATACCTGTCTCTGACCAGGGACTGGGATTGCAATAATTGAATATGACTCCAAAGAAAGCTGAAGTAATATTGGATGACAAGATTTGTGACATATGATCAGGATCATGTGCTTTCATGCTAGCATCTTTCTTTTGCATCCCAATGCTAGTATGCAAACATTGTCTAATATGCAATTGTTAATTTTAAAACAGCAACAACAATATGCTGTAACTTACCTCATGGAAATAATTTCTAAATTTCACCTTATTCAGGTGAAATAATTTGAAAATTAAAAGTAATCACCTCTTTCCTCAATATGCCCAATGTTTCTTTAATCATAGGCGGTTTCAAGATGGCTCTAGGCCCCTACCGCAAGAATTCTGCCGGCGTATGAGGTTCATTCATTAACGCGAGAAAGGCGGCGCGCGGCCTTCAGGAGAGAGTACTGGTGATTCATTAGGCGGCGTTCCGCGATGGAGCCGCTTTCTGTTCTTTCATTGCTGGCTGTTTGTTGGTTTGCCTCGGCCGACGCTTGCCTTCCTAAATTCCAGGGTCGGAGGACAGTGGAGGGAGGGGCTTCGAGGCAGCAGGTCACCACGGGACAAGGTGAGGGTGGAAGGGAAACAGCGGTTCCCGCGTTGTTCATCAAGGCCATTGGAAGACGCGAACAAACTCAAAGCGGGTTGCTCTTTGTACCGACAATCGCCTGAGGAAGGGCAGCCGGCTCTGCGCTGCCGCTTAGCAGCCATCGCGTATCGTATGGCCTGGGGCGCTTATCACTTCAGGTACCGCTTTGGCCCATGCGGAAACGGCCATAGTTTTTATTGTATTTAGGCAGTTTAATAAGAATTCCCAGATTGAACTTCCAGAGAAAGCTGCTGTGTTAAACATATCAACTGTTTTTATGAGATGCTATTTAAATCTAAATAATTTTTATAATATTTCACAGAAGTTTAAACAGGCAAACACTAAAGATAAGAATAACAATGGCAAAGTAACATGATTTCCTATTTATTTTTCACTTGTGCCATATATTTATCAAGCATTTGCCAAATCATGTTTTTGAGCAAACATAAAATTATGTCAAAATGTTTCCCAATGAAGCCCTAAGGGTGTGGGGGATGGGAGAATTAGAAAAAAAACAGCAAATTTGCCTGAGGGACAATGAGACTGGGCAGTTTTAAAAGATATTTCAAGAATCAGTCCTACATATATTTATCAGAAGTAAATCTGATTTTGATAGGGGAAGGCTTATCACAAGTTAGTATTGAGTTGCAATCACAGGTGTTTATTCTTAAGAGCTAATGCTGTTACTTGTGAATTTTTAAATTATTATTAGTTTCCTCAACATTTTAAGCAGAATAGTGAATGGGAATTAAATGAAGATGTGATTAGTCACTGTGGTTGAAACTTTGAACACAAGCACATAACAAAATGATCCAAAGCCCTAGGGATGCTAGAACATCATTGACACAAGGGTACCTATGGTCTTACTGGTATCATTAATAGTAAGAGGTGCATTTGTATGTGTCCAGAAACATGCAAATGTATCTCAACCCCTGTGTACCCCTCCACACAATCACTCCATACTGTATCTTGAGGGGAAACATGTCTTACTGTGACATGCCTCTCAGTATGCCAGCTATTGGTGCCGGCAACACATTAGGAGCAGAAACTACCACACCATGGCCACACAGCCTGGAAAACCCACAACAGCCAATTGATTCTGGCTGTGAAAGTGTGCTATAACACTTGATAAATTTAAAGGCCAATTGATATTGACGTAGATAACTGTTTTATAACTTGTTTTTAGCTTGAGTAAGTTTTAGGAAGGCAATGGCAAACCACCTCTGTTAATCTTTTGCCTGGAAAACCCTGCTGGGCTGGCTTGCTTGTTTCAGTTATATTGCTCAAACAGCCAAAAGGCCACATGCAGTATCACACTAATATAATCTCCAAGCTTAACCCTTTTTACAATTAACCATCACTGCAAAAATTAGGTGCTTGGTTGCCAGTGACTTGAAGGCACTTTACACCCTGTGACTTGAAGGCACTTTACACACACAATACGTCTATATTAAAACAGATTTTTCCTCCAGCTTACTTTTTAACAGTATTGCTTTTTGTCTTCCCTTGCATATAGTATTGTTTGGTGATTGTTGCTGGTTGTTTAGTTTAGTTTGTTTGTTTAGCTTGTCTGTTTTTTCAAAAAAAACCAAAAGTGTTCTGAAAAAACACAGCAAAAACTCAATGAAGATTGACGTGCAAGTAATACTTTGAGTATGGAAGAGGAGGGAAAATGCAACCAAAAATGTCATGATGAACTTAAAAGCCACCACAGAGAAGTCCTAAGTGCCGTCCAATTTCTGAACTCCAACATCACTTTTTGTGTTGTGTAGGCATTCCTTTGATCCCTATGTAGATGCTTTTGTCATCCAACAGATGGCTGGTAAGTTAATGTTTCCCAAGAGTACATTTTACTGTAAAATATGTACATATTGCAAGCTGCAAACTAATCAAGCCCAGAAGCTTTGGACACATATGTGCATTGCTAATGTGACACACTTCTGACAATCTAAATTACATTTAATTTGCCAATAATATTCTAGTCTGTAAAATATATACGTCTTTAAGATGCTTTGAGAACAATCCTAAACATTATTCCCAATGTTATCCAATGTAAAAGTATTCCCAATGTTATCCAATGAGACTTATTCACAGGAAAGTCCCCTTAGGATTTTTTTTAAGATAAAGGTTGTCCCCTGTGCAAGCACCAGGTCATTACTGACCCAAGGGGTGACATCACATCACAACATTTTTACTCTGACTATGTTTATGTTTTACTCTGACTATGTTAATATTTATGCCATTGTCTTTGCCATTCACCTACACTTTACCCTCAGCGACTTGGTGCTCATTTTACAGACCTTGGAAGGATGTGGAAGACTGAGTTAACCTTGAGCTGGCTACTTGAAACTGACTCTTGTTGAGATAGAACTCAGGTTGTGAGCAGAGCTTTAACTGCAATACTGAAGCTTCCCACTCTGTGCCACAGGGTTCTTTTTAAAAATGTACCTTTAGTACAAAGATTAGTAGGGGCTCTACTTGGGCTGCTTTGTTTATAGTAATGCAAGTATTTTATCTTTTTAAAAAATTCAATAAAGGTGGTAAATATTAACATTGTATGTTGCAAATGAGGATAAGACTTCCCCACATTCTCCATACATTTGTATGATCCTATGAAAGGGTAAAATATGGTTGTTAAAATTGAATATAGGCATTGTTCCCATTTCATCCTCCCACCTTTTTTCCCCCCCAGCCATTTATTTTGCTTTTTCACTCCTTGCTGCTTTCTCTTGCTTCTCTTCCTCATTCCAGACTGTTCTCTCTTTTTCAGAGGAAGTGGGAAAGGGCCCCCTGGCATTCAGCTTATGTCCTTTCTCTGAGCACTTCCATGAACACTTTTTTCCCTTGTTGTCTTTGTAAGCAGTCTCTGAATGTCATCCATTACTTCATGAAATTTTATGAGACATCAAGAAATATTCTGTTATGGACAAATTTAAGCACTTTTTTTTTACAATTTCTGGCTTTTGAGCAAGCATGGGGACTGTCCCGAGACTATAGAAAAATTTGGCCTAATTTTTAAGATGTTTTGATTTGTATTTTGAGACCATTATTTAATAGAATCTATATTAGAAAGGATATGCATGCCTGTCAGTCCACAATAAGCATATCTCAACAGAAAATATTGCTAAGAGTTTCACAATTAGTCACCTGTTTGAGGATGATCATGGGAATTTCAGAGATAGAAATGAAGGGAATCAGAATGTCTGGACTCAGATTATTTCCAAAACATCATCCGATGTCACTTGCAATGGAAGCAATAACTGTTTGTAGCAGGCATAATTAATCAGAAAATAAAGCTGGGAATTTCAAAGTTGTCCACCAGCTTCTAGATGATTATGGAAGTTGCAGTGCCAAAAATGAAAGGAGGCAGCAGAGACAGGGAGGGTATAATATATCCTTTCCTTTACCAAACAAAGTTAAGAAGTCTTGAGAATGGTGCTAGAGGAAGCAGCATAATCTATTTGCTAATGTACTATACATTTGTGCCATTTCAAATTCTTATAATATATGGGATAGATATAAGGTACATCTCTCCAGAAGGTATTTTGGATCAAGGCAGAATATCAGATCCAGATATAGAAATCCTAATTGACTGAGCTTTAGAATGTGGTGACGACTCACTTCCAACCAACCATGATACAGGACTCAGTTCCAGCTAATTCGTGTGTGGAAGTGAGTCCTGCATGGTGATTGGCCTCACCACATTCCTCACAGCATGACCAGTCCCCTGTTCAGCCCCACCCCCTGACTAAGAAGCCTGAAGAACCTTTAAGGCAGTCAGCACTTTCCACTGCTTCTAAATTCCCTGCTGTTCACCCTTCTACTGCCCCCTGGTGCTGCTGTCATCCTCTGCTGCTTCTGCTGCCTTCCCACCACTCCTGCCACTTCTCTTCCCCCCCCCCGCTGCTTCTGCAACCTCCACTTCTTGTCTGCTGCTGCTTCTGCCCACATTGCTTTTGCCATCCCCTGCCACTCTCCTGTCACTTCTGCCATCCCCTATCACTCTACTGTCATTTCTGCCACTTCTGCCACCCAATGCCTGCCATCAAGCTACAACACCTTCATGAGAAAGCAGCTCCATGTGCATTTCAACTTGAAAACAGGAGAAGACCATGCTGGGGTGGGTGCAGCTGTTTTTAGAGCTGTGGCCACCTGGAAGGTGACCAGTGAATAGAATCTGTGGGATGGATGGGACTGCATGCCAGGGGAAAAGAGGACAAATCTCCTCCTCCCAGAAAGCAATACCTCAGAAAGAGGAAATATGCAAAGAAATAAAGGGGGGGCGGGTAAGAAAGGAAGAGACAGAGAGAATCTGGAAATAGGAGTGTGTCCATGTGTGAGCAAGGGAGAGAGAAAGAGGCAGGAAAAGAGAGGAAACAACAACAAAATATCAAACATTAGCCAAGGGAGGAAAAAAGACCAGAGGGATTGCCCTCCATTTGTGGGTGCCCATTTTCATAAATGACCTGAAAGTAGGGGTGGGTAGCATGGTGGCCAAGTTTGCAGATGATACCAAATTATGTAGGGTGGTGAGAACCACAAAGGATTGCAAAGAGCTCCAAGCGGACCTTGATAAATTAGGTGAGTGGGCTAAGAAATGGCAAATGCGTTCAATGTAGCAAAATGCAAAGTGATGCACATAGGGGCAAAAAATCCAAACTTCACATACAAGCTACAAGGGTCAGTGCTATCAGTCACAGACCAGGAAAGGGATTTGGGCGTCTTAGTTGATAGTTCCATGGGAATGTCAACTCAATGCATGGCAGCTGTGAAAAAGGCAAACTCTATGCTGGGGATCATTAGGAAAGGAATTGAGAATAAAACTGCAAAGATTGTCATGCCCTTATATAAAGCAGTGGTGCGACCGCACTTGGAGTACTGTGTCCAGTTCTGGTCACCGCATCTCAAAAAAGGATATTGAGGAGATAGAAAAAGTGCAGAGAAGGGCAACAAAAGGATGATTGGAGGGACTGGAGCACCCTTCCCCTATGAGGAGAGAGTGCAGTGTTTGGGACTCTTTCGTTTGGAGAGGAGACGGCTGAGGGGAGATATGATTGAAGTCTATAAAATTATGCATGGGGTAGAAAATGTTGATAGAGAGAAATTTTTCTCTCTTTCTCACAATACTAGAACCAGGGGGCATTCATTGAAAATGCTGGGGGGAAGAATTAGGACTAATAAAAGGAAACACTTCTTCATGCAACCTGTGATTGGTGTTTGGAATATGCTGCCACAGGAGGTGGTGATGGCCACTAACCTGAATAGCTTTAAAAGGGGCTTGGACAGATTTATGGAGGAGAAGTCGATTTATGGCTACCAATCTTGATCCTCTTTGATCTGAGATTGCAAATGCCTTAACAGACCAGGTGCTCGGGAGCAAAAGCCGCAGAAGGCCATTGCTTTCACATCCTGCATGTGAGCTCCCAAAGGCACCTGGTGGGCCACTGCGAGTAGCAGAGAACTGGACTAGATGGACTCTGGTCTGATCCAGCTGGCTTGTTCTTATGTTCTTATGTTCTTAACTCACCACGTCTTTTTAGCACCCATTGTATTTCTTTGTAAATTGGGCTTTACTGCTAGTTATATATAATGATAAAACATTTAATAGGACATTTAACTATGGGAGGCTCTTATTTGAAAACATTTCAACTCCCGGAATCACAGACAGATGATAGCTATGCAGTTGCAATGCAATACATAATGCAAATTGCATATGATTTTGTCTCAGTTTTTTCTCTCTCTTTCTCTCTGAAGAAGAAAATAGGTTTATATAGATGGTTGTAGGCAAGACATTGTGTCCAGGATGCCCATTGAAATGGACAGAGTAGATGATGAGAAGTACCTGGCTGCACTGAATTTGTACAAATCCCCTGAGCCAGATAGTATTAATCCAAGAGTGCTTCACTTTCTAGAGAGCTTGTAGAGCCTTGTTTGTCATCTTCCATAACTCTTGGAGTATGGAAGATGTGCCACAAGACAGGAAGAGAGCAAATATTATTCCAATTTTCAAAAAAAATGTAGGAGGGATGACATTACAGGCCAGTAAGTCTGACCTTTGTCCCAGGGAAGATACTGGAGCAGATTTTAATGGGATCAGTCTGTGAGCATCTGAAGGATGACTTGGTGATCTGGGAAAGTCAGCAGGGATTTGTCTCCAACATACTCTGCCAGACCAACCTCATTTCCTCCTTTAATGGAGTGATGAGCTTACCTGATTGAGGGAAAGTGTGGTATGGATACTTACCCTACTGCCACATTTCTGTCTGGGAGGACAAAGGGAGGCAGTGGCAGTACCTTTCTCTGGCCTCATTTTGCCAAAGGGCACATCCATTAGAGGCTTGGTGGGTGTGAAAAGCAGCTGCCACTTCAGGTGGGTAGGGGCAGAGATGTGGGCCAGCAGGGCCTTAAAAAGTCTGGCCAGCGCAGACTTTGCCCTCCTTGGCCCTGCTGTTCTGTGGCTTCCTCTTCTTATGGATTAAGGACTGGATAACTCTTGAAAATAAACATTTACTAACAATAGAGGGCTCAAATTTAATTAAAGATTGGCACGACAAATGAAAAAAATAAAAATTACAACAATATCCATACTCATATTATAAGGAAAGCACTTGCAAATATTTGGCATAAATATAAAAAACTTCTTCTATACAAAGACCACTCAATGGATTTCTAGATCAGAATTGCTTCAAATCAATGAACACGCTGAAACTAAAAAATGGTCAAATTATAAGGAAACACTTAAAAAGATAGGACATTCTTATAAACTAAAAGATCGGGAAGAACTTAAACAAAAGGGAATTAACTGTAACTGGTTCACATACCAGCAAATAAAAGAAGCATTTCATAAAGACAAAAAACCCTGGGGTTAGATATCAAAGACAACCATAAAATGGTTTTAAAAAGTCTAACTTATTACTGAAATTAAAAAAAGAAACCATTAAAACAGCCATGTTGGCATGGGCCAAAGGTTTGAAGAAAGAGATTAAATTGGAAGAATGGGAAGATTTATGGGATAAATGTAATACATTTACATGCTGTTTAAATTCAAAATAAAACTTTTATAAGACCTTTTATAGATGGCCTTATACCCCTACTAGACTAGGAAAAGTAAATAAGAATCAAATTATCCAATGTTGGAACTGTAAAAAACAAGTGGGTTCTCGATTCCACATGTGGTGGAAATGTAAAAAGGTCTCAAAATTCTGGAATTCAATTACGAACAAGATAAATAATATTTTCAAAATTAAACTGAAAAAAAACTCTGGAGACATTAATATTAGGGTTTTCAAAAAACACAATTCTAAGGAAAAACATGTACCTTTATCTTATTACAGCAGCAAGGCTAGAAATTGCTAGAAATGGGAAAAATAGAAAACCTCCCAAAATAGCAAACTGGGAAAGAAATTTATTAGAAATAATGAATGGTAATAAACTGACTTGGAATCTTAGTGACAACTATGAAAGATTTGAAGAAATTTGGCAACCTTACTTTATGTACTTAGACATAAAACAGTAAATATTTATGTCAAGAAAATAATATAATTTTCAATATTTTCTCTCTTGTATGTAGTAAACAGCCTATGAAATGTAGCAGGTTAATAAACTTTTTAATCTCTCTAGCAATCTCTCTAGCAATCTGAGTTCTGTGCTTTAGCTTTTCTGACTTTCTCCCTACACATCCTGGCTACTTGTTTGAATTCTTCTTTGATGATTTCCCCCTTTCTCCATTTAAATCTTAGCTCAGTTGAACGTTCTTTAGACATCTATCCTGGTTTCCTTAGACACCTCCTGTTTTTCCTCCTAATTGGAACTGTTTGGAATGTGCCTTCAAGATCTCACTTTTGTTAAACTCCTATCCATCATGCACTCCTTTCTCTTTCAGTATTCCTAACTTCAGGATCAGGCCCAGTAGTATCTTAAGTTTAATGAAGTCAACTTTCTTAAAGTCTAGAATGTGTGTCTGATTATGCTTTGCATCCCCTTTCCACTGTATAACAAACTCCAGGAGAACATGGCCACTCCCATCTGAGGAACCTATCACTTCCACTCCACTAATCAGGTCATCATTGTTGGTTAGGAGCACATCTAAAATAGCTGATCCCCTTGTTGCCTCTTCCACTTTCTGAACCATGAAATTGCCTGCAAGGCAAGTGCAAAATTTGTTAGATCTTAAAGTCTTGGCAGAGTTTGACTTTCTAATCACCCCTCCCCCCCAAAAAAAACATACATTCCCACAGGTGATTAACCATAATGATTCCCTAGGATGGTGTCGGCCAAATATATGATGTTTGTTCATCTATATACATATGCTAAAAGAGTTCCTTTATTTATTTAGTTAGTTAGTTGCTTGTTTCAAAGGGACTGGGGATATGTGCATACAAAAGAGGCATATTTTTTCTCTGAAAAAGCAAACTCCACTTGAGTAAAACACCAGCCATAAATTATGTACATGGATGGTTAAACACTGTGAAGGCTGGTTAAATGCTCTCATCATCTTGCACACCAAACTATTATGGAAGATTTTAAAGTTATTTTTATCTATCTTGATGGCTATGAAAACATTATTATAAATATGTATTCACGTTTAAGAAGACCTGAAATACAGAGTGAAATATATGTTTTTTAAAGCAAAGAATTATAGGGAGATACAAAACAATGCAGCAGTGCATGGAGGGACAGTTAACATTTTTACTTCAGAGTAATCTGAGTCAGTAACTAGGATTGGCAACTCAGCACCCAGGGAATAGTCCAAAACTAGGTAATGTTACAGCATTTTAGAATATAATTATGTTACAGCATTTTAGAATATAATGACCAAGCCAAAAAAATCAATGCGGTAGCTGCATTACCTTAATTTCAAAAATTCCTTGAATATTTATGTTGAAATTTGGACCAAGGAAATCCTGACTGACTCCTTACTTTGAGGGGAAGAATGATCAGGCAAAAGTTATGAGGTGCTGTAAGGCAACATATGGTGATATATGTGGAACAGGACAGAAGAGCTATGGCTTCGAGCTCCAAGGTGTGGGTTAGCTAAGATGTGTTTCTACAGAATTTATTTTCTTGTTGTCATTGGTAGAATGACTAAGGCAGAATGGCATTTGGAATGTTTGCAACAGGTTTAATCCAGATTGTATCCCAAAGTAACTACACATTTTCCCAGCAAATAACGACGACATACCTATGGGGCTATTTTTTTAAAAAGGAGAATCGGTTAAAGATGCTGTCTATTTTCCATTTATTGTGTGTCTACTGGCTTATTAGGCATTACATTTCAGATAAAGTTACATAGTAAAGTGTGAGGAAGGAACATAAGCTTCCAACTGCTCCTTTCTGATAAAATTAACTGCCCATAAATGTTGATCCTTGAAGTGGGATGAGACTGGAGTACAGGTACATATTACCTTAATGAACAATGATGTGTGAAACAAATGATAGTCTTGTCAACAAGGTGATAGAGAATTATATACTTTTCATAGTTGACAGGGTACAGTTTTGTAAAAGCTGCCAATTGACATTTATACTTGAAAAATGCAAACTAAGGGAAGTCAAAATTTATTCATTAAGCAGCAAAGCATTACAGACTGTGTAACTTCAGCATTCCTGAATCTGGAGTCCTTTGTGAGAGGAGAGCAAGCTTGAGTGCCTTCGATTATAGTTAGGCATGCAATCATTGTAATAGTCAGTTCTCTCTCTTTTGGTCTCTCTTTGACAGACATTTGACATTAATAGAATTCACCTGAATCCATAATGAATACGAGATGCATGGATATGAGTAAGCACAGCAATAATTACTACTATATATATTTGCCAGGATAAAATATGAGTCAAAGAGAATTATTTGATCAGTATGATTAGTACTGGGTGGAATGGTTTCAAGGTTAAAGTCTTACTTTATAAAGCACCCCTATCACATATCCACACAATTAAAACTTAACCAATTTTACAAAACAAATCATAGAAGTGGATGCCTATTTGAACTCTGATGCTAGGGAAAGTTAAATGATGAAGGGAATGGGGAAGTTATCTATAGTAACGTATCACAGCATATATTTGTTGTTATTGTTGTTGTTTATTGTATTTCATAGACTACCTAATTCCCGGAGGGCTCTGGGTGGTGTACAGAAGCAAAAACAAACCAACAATATACAATAAATACAAACTAAAAACACATTAAAATTCCACAGAATTGAAATCTTGTTACACATTTTGACTCAGAGTTTATCTCAAGGTTTTTGAGAAAGCAAGAAAATTCACACAAAATGGATTGTGATTGTAGTTAACATTACAATAGGTGGCTCAGCAGTGAAGGTCCTTACAGAGACATCTTTGAGACTGCACATACAAACAATGCTGTACTGACTCCCAGTTGGAAGATTTAAGAATATGGAACGTTCTAAAAGAGTTTGTTCATGTGATAGGACTACGGTTGAAACACTTGACCATTCTTTGTTTCTATGCCATAAACACAATAAGATATGCATGAAATACATGAATTCCATTTTCTTGCAATGTTCTCAGTGGCATGAGTGTTATAAGATACCCAATCTCCTGAACAGCTCTGATGTGCTCTTTTGTGAAACTGTTGCAAATTTTATACTGGAAATTAGTAATTTTAGCAATTTTAACTGTATTTCTTAATTTTGTTTTGTTTTAAAATGTTGTCCTGTTCTATATGCCAATAAAGGCTTGTGTTGTTGACTCCCAGTTGACCACCAAATCAAAGCCCTAAACAGTCTAGGACCACTGTACTTGTGAGACAGTCTCTCCTAAGGGCATTATGCTCAGCAGTTTACAATCAATTGGTACAGACATTTGGCTGTTCTCAACCACAGTCTTATCAGCTCTGACTCAAGTCTGGCAAAACTCTTCATTGAATGAGACTTAAGCTCAGAGGGATTTGGCTCAATTCCACAGTGCCTTCATGACAGAGATGTTCCACCAGGCCTGTGGTTGATGCAGCAGTGATTATATCTTAGCTGGCCTTCATACTCCTATCTTGTTCTTTATTCCCCTAGTTGTTTTAATTTTGAGTAATGTCTTTCTTCAATGTTCCCTCCCTCACTGATTTGTTATCTGTGTTACATGATAAAGTGCCAACTAGATTTTTTTTTAAAAAAAATGATAACATTTTAATTGTATTTCTAGGTTATATATTGTATTTGGTTGTATTTTAAATTGCTCACTGCCCTAAGCCTACCATTTGTGGAGAAAGGACAAGATATAAATCTACTAAAATAATATTTCATGACTTTTTCCTAGAAATGACTTCACAGCATCAGTGATGCTGGTTTCCAGTACTCAATTCCTGAAAACCTCCAGTTGTTGCCTGTGATGTGTTGGCAAACCCAGAAAACCTTTGCAAACGATCATAGATGAAGAATTATGTGCAGGAAGGATATAGAGAAGGCAGAGAGACAGAGAGAGAGAATTTGGGTGCAGATCAAGCAATAAGCATTCTGTCCTGATTAGTGATTTAACTGATCTCTCCAGTCCAAGACTAGCACTGTAATCGCTAAATCACAATGGTGGTTAATTTTATCATCCTGCGTGCCTGAATCACTATCCCAGACTGCACATTTTCTACAAATTTCTCTACTTATAAACTTTTTTTGTTCCAAGTTTAAATGGGAACTGTGAGAAAAGGCAGAAGAATGATCTTAGAATGTAATTTTGTTTGTGTGTTAGATACATTTGTATACCACTTTGTCTTTATGGGTTAAATTGATATTTATGTTCTTTCTTGTAAAAAATTACAAGCAACCAATTCTTTTATCTGAAAAGCATACTAAAATATGCTCCATATATATACTCAAGAGTGATGACAGTAGCCTTAATAATGCTGCTTCGGTCAATAGTTTAAAAAAATGCAGAGCAGAGAAATAGCCAGGTGGTTGGGTTGCACCAGTCAAGGTGAGTGTTTTTATTACCTTTTAAAAAATAAAAAGCTGGCTGTGATCTTCTTCTGGAAGCAGGCACATTGGGACATTTTAGGCCCCAGCTCTCTATTTAAAGAAGCCACCAACATGTATAGGTGATGCCTGTGAGTGATGCATGAAGGGCCCCACAAAGGTTGTTGGTCTTTGTGGTAACCTCTGATCTGGGTCTCCCCTCCCTTTCATTTTTGGGTGTAATTAATTAGATACTAATATTTTCTTTTTGGTGTACTTTTGTCTGGCACTGATGAACTAGCCTGTTTCCTTTGGGGGGGGGGGGAAGACAAGTGATATTTACACTGTACTCTTATTTGATTATCTTGCTAATTTTAATTAATTAAAACCAAAAATTATTTTGGGCTTAGAATTTGGCTTAAAATAGGCTAACACATTTGATGAATATGAAACTGAAAATAAAAAGCCCAGACCAAATTAGAAGAGATTTTGTCCTATAGAAATAGAGCCCTTATAAGGTTCTATGTTATATAACAGATAAGACTTCAGAACCTGAAGAAAACATAATTGATAGTGTATCTAAAGAAACAGATTAATCCTTTTGTATGGTAGAACTGTCACAATAATTCAGAGAATTGTGGCATCCTGGTGAAACAAACTTATTTATTTGCTAATACATTGTAGAATTTATGTGAAATTAGAACTGATTACTCAATATATTTATAATTAATTAAAAAATGCAAGAAAAATCATAGCAGAGATTAAATGAAGAAATAGCCAAGGACAAATGGCTGTAAAGGGGAATGATATTAAGAGAGGGCAATTTGGAACAGGAATGAATGTGGAACAAGACAATCAAACCCTAAAATATCAAGCACAAATGATAGTTCTGATGATATATTCTTATCAGAATTAGGTGATAAGATGGAATACTAGATGGTAGTCTAATTGGCTTTTGGCCTTCATGTTTAACATTCCACTATATAGCCAAGATTTAAATTAAATTGAGATATTAACCAGTCATATTTCGAGAGAATTATCCTTGCATTCCAGTCCAGCAGGATAGTAGAGAGATTGCTTGCTCCCCATGATAATTTAGAGCACTTTGGGATAAGGGTAAGAGATATTCATGGAATCAAAAAGTGCACTGTGTGCCTATGCCCCTTCCTGAGTCTAGGGATGAATTCCTGCCCTCCTAACCCTTCATGGTCATTGTTCTCGCCATCCTTTCCCCTGCTTTTGTTAGGGCAGTTACCTAGTTGGGGTCTACGTAGTCACCTGACCTTTCCCTGCTGGGATGAGCCTCCATTCTCCCACCTTCGTCTCTCCTCTCCTCTTTTTTATCTCTTCATTATTCATATGCCCCTCTCTCTGCTCCTCACCTTTCTCTTGTGCTCCCCCAGCCTCTGTGTCTTCCTTTTATTCCCCCTGCCTCCTGAGTTTTCCCCCTGCCTCCTGAGTTTATTCCCCCTGCCTCCTGAGTTTTCCCTGCACATAGAACTTCTTGTTATCTTACCCATAATAAAAGGCTAAGGGATGGAATGTCCCAACGATGGACCCTACACCAAAGGGTCCCTACACGATGGACCCTACACCAAAGATTCATGAAGTGGGAGATATTCCATCCCCTCCCCAAACCCAAAACCAGGTAGGTGGCGAGCATTGTGCTGGGAGTGTGGGGAATGTGCTACAGCCCTAGTAAAGCACATTGCAGGGGAGATGCTTCCTCTTCCATCCTTTGCTAGGGCCCATTGCATCTTCCCCTCAATGGACTTTGATGCTAGTTTGCCATATAATTGGCCTACAAAAATGTGTCATGTATGAATGCTATCTTGAGAGTTGCACTGTATCCAAACAATTAAAAGCAAAAGACAAGTGAGACTCCAACGTGACTTGGCCTGTGCTATGGCTAATCCATTAGGACTGGGAGGAATGAAAATAAGCTTTAAGGAAAAGTGCAATGGAAGATTATTATTAACAAGTACTGCCCATAATTAATTTCTATTGACCATCAACTGGAAAATCTGAGAAGATATATTCCCAAATGTGCTAGATAACTATCCAAAAGCTTAGCTTCTAATAATGAGAGACTTCAACACACAAATTGGTATAGGTAACAAGTAGGAATTAGAATTGTGTGTGTATGGGGGGGTAAGGATTATTTGGTGGATTATTTAATTATCAGCAGAAGCTCAAGACTTAAGATAAATAAGGCAGGGAAATTCTTAGTGCACATTGTTTCTATGTCTAAAATGATAATTTTGATCGGTCTCAAAGATCAGAAATTTTATTTGTGTGATAGACAAGGGAACAAAATTTTGTCCTGGTTTCTCCAATTTTTGTTCAACAAATTATACCCTTTAAGTACAATGGAGTACAATGAAGGTAACCATATACCAGTTGGTTTCAAGTTGCCAATAAACAGCCAAACAAGCAATAATCGACTCTGGAATACAGTTCTAAGACAGAGTGGAACTAGACTAAAACTAAAGTGGTGGTCAAAGGAATTGAGGAATGAAGTTCAGCAAATATGCAGTGTAAGTTAGGAACTTTGTTAGACAAGAAAAGAAGACAGAAGGAATCCTGAACAAATATGAGCTAATAACTGAACACTTTAGATCAATTATTCAAGAGCCCAATGATCGCCTGCTTCATTTTGTTCTGCCAACACTGTTTGATTCTGCCTTGTTCCCCACATTTGCAGTCCAGTCACATCTTGCTGATGAGTGTGATCCATTTCTGCCTGCA
Source organism: Sphaerodactylus townsendi (assembly GCF_021028975.2). NCBI lineage: Eukaryota > Metazoa > Chordata > Lepidosauria > Squamata > Sphaerodactylidae > Sphaerodactylus > Sphaerodactylus townsendi. The sequence goes on along the minus strand of NC_059428.1, from coordinate 60,850,209 downwards.
TATTTGCATAAAATCTTTTCGTTTCTTCCTCTTCAGTATTTGTAGTATCACTGCCATTGTCTACTTTACCTTCCACTACAATAGTTATCCTTCAAGGTGTCCTCAACCCCCAAAATCTTTGAAACTGTCCATTCACTCCTCTACTGATGTGACCATAGATTCTGAAGATGTGGATGCATTGTAGTCTAATGTGTCATCTGTGACCATTATGCCTTGAATGTCTGCAGTCATCCAGACATTACTGTAATCTTTTAGAAAATTTTGAAGCAATGCAGCTTTGAAAAAGACTGGAGAAAAACCATGAAAACCCCTGGAGGTTCATGAATGTACAATAATGCTGTTGAGAAGCAGGGAAAACAAAAAAATCCCCAAAGCATTGAATTAAGTGCAAATAACTGTAAAATATTACGTAGAAGATCCCTAAATCCCTTTAGGATTGTACTATCAGCATGTTGTAGCTAAATCACTGTGGTGACCCAAATGTGTTTTCTATCATGAGTGACAACTGAGTCAGTTAAAGAGATATGCAAGTTTTCTTCCTTGATGTGGCATAGGATGTCAAACTGAAGTGAAATGAGGCAATTTATTTATTTATTTATTTATTAGATTTTTATACCGCCCTATCCCCGAGGGGCTCCGGGCGGTGTACAACAATAAACATAATAAAATGGCAAAATCTTTAAAAGCTGCGATAAAACAGTAAAAGCTAAATCTTATAAATACAATACAATAAAATACAATAAAATACAATAATAAATATAATACAATAAAAATACAATAATAAATATAAATGGCATCCAGCTGCTCCGTATTTGAAATCCTCTCCCCAAGAGGGAGGAATGGCAGGTCCCAGATGTAGAGGGCCATGAGGCAGAGGGCCATGAAAGGGGGAGGCACCATCAGCGGCCGGTTCCTCCAAAGGCGCGGGAGAACAGCTCCGTCTTACAGGCCCTGCGGAACTCACCAAGGTCCCGCATGGAGACCCGGACAGTTGGAGGAAGAGCGTTCCACCAGGCCGGGGCCAGAGCCGTGAAGGCCCTGGCCCGTGTGGAGGCCAGCCACATCACCGAGGGGCCAGGGACCACAAGTAGGTTGGCCTCAACTGATCGAAGAGGCCGTACAGGGACATATGGGGTGATGCGGTCTCGAAGATACGATGGTCCCAGGCCGCGTAAGGCCTTAAAGGTCAACACCAACACCTTGAAGATGATCCGGAACTCTACTGGGAGCCAATGCAGCTGATGCAGCACAGGCTGGATGTGTTCCCAGGTGGCGCTGCATGTGAGCAAACGCGCCGCCGCATGCTCCACCCGCTTTAGTCTCGGATCAAAGCGCATATGAGCGGGAAGCCCGCGCGATAGAGCTTAGAAGTTACAATAGTCTAATCTGGAGATGACACCGTTGCACTGGATCACTGTGGGTAGATCCCGGCAGGAGAGGAAGGGGCTGTGACGCCGGCCCTGGCGAAGATGGAAAAAAAGCAACCCGGGTTACATGTGCTACCTGGGTCTCCATTGAGAGAGAGACGAATCCAGGTGGACCCCAGGGCTGCGCAGACGAGGGGGTCGGCGCCAATATGGCCCCCTCCCACACTGGCGGCTTCGAAAAGTCCCACCTCCCCTTGGCGGCGGCAAGTTTCAGAGGATCTCCGTCTTCGGGATGGATTCAGTTTTAACCTGCTCTGTCGCGATGACCAACCAGCAACTGCCTTCCCATACAATGCTGTAAGGAGCCGCAAGAGCGAGGCGGCTGCTCCCCCTCCATCAACAATAACAGAATGAGCTGGAGTGTCATCTGGCATATTGATGACAGAGTCAGCCCAAAACTCGATACTCAGCTGAGCAAGAAGTCGCATGCTTAGATGTTAAACTAACAGCGGGGATAATAATGCCCCTGGGGTACACCGCGACTGAAGCGGGCACTTCCGGGAGGCCTTCGATCCCTCGCACCTCTACTTGCTGATTCCGACCCGGAGAAAGCGAGACAATCCACTACGAAGGACAGTTGCCCGTACTCTCTGAGGCTGACCGAGGCGGTGGGTCAAAGGTCATGGTCAACCACATCAAACACTGCAGTAAGGTCTGAAGTAATGTACCAGCTTGGCGCCTGCATCTGCCTTGAGTCAAGCTGAATCACGGAGTGTGTCTGTGACGGGCGGCGAGAACAGTCTCCGATCCCATGCCTTCAGCACGGAAGCCAGACTGGAAGGGGTCGAGAAAGCCAATGTCGTCATCCAGGAAACCTTGAAGGCTTTGCTCCAACACCACTCTCTCAATTACCTTCCCCAGAAGCGAAAGATTCGAAGCGTGGGTGGTAATTGGCCAGATCCATGGATCTTAATGATGCGTCTTTTAAGAGTGGGGTGGACCACTGCCTCCTTCAACCCATATTACCGGGAAGAACTCCTATGCTCATAGGGAGCCATTGATTTATACTCAACAGATGGGAATTAAGTAACTCCATGCGACGGGTTTCTCACAAGCCAGGACGGGCACGGATCCAGAGGACAGGTAGTAGGTCTAACAGCAGCTAAGGTTCTGTCGACAGCGGCTTCAGAGAGCAGGGAAAACTGGGACAAACAAGGGCCTGAAGACGGCAAGGGAGTCTCCAGTTCACTAATTGTAGCCAACGTGGGTGGAAGGTCATGGCGGGGCTTAACGCGACCTTGTCCGCAAAAAAGCTCATAAATGCCTCACAGCTAATACTCAATTGAGGATTTGAAGAACTCTCCGATAAGGAGGTCAATGACCGAATTATACGAAACAATTGTGCTGGGCGGGAGCTAGCGGATGCGAGAGAGGAGGAGAAGAAGGCCCTCTTCGCCTCCTTCGTCGCCATCTCATAGGCTTTCATAAACGTCCTATAAGATGTTCGTGCAGCCTCGTCACAAGATTTCCTCCACACTCGCTCTAGACGTCTAAGCCCCCGTTTCATACGGCGCAGCTCCTCCGTATACCATGGAGCACGTCGAGAACGGGGGCGTAGAGGATGCCGGGGAGCAACAACTTCGATGGCATCAGAGAGCCGGGAATTCCAGTCCTCCACCTGCTCATCGAGTGTGCCGGCAGGTTCAGGGTCCCGCAGAGCATTCAGGAAACCAAGTGGATCCATGAGTCTCCACGGGCGGGCGTAAATCAGCCCGTCGCCTAGACAGAGGTGGTGCGGCAAGTCCATCCGGACCTTCAAGGCATAATGGTCGGACCATGGCACTCTATCAATAGAGGATACGACCAAGTTTATCCCCGACCCGAAGACCAAATCCAGCATGTGCCCGGCCTTGTGAGTGGGACCAGAATTTACTAAGGAGAGGCCTAGCGTCGCCATGGATGACACTAGATCCGCGGCTGCCGTACATGAGGTGACATCGACGTGGACGTTGAAGTTGCCCAAGACAATAAGTCTGGGGAACCGCAACGCCCAATCCGACACCACCTCCAGCAGCCGTGGCAGGCCGTTTCCTGGTGCGCTAGGCGACCGGTATACCAGAAGAACGGCCAACCTCTCCAAGGCCAACCACTCCAGGCCGACACATTCCATGCCGGTGATCTCTGGGACGGGGACTGCCCTGAAGGGAATAGACTCGCGGATGAACAGAGCCACGCCACCCCCCCCGGCCCTGAGTTCGTGATTGGTGGAGGCACGCGAAACCGGGTGGCGCGACTTCGCCCAAGGCGACGGTCTCACCTTCGCGCACCCAGGTTTCGGTGACACATGCCAGGTCCACCTGCTGGGCTCCAAGAAAGTCTTGGAGTACTATGGTCTTATTGTTGATGGACCTGGCATTAATCAACACCAAAGACGAAGGAGGGTGTCCCTGATCCCCGCCACCATCGTTTCTCGGGATAGGTCGGAGGTCAGAAGGCGAACGAGCATAGCCATATCTCATGCGCCTTCTATCATATGGCCGCCACCTACCGCAATATCTACCCTGTCCCATCAACACAGGGATCCCCAGCCCCAGAATCGGTGCCCCCATGATTCTGCCAACCTCCCTCTACCCAAAAAGCCTGACCCTGCCAAGTAGTAAATCCAGCCCAGCCAGTCGAAACTAATCCAGGTGGACCTCTGCTTGGCTGGCAGGCAGGCAGACCAACAGGAGGATCTGTCCCAGGCAGGGCTGAACAGGCTGGCTGCCTTGGGCTGCTGGTGGAGCTCCTGTTGTAGCTGCCAGGCCCCACCCCCTGCGGGTGTTTCCAATGGGGTGGGTGGGGAAGGACTCTCACTCCTTCCCAGTGGCAGCAGGCGGCAGCTCACCTGGTGGACTTCTGCTTGGCTGGCAGGCAGGCAGACCAACAGGAGGGTCTGTCCCAGGCAGGGCTGAACCGGCTGGCAATGAATAATGAGCAACTACCAAGGGTACTGAGTTCAAATATCTACTCTTCTATGAAGTTCATTTGGATGGCTTTAGCCTGATTAGTCTCTCAGCCTATCCTGTGAAAAAGAGTTGTTGAAAGAATAAAATTAAGGAAAGGAACTATTTGTGCCAATGCTGCAGATTAGGTGCCATAAAAATATAATAATAAATGGTGCACTTATAAATGCAATCAGATGCTCTTTTTTTTTTTTGCTTTGTGATATTATGTGCAATGGCTCCCCAAAAAGTACCAAATAGGGGTAAACATGTGGGAGCCTCAAAGCACAGAACTGGTCTGACATGAAAGGATAAAAATACATGTCTCCAGGGCATTTGATTAAATTGGTGCCAAATAATTTGGAGTACGTCAGGGTCCCAACTTTGAACAACACTCGGAAGAAAAACAACTTTTTCAATAGAAAAAAAAAATCCATTACTTCCCCCCAGAATACAGATTTATGTAGAAAAGGGAAACATGAGAACCATCAAATAACTGCAAGCAATGACATGTACAGCACATCAATAAACCTTCATAAGCCTCTCTGCTTACAAGCTTCTGTCTATTGGAGGGAGATTTGAGGGGAAAATGAGCTAGCAGAAAATGAAAAAGGCCCAAAGAGAGTCATACTACATTTCATCCTGGAGAAAGGGATGCCTAATTCAGAGGGTAGGGAGGCTAGCAGGGTAATCACAGTCTGTAAAGGTAAAGATTCCAGAGGGAAAGGAAAGGAATCTGAAGTGTGGCAAAAATCCAAGAATCCAGGAGGACAGCCAACCATTAAGCTGGGTAGACAGCACTGTAAATGGAGCAAGTTACAAATTTGGAGGGGCTAGAGTGCCCTTTTATATGCAGCAACCACATGGGGTAGGTTAAAAGGTGTGTGGTCTTCTTTCTTATTGGCAGATTTTGAATTTAAAGGAACAAATATTATCAGGGAAGAAAGAACTCCAAATATTGCCAGGGTATTCCATATTCTGTATGATGTAACATTCCACAGAATGACTTGGTTACCTGTCCAGAGTACCAGCTTGGACTGGTTTAGCAAGATAGCTTACAGCCCAGTTCTGATCCTGTGGTGATCAAAGACAGCACTGCCTCCAGAGGGCTACCAGGCAGCTCAGGGAGGTAACTAAAAGAAAAAAAACTGGCCATCTGGAATATGTTTATAGCTTAACCTTTTGGGTGACGTAAATCCTGAGTCCTGGCTGCAGCATTCCAGCCCCTAAAGGCTGAGTGGAAGTGGACAAAAGTTGCACAGAATGTTCTCCATTCCTGGGAACACTCTGGCTGCCCCCCATTGCACCAGCATCAAATTGGATGCCTGCAATTTCTCTGCAGTTGTGCCCATTTCTGCTTTACCACCACAGAGCTGTGGGGTGCCTGACTGCCACCACTTTTGCCTTCTCCACTGGCAAGGGTGTTTCTTACGCAGGCAGAGAGGGCAAATGCATTGGCACAGCCTTCCAACGATCCCCATGTCCATTTCCCCCCCACCCCCCACCAATCAGGATTGGGCTGTTAGCCTCTTGATTGGACTATGTTGGGGAAATGGAGGAGGCTTGGCATAATTGGGAGGCTTATTATCTTGCATAACTGGACTTTTTCTTATGATAAAAAGGGAGTGGGATAGCTCTGAAGTCTGAATAATGCTTCAATCAATGTTTTTGTGGAGGTTTCAGGCAAGTGGGTTATTCACAGCCAGAACAGCATTGATAGAAATTCTGCCTATATCCAGATACTTCACTTTGTCAGAGTATCAAAGTGCCTCTGTAGGCATATTGTGTGTCTTGCTAGATCAGTCTGATCTAACTGAAAGTTCACTGACAGCTACTTGATGCAGTGAGCTGGATCAAACCAGTTCTAGCCAGCTGCTACTAATCTGTGTGACCTTTAAGCTGATTGGTCAGTTTCTGTATATATGTGTGAACAGCTGTAACTGTTCTCTCTCTTCTGAGCATGCTGTGTTGGCGAAGCATGCTGTCGGTCTGTTCCACTACTTTGTGTATATCTTCTTGTGATTAGCTGCACTCAGTGGTGGGATTCAAAAATTTTAACAGCAGGTTTCGATGGTGGTGGGATTCAAACAGTCGCGTAGTGCCAATGGAGCAGGGTGGGGCACAACATAGCGGGGGCGTGGTCTGGGAGTTCTGGGTGAAGGGATTTCCAGAGCAGGGTGGGCGGTACTGCAGCAGGGGTACTGGGCAAAATCTCCCCACTCCGCCCCGATGACACCTGGGTAGACAGTTTTGCAAAACGGAGCCAAGCACTGAGCAAAATCTCCCCTCCCCATCCCGATGGCACCAGGGTAGAAAGTTTTGCCAATAGAACCCAAGCACTGGGCAAACTCTGCCCTCCCCATCCCGATGGCACCAGGGTAGAAAGTTTTACGAGCAGAACCCAAGCACTGGGCAAACTCTGCCCTCCCCATCCTCATGGCACCAGGGTAGAAAGTTTTGCCAACAGAAACCAGGCACTGGGCAAACTCTCCACTCCCTATCCCCATGCCACCAGGATAGAAAGTTTTGCCAACAGGAACCAAAAACTGGGCAAACTCTCCTCTCCCTATCCCCATGGCACCAGGGTAGAAAGTTTTGCCAGCAGAAACCAGGCGCTGGGCAAACTCTGCTCTCCCCATCCCCATGGCACCAGGGTAGAAAGTTTTGCCAGCAGAAACCAGGCACTGGGCAAACTCTGCCCTCCCCATCCCCTTGGCACCAGGATAGAAAGTTTTGCCAGCAGAAACCAGGCACTGGGCAAACTCTGCCCTCCCCATCCCCATGGCACCAGGGTAGAAAGTTTTGCCAGCAGAAACCAGGCACTGGGCAAATTCTGCCCTCCCCATCCCCATGGCACCAGTGTAGAAAGTTACTTACTTTAATAGCCAGGAGGAACAAGCTCAATTATCTCTTGGTGTTCCTGCCGCTGACCCACTCCTCTCCTACTGAGGCTTTGTATGCCCCTCCTCCAAGAGATTTCATTGGATACTTTTTGGGCTAATCCCCACTTGAAATTGCAAGCGGATCCAAACCTGTTGCTTGTGAATCCGTGTTCTCCTCATCGCAGTTTCTCCCTCCCCACCACAGCGAGCACACAGCAGACACTCCCGGGTGCAGGCATCGTTGCAATCCCCACAGCCATGTGATCGCGCTTCATTGCCCTAATCTGATTGGTCGGTGTTCAGTTGGGCGGGACCTGTTAGCCACTTCAGAAACACTACCCATTTTTACCCATTAAAAAACCTGTGCGAACGCTGAAGTGCAACCACTATGATTACTTGTCATTTACAGTAAAAGCAACTATTTCTGACAAAGTTTTACCATTAAATCCCGGGTTACCAGGCTGACCCGTTTACTTGTATTTCTCATTACATGCTCCAGAAGCGTGATGCGTTCCATCAACCAGGAAGTAGACTGCGCAAGGGTCAAATCAATCTGATTGGCTGCCCGAAATGCACGTCACGCTCTGGGGCGGGGAACAACTCCAGTTTCCAAACCTTGTTCCTCCCCTCGGAACAGCCGTAAACTGTGATAACGGGCCTGAACCACTTGCATCCAGGTTCTGCCAGAATGCGGATTAACACAGGGCGAACAAGCGTCAGAAACGGTTGCTGCCACAGAAGTCATGGGGAGGACGTCGATGAAACCGTGTTAGTAAGTGGCCCGAAACCGTGCTAAGGAGGCAGTGGGAATTCGTCCTTAAAAAGAGAGCCTCACACCACTAACTCCCATGGAGGGGAGGGGGATTAATCATTAACAGACATTCTGGGTCAGTTGAAGTTGAAGTTAATCATTAACCAGCAGTTTGCAGAACTGAGGAAGATTTATCAAAGGAGTTGAAGTTAATCTTTAACAACCGGTTCGCCGAACTGAAGAAAATTTAACAAGCGGTTCCATCGAACCGTTGCGAACAGGCTGCATCCCACCTCTGGCTGCACTGTATATAAACTACACTTCACTGAAGAGTAACTGCTTCTTGTGGTGTTTCTCCTGGTGTTGCAGCTAAGTCCTAAGGCTGCTTCTCCTACTCGCGGTAACCAGCACTCCACTGTGCTACAGGTCTACTAGCTAACACACTTTTATATTTAACAGAATATTTCCTTCAGACCTCTGGCAGCCATGTGAAAGCTGCTTTTGTGAAGGGCAAATATAAGATTCCCTGTGGGGAAATCTATTCATTGTGTATCATCCTCTTTCTTGAAGAACCACATGCACAACTTCCTTTAACTACTGCTTTTGTTCAATTTTAAAACAGTTTAAACTGCTTCTTGGTAAAAAATAAAGTTCAAAGTTTGTACGGTCTTTATTAATGGTCTTTGAAGAACATTTTCTCCAATGCCCAACTTTAAAAGTTCCTCTCTCTTAATATATCACAGGAAGGAGAAGGCAGAAGGGTGATTAGTGAAACTTCAAAGAAAAGGTCAGATTTCAGGACAATTTTGTCCCTGCTCAAAGGTAGATTACACACAGGTTACTAACAATCAATCATCCTGCAGCAAATGGATCAATTCAAATGTTAAAAATGACCAATATACTATTTCCTTCATTTTGAATGAGAAAATATAGGTCAAGGGAAATAACCTTACATTGAACTAACCAGAGAATGATGTTCTCATTGTTCTTTTAAGAATTTATTATATTCAGTGGACTGGGAATGCTGATCCTTGAACAACAACAAAAGAAGATATTGGTATCTCTTTTTATAAGGATTTTGTAAGGTTATATCATTATAACAAGTCAAAACCATGCAGTGTTACCAACTGTTATCTATGTTCATTGATAATGCTACATAAATTAATAACAGCAGTGGTCATGTGTTGAAGTTTTAGGAAATGTAGATTAATTAGATTATGTACTGTTCCTAGCATGAGGCTGTATTATTTGTGTTTCTGCTATGTTTTGCTTCTTTTTAGTTAATTTTTGTTCTGCTGCTTGTCATTTCATTTTAACCACAGAAGGAGAGGAGAGATTTAGACCTTTTTTTGTGGGGGAGGATTTTATACGTGTTGGCAGTATCTGACAAGATAACTTAAGCTAAAAAAAACTTATAGTTATTGTTAGTTATCTAGCCTAATCAGTAAACATGTTTCTGAAAGAAAAAAAATGAGAAAGACTGGTCCAGCAAGTCTTCAGCCTTATTTTAGAAAGTTGGAAGCAGAGTAGGGGAGGGCGATAAATGATAACAGGCTATAAATTTATCCAAGCATATTTACACACACTTAGACTTTGTTTAGTTGGGGTTTAAAGGAAGACAGAGAAGGAACATTACAAAGATGATCAGGGATAACTGCTGTAGCATAGTGTAAGGGCCTAGTTCCCCAGTCAATAACAAGACATAAAAATGACTTCAAGAGCTTTATTGAAACGGTGTCTGACCCATATGGCCAGGTAGCTGAGACTGAGGTCCCAGCTCCCCGGCTCCCAGTATAAACTTTACAATTACAATCAGGTAGCCCCTGCCCTTGCATTCCCCATTTCAGCATTAGAAAGGACAGTTGAAGACAGTTGCAGTAGATACACTGTTTTGGGAATGGCCTGGCCATTCCCGGAAGAGGAGAGATTAGGAGGAATCGGTAAACTCTATCCACTACCTTGCTGCAAAATCGGAAAGCTGAACCTCTGACCTGGAGCAATGCTGATGCAAGACCAGCCACCGAAGGGCATGCACAGGAATGTCTCAGGTGTTTGGCAGGCTCAGAATGGCAGGGCCTGACAAATAGGAAGAATATTTTATAATTGATTAGTAGAGCATTATTTCTGTGAAGCAGAATCAGAAGAATGAACATCATAGTCAATGATGTAAGGGAACATGAGATTACAAAAGAGGGGTTTCAAATGAAAGATTTTTTTATTTCTTGTTTTGAACATAAAATGGGGAAAACACTGGGTTAGATTTGAGGCTAAACTGGCAATTGCCACAACTTCTCTTTTTGCACTGCAAAGCCAGCTCATGTTATTCCTTAGGGTTTTTTCTCTACCAAGAGCAGCATTTAGTGTAGTGGGCTGTAGTTTTTGTGTGGGAGAGGGGCAGAAAGGTTCCATTCTGCCACTGGAAAATTTATTTAGTTTACTATATATATTTCCCACAGTTTGCCAGAACAAGCTAGCCTCAGGGAGGCTTCTGGGCTCAGAGTGACTTGGTGTGGATCCAGTTTGTTTAATCACTTGACTGTTTTCTGTGCTGCCCTGAAAGTTGTCTCCTCTTCACCCCCTTCCCATGTCACTGTCCATTTTTGTAGGCTGGGGCTGCTGCTTTCAGGTGATTAAAAAAACTACAAGAGGCTTCACCATTCTTAGCTTAATTTTAACCAACAGGCAAGAGTCAATAGATTTGGTGGAGGTGGTAGGACCTTAAGGGGAAGTGACTACATCTTCCTAGGATTCCTTTTGCTATGAAGGGCCAGGGAGGTTCATAGCCAGGTGTGTATGTCAGGTGTTTGTAGGACAGAATGTAATTATTTCAGAGGCATGTTGCTAGAAGGAAGAAGAGCAAGTGAAGGGTGCACTTTCCTAAAACAAGGACTCAACTGTGAGGCCAGAACTCAGGTCCGGCCTACGCAGCTGTTTTGAGAAAAGATAGGTTAGAAATAAACTCCCCAAAAAAGCAAAATACATCTGACATCAGAAACAAACAGACAGTTTTTACTTAGCAGAATATAGAAGATTACAGAATGTGAACCCTCCCAAGGGAGAGGCACACCCTGGGTGCTCTCAACTGAGAGACACGCCCACCATAAGAAAGACCTTAGTCTTTATAGATACAAAGAATACATACATCACAGCTCATCCCCTTACTCACGTACATAATCCATACCCCTTTCACGTGCTATAAGCATGAACCTTAAAATCCCATTGGATAGTTCTGTCCCCTTGTCACATTAAGACAGCCTCTATTCTATGTGTCACAAATGCTGCATGCTCTTAGCTCATGTCCCTCTACCCATATGCAAATGGCTGCAATAAAACTAACTTCTGCCTTTTTTGGTTTCCAAGAATAACCTGTTTTCTTGCTTTGCTCCTGAAGAGAGAGATACCTCTTCAGGGTATGCAGGTTTGACATTCCTTCAGATCATAAAACTTCCCTTTTCCTAGTTTGAAATGATTTTAACTTTAACAGATTATACAAACATTGATTCTAACACAATTATACCTTTGATTCTAATGCAATAGAATTATAGTGAAATACCAGTAAATATGAATCTCTCATTATCATTTCTGTGTTCATTTAACATATATATAAAAACTCTTTTTCCATTTACCGGTAACTAATCACATTCATTTCTATTCTAACCTCTGATCTCTTTTATTTCCCTTAGGCATCCCATATAGCTAGCTCTAACCAAAAACAAAGTTATAAAGTATATGTCTTCTGTCACGTATTAACCTTTAGTGACAAGATCTTAAAGATGTTTATCTTTGCTTGCCTGCATAATCACTAACAAGCTTCTAACATGCCGGCCTGCTGGTCTCTTATACAGAAACCCCATTTTGATTCTTAGAAATCTTTGTTTCATATGAACTTCCATATTCCTTAATCAAATACAATTTATAGGCATTCTGGTCCATCTCCACACTTCCAAACTCAAACTATCATTACTCCAGCAAAATGGAAACATGATAGGAGATCCAGGCAGCCAGTGTGGATGAATATAGAACACCACAATGACCTAAAGAAGAAGAAAAAAAACACATTTTCAAGAAATGGAGGGAAGGGCATACATCTAGAGAAGAATGCCTGCATGTTACTAGGTGCTGTGGGTCAGCCATTAGAGAGGCCAGAGCTCCCAATGAGCTAAGGCTGGCTTGCCAAAACAAGAACAGGTTTTTCAGATATGTGAGGAGCAAATAGAAGGTAAACAAGGTTACAGGCCCACAATTGGAGGAGTGTGACAGAGGACAGAGAGAAAGCAAAAAGGCTTGATATCTATTTCCTCCCATTTTTTCTCATAGGAAGAGAACAGGCCCATCTAGTGATAGTAAAAAGAAAGGCATGACATCTGGGTTGCTGGTTGGCATGGACAGAGAGGTTGTCCAGAGGCACCTGGGTGTACTAGGTGAGTACAAATCCTTTGGGATTCATAGTGTCACTTGACAGTACTCAACAAACTTTCTAGAAAACTTGCAGAGCCTCTGTCTTTCATCTTCAGGATATCTTGGAGGACAGGAGATGTACCACAAAACTGGAGGATGGTGAATGTTTTTCCAATATTCAAAAAAGGGTGGAAGGATGACCCAGGAAACTACAGGATAGTTGGTCTGACTCTATCCCAGAGAAGATATTGGAAACATTTTAAGGAAGTCAATGTGAAAGCATCTGAAGGACAACTTGGCAACCCAGAGAAGTCAGCATAGATTTGTCTCCAACAGGTCCTGCTATACCAACCTAGTTCTTTGATCAAGTGACAAGCTTACTGAATTGTGGCAATGATGTTGACATTGTTTATCTGGATTTTAGTAAAACATTTCACAGAACCTCCCACAATGTTCTGATGGGAAAGTGATGCAGAGCAGATTGGGCTCCAGGTTAGTTGGGTGAATGGACAACTTGTTGAAGATCTGCACCCAAAGTAGTTGTCAATAGCATTTCATCTGATTAGAAAAAAGTGTCCAGTAGGATGCCATAGGGCTTGCTTCTGGACCCATTGCTTTTAAAATATTTTTATAAACAATCTGGATGAGGAGGTGGAAGGTCTACTCATTACAAATGCAAATGACATCCAGCAGCAAAGACAATAGAAGATAAAAATAGAATTCAATTAGATTTGAACAGGTTGAGAAAGTGAGTGGATGTGAACAAGATGAAATTCAACAAGGATAAATGCAGAGTTCTACATCTGGGTAACAAAAATGAGAAGCACCTATACAGGATGGGAGATACATTTCTGAGTAATGGTATGCGTGACAAGATGTAGAGGTACAAGGAGACTGTGAGCTCAATATGAGCAGTCATTGTGATGCAACAACAAAAAAGGCTAATTCAGTCTTGGGATGTATCAAAAGAGGCATACCATTCTAAACACAAGATGTCATAGTCCTGCTGTACAGTGCATTGATCAGGCCACACCTGGAGTACTGTGTGCAGTTCTGGAGACCTCACTTCAAAAAATGTGGGCAGAATGGAATGAATGCAAAGGAACAGGATGATCAGGAGCCTTAATTATGCTTAAAGACTTACTGGTCGATTATGCACAAGGCATCAGCTGCACAATGGGGGCAAATGTTTGTCACTGCAAGATTTCTTATACGTATGTATCTCTTCAAGCTCTGCTTTCACTTTCTATTCTTCCCATGGCAAGCAAGACCACTCATAGCAAAAATTTAATTTTGCTTCACAGCCAGAGCAGCCAGAATTGCCAGTGAGCATAGCTTTGCCTCAGACAGCTTCTTTCTCTCTTGCAGCAGTGAGTGAGTGAGTGAGTGGGAATGGGTGGGTGTATAAAGGAAAGGAGGGGAAGAAAATATCAGCAAGATCTGGGCCTTTTAGGCTGTTTTTGGGTGGAGAGAAGAAGCAAAAGGAGAGGCTGGTTGATACTTCAGCAAGCAGCAGCACAATAGACACTGGACTGCCTCCTTTTGTGTAAACAGAGAAATGTAAGGAGAGGCCCCTGCACAGAGAAGAGTCCCAAGGTAAGTGTTCCCTGGATAATTGGCCATTGGTTCATCTCCATACTGTTTGCCAGTTGCAAACAGGGAGTCAGTTTTTCAGCAGAGATGTTACTCTGTTCACTGACCTGTATGTGGTTATTGAGATGGTTGCTTCTGCATGTTCTTTCTTAATAGTGAAGTAAAGCAGAACTGGGTTTTTTTTTAACATATACATTGTTATATACCTTAATTGACTGTTGGTCCTCTCTTGCTGTGCCATTGTTCCATTTGGCAGGAAATTGTTTAAAAAATAGTTAAATCAGTTAGAAATTGTATAACTAGGTCATAAATAAAGGATGTGTTTAAAATAAATGCAAGTTCTACTGGTTGGTGTTTGTCTAAGTCAGTGGTTCTCAATTTGGGGTGGGGGCAGGGTGGCTTCTGCCCTCTTGGCTCCCAGGCCACATCCCTAGTACTCCCCCCACCATACATATGAAAGCACTTCTTGATATGAAGTCTACTGCAAATTCAAAACAACTTCTAACACTTTAAACACACACACGTATTTCACAAATAAAGCATGGTCTAGTAAAAGTAAACCAATTGATTGAGCTGTTTTAGCAATATGAAAGGGTATGTTTGCCCCTCATCCTCATCCATCATGTAATCACAACTTCAATGGGATGGGTGTGCTTTGTGCAGGAATATCATCTTCTCAATATCAAGCTGCAAGGCATTAAGAAGTCTTAGATCCCCACATTCAGTAATTTTCAGTCTATTTCTCTGCTTGGAAAGAAGCTAGGTAACTGCATTGAAGCACCACTCCACTAAATACAATGTTGTGAAGGCAATAAAGTACAGCTTGGCTTTGTCAGAGTAGCGATCAGGAAGGTCTTTTTGAGAACCATGTAAATGGTGCACAGAAATTGAGTAATAAAGATGTCTTCGCTGGCTGTTTGCTGCTTTGGCTCCCCACCCCATCCCCGCTGCACAGCAAGCAGAGTGCTGCTGCTTTTCCTTTAAAAAAAATCTTGCCTTGCAAAGCAGCAGTTACGGTACTTTTTGCCTTGCCTCCCCCTTCCCATGGCTACACAGCAAGGAGAATGAAGTTGCAAAGAAAAAAATCTTGCCTTGCAAAGCAGTAGCAATGAGGCTCTTTGGCTTGACTACCCACCCAGAGCTACACAGAAAGGAGAGTTACAAAAAACATCTTGCTTTGTAAAGCAGCAAGGAAACTGTTTGCCTTGGCTCCTGGCACTATCCCACTCTGGGCTACACAGTAAGGAGAGTATTGCTGTTTTTCCTTTAAAAGTCACCAGTCACCAGGACTGAAGGACAAAAACTTTTGGTGACCTGTTTGGATAGGCAGCATGTTAATATATTTACAGTTCTGAAAACAAAACATAACAACGTAAACCTGTTTGTCAATCTTAGAGTAATTCATTGTGAAAACAAACATAATGGGTAATCAGGTCACATTTGATCACAGTGAAGACTGACTGTTGAACACATACATGGTGAAATTTACAACATCCCTATCCATGACCAGGTTCATAGCTGCAGGAAGCCCCTGTCTGGCGGAACTGGCAAATTAACAATTCTGAACTGGTTGATTAAGGCCATTTCCGCACGGCCGTGGAGGCGCCTCCACGCCGGCAGAATTCTCGCCAGCGTGGAGGTGGAGGCCGTTCGCATGGAAGCATGCGGGCGGCCTCCAGACAGGCCGGCAGATGGCAGGCGGCTCCGCATGGAGCCGCCTCTTCCCCCTTCCCCGTCCCACTCACCGTGTCCCCATCGTCGGCCTGCTGGCCGTCGCAGCCCCGCCCACGCTGCCCTCCGACCTCCAGGGGTCGGAGGACGCGTGGCTGAAGGCTACCGGTGAATAAGGCGAAAACGCTTTGTCGTTCGGCGATTGCTGTTCGCACAGCAGGCTGCAGCTGTTGAAAACAACCCTTAAAGGGTTGTTTTCAGAAGCGACTGGCCGCCCACGGAGGCCAGTCAGGTCGGCGCTGCTGGCGTTGCCAGCAGCACCGCCTGTCGCGGATGGCTCCCTGAGGGGCAACGTTATCCACGTCCCCAGGAAACCGATAATAGGCGTCTTGACGGCCTCCGATTAAGTACTCTCACCAACTGAATGGTGGGATTCAGCTGGTTCGCACCACTTTGGCAGAACTGGTTATTAAATTATTTGAATCCCCCCACTGCACCAACAGTTTTGGATGTAGAAGCAGGAGATTTTATTTCTTCTTGACAATGTTGTATGTGGGGGCAGCGGGAGGTTTTGACTTCAATTGTTAAAACCATGGGAAATGGAGGTGTCAAACTGTATGAAGATTACTTTTATGTTCTTCCCCTGTACAAATCCAATCCAACTGCTGTTTGTATTTTAAAGGAAAATCTGAAGATCCAGTTAGGCTCAAGGGTAGTATTTTCTGATTCATTCATATAAAAACATAGATTTACTCAATTAATGAATCTATTGACTAAAATACTAAGCATTCTGTTCTGTGCAGGAAAGAACAGACTTTGAGAATTAACAAAGCTTGACTACCAGTTCTTAAAAACACCAAAAGCAAACTCCAAGGGCATGCTAAGTTCATGAACAATGGACTCCACTCAAACACAGGATTTGCATTCACCAATACTGCTGCTGATGCTGCAGGGCATGAAAATGTGGATCACTCCCTGGACTGATAAGCCCCACCTGCAATACAATTCTATCAACCACATCTTCGTATAACAAGTTCCACATAAACACTTACTGATTGGTTCCCCACCCTGGGACATGGACAATATATACCCCACTAAACATTCCCTTCTCTCTGGACACAGTGTGTAACAGACTTCCCTCTGTGATACACCTCTGAAGATTCCAAGCACAGATGCAGGCGAAACATTACGAACAAGATCCACCAGACCATGGCCACACAGCCCAGAAAACTCACCACAACCAGTTGAATCCAACTGTGAAAGACTTCAACAATACATTAGTTTAAATTGTTGATTAAATGTATTAAGCATGTAATATATCTGTATAATGTATTGCAATTATGTCCCTTCTCCACTTACGGTATACTGAGTACCTATCACACTCCACACCTCTCTCTCAGGTTCCTGGTTACCAGTAGGTCAGGTTTCATATCTGCATATTTTCTCATCTTTTAAAAAATGGAATTGTGACCATTTCACATCACATGTCCTCTCTCTCTCACTCACATGGACATCTACAGACAGCATAGACCAGGCCCCTTCAACAATAATTCTGCACTCAAAAAGAGTTATTGTGGTTGAGGCTCAAACATTGATCCATTCACACTCTGACACCATTTATTCATATCCTATAAAGTAGATATAGGCTGAGATATTGAATTGGGGTGTTGTGGGTTTTTTGGTTTGTATGGCTAGGTTCCAGTTGCATTTTCTCCTGACTTTTCCTATGACTGGTATCTTCAGAGGATCTGATAGTGGAGTATATATACCTGTGGAATTCATAGCAGATTCCCTCACTAATTTGATTATGCAACTTCAGTTTTACATACATATGCTAAAATGGCTGGATTCCACTTAACACATGCAAATTACACTTGCATATTGAACCCTTAAAACACAAATGGTTCTTTCTCCCACCCTGGGCATTCCACAGGTACATATACTCCACTTGCTTTACAACCATCACATCTTCTGAAGATGCCAGCCACAGTTGCAGGTGAAACATTAGGAGAAAATGTAACTGGAACACGGTCATACAACCCAGAAAACCCACAACACCCTAGTGATTCCAGTGGTGAAAGCCTTCGACAATACAGAAATTGAATAGTCACTTTGCGTTACTTTGCTGTAGATATGCAGCCAGTGGAGTTAGACAAAACAAGAAATTAACTTTTATTAACGGCATTTTAAAAAGTAAGGTATTCATAGCAATAATTTGCTTCCACTGAATTTTTGTACTGAGGTCCTATTTCTCCAACTGGGATCCTTTAGTTACAAAATGACTATTTTCAGTTAACTATAAGCAAATCTTATTCACAGTTTTATTCAGTCCAACATTTTTTTTATCCTCTCAACTCTCCAGCTGCCAGCTACTGTTACAGAAATGGGATGACTATAGAGCAGGGGTCCCCAAACTTTTTAAACAGGGGGCCAGTTCACTGTCCCTCAGACTGTTGGAGGGCCGGACTAAAAAAAACTATGAACAAATTCCTATGCACAAATGATTGTAAAATGTTTGATTTCACCTTTCAGCCTTTCTGTCATGGTCTATTTTTAGAACACTGACCAAAGTATGTCAAGTACAGGGTGGGCTCCAAATATTGTTGGGGAGGCTGTGGAATACCTTCCCCTGTAAAAAAAAAAGCAGAACTTTCCCAATGAAACATTCCATCTAACCCAGGATCAGGTATCTTCACCAGGTTCTTTCCTCCTAACAGCCAATGCGAAGCCGATTCGGGCCAGCCTGGCTGATGCCAATGGGAGTGAGGCAGAACAGAAAGCCTGAGAGCAACACATGGAGTAGCTGAGAGGGAAGGGCAGAGCAGGCGTTGCCACATGTAAGGTTTCCAACTCTGGGTCAGAAAATTCATGGAGATTTGGGGGGTGCCATCATGTAACTGCAATCAACAGCCGTTGGGGCCGGTTCCTCCTTCCTTCCCTCGCCGAGCCCCCACCACTGCACATACGAATGGAGCCATTGCCCGCCATGCTCATGGCCGGGTGGGCGGATAGAAATGCCTTCAGGGGGCCACATGTGGCCCCCAGGCCGTAGTTTGGGGACCCCTGCTATAGAGAGTTGGGCCCAGTTGCAGTGGCTACCCAGCAAGGCTAAGGTGGCAGCAGATGTCAGGAGGCGAGCTGGGTCCAGATGCAGCAGTTGCAGATTCTGGGAATGGCCCTTTGGAATGGCAGTGGATGCCTAAGGCTACTCCAGGCTCTAAGGGTTATGGTTGGGGGGGGGGAGCAAGTTGGGTTTTGTGGGCTACTTGTCTATATCTATTCTGCTAGCCTATCTATCTAATGAAAAAAAGGGGGGAAGCCTTATTACTTACATTATATATTGGTGAGTTTGTGTGTGTGCAATTTTTTTTGTTTTACTGCTAAAATAAGACAATTCATATACCCCATATGTATTACAGAAATTTTCAAGCCACAGAAGCATTCATTAAGTAAGTTTGTATGCTTAAAGTGCTCTTAAAATCCCAATGGATTTTAGATCCTACTCTATTGTTAGAAAATGATTAAATATTAGCTTTGTAACATAGTGAAATCTATAAATCATGAAAGAACAAAACTTTAGTTGTTAAACAGATAACCTGTGTGTTCCCTAGTACTTCTTTTTTTATTTTTAGGCTTTGTTGCTTGTCATGTGAGCCAGCCCAACACAAAAGAGAATTTCTTTTCTGAAGACTAAATCTCAAAGGCATGCATAGCTATGATTTAAATAACGTGTATCTTCTCTCCTGGTACATAGTATTAAGAAAGATTAATAAAGCCTGAAAAGGGATCATCTTTAGAAGATATCACATATCTGACAGCTCCTCTGCAGACATCACATTGTGTGCACCAGGGTGACAATGGAGAAATATAATCGCTTCTTTGAAATCAATCAATGAATGGTGCTGAACCATGTCTTCAATACAGTTGCTATGACAATTGATACCACCTGAATACATTGTACACCTGAGCATCATACATCATCTGAGTCCATAAAGAAATCAGTCCGAACAAACAAGACAAGACTTAGCCAATCATACAAGCAGCCTTCTATAAATCAGGCCACAGTGCAATACCATTTTAAGTTAACACTTTTAGAAAGGTGTAACTCTGGCCACTTCTGCATGGGTTATCTTCCATGTTTTTGGAAGTAGGGCCCCCTCCAGGCTTCTCCACAGCATCACAGCACATTAGTGTATCTTGGGGGGGGGGGGGCTCCCTGACTTTTCTCTGATTCTGTCAAATATGCTTTGCTCCAAAGTTTTGGGAAAGGTCACAGTAACGCCTGGATGCTGTTGCATGGGTAAAAAAATTCAAATTGTTCGGTCCACACAGCAGTCATTTTCCTTTTCCTGTCCTGATATGCAGTAGAATATCATTATATTCATATATCATTGTGATAATATGGGAAGTCTCAGCTCTTTCTTTCTTTCTTTCTTTCTTTCTTTCTTTCTTTCTTTCTTTCTTTCTTTCTTTCTTTCTTTCTTTCTTTCTTTCTTTCTTTCTTTCTTTCTTTCTTTCTTTCCCCGGTTTGCAGAAAAATGTGAAATCTTTTTTTAAAAAATAAAAATAAAAGCAGCTTTAACAAACAGATTCCCTCAGTGGCTGTTGCTAGGCAGCCACAGCATTCCAAGGCCTGGTTTCTCTGAGTAAAAGGCAGGGAGAGGAGGCAGGGTCCTTTTCAAGACTGTTCTAGTCAGGGTCAGGCCTAATAGCAACCACTGGGTGCCTTCATGGCATCAGACTTGCATGATTCACCTAGGCCTGCCTGCCTGCTTGCTACTCTTCAAAAGAAGCCACCTTATGAAAGTCAGTATGGTGTAGCAGTTTGAGCTTCAGATTAAGGTCTCAGAAACCCAGATTTGAATTTCTGTTTTTCTGTGGAAGCACACTGGGTGATTTGAGGTCTAGTACATACTTTTAGTCTAACCCAGGGGTCCCCAAACTACGGCCCGGGGCCACATGTGGCCCCCTGAAGGCATTTATCCGGCCCGCCAGGCATGGCGGCAATGGCTCCATTCATGTGCAGTGGGGGGGCTTTCCTGAGGGAGAGGAGGAACCCGGCCCCAACGGCTGTTGATTGCACCCAGTTAAGCATGATGGCACCCTAAATCTCCAGGCTGAATTTTCCTGACCCAGAGTTGGAAACCTTTACATGTGGCAAATGCACCTGCTCACGCCCTTCCCTCTCAGCTACTCTCCATGTGCTGTTGCTCTCAGGCTTTCTGTTCCGCCTCTCACTCCCATTGGCATCAGCCAGGCTGGTGAATGCAGCCTAAGCTGGCTGCTAGAGGAGAAGGAAAAAGAACCCAGGAAGATACCTGATCCTGCTGGGTTAGGGGATGGAGAATGTTTCCATTGGGGAGAAGTTCTGCTTTTTTTTTTTTTACAGGGGAAGGTATTCCACAGCCTCCCCAACAATATTTGGAGACCACCCTGTACCTGACATACTTTGGTCAGTGTTCTAAAAATAGACCATGACAGAAAGGCTGAAAGGTGAAATCAAACATTTTACAATCATTTGTGCATAGGAATTTGTTCATAGTTTTTTTTAGTCCGGCCCTCCAACAGTCTGAGGGACAGTGAACTGGCCCCCTGTTTAAAAAGTTTGGGGACCCCTGGTCTAACCAAACCTCACAGCTAAGCTTTTTTA
Source organism: Sphaerodactylus townsendi (assembly GCF_021028975.2). Classification (NCBI taxonomy): domain Eukaryota; kingdom Metazoa; phylum Chordata; class Lepidosauria; order Squamata; family Sphaerodactylidae; genus Sphaerodactylus; species Sphaerodactylus townsendi. The sequence continues at coordinate 60,828,913 of NC_059428.1, read as the reverse complement.
AAATTTTCACTGTGGAAAAAAATGTAAACAAATAAGTAAACAAATAATGTATATAGCTGAAGACAGGAATCAGATAAAAGGTAGATTGGTGCTTGTGCTATCTACTGCAAGACTAATCAATTAAAGATCAATTTTGAGAAATCTAAAATCCTAGTATTTGCCAAAAAATTTAAAGTTTTCAAGTGGAAAATACAGGATAATCCAATTGAACAAGTAAAGCAATTTAAATATCTTGGGATAATATTCAGCCATAATCTATCATGGTTTACCCAATGGAAAGTAGCCCTTGATATGGCCTCACTTAACTCAAATGCAGGGGAAACCAGTATATCCCGGCTGCATTTTTAAATGCCAAAATAGTTTTTATTTTATATATATATTACAGTTACCAGAATCAAAAAAGAAAGAAAAGAACGAAAGAGAGAAGAGAAAGAAAAGGGAAAAAGTGATGAGAATAAAAGGTGAAAGAAGAAAAGAGCTATTCCAAGGGTAGGTTAATCTCATCATCAATCTATATTTCATTATATTAATATAATATTAACATTTAAGAGGACTTCTTCAATCTTGGTTATACTATTATAGTTCTATTCAACAATGTTTCTAGCTGTTTCTTTGATTCTTGTTTCATCAGTTTAGACCATTTGGTTCCTATTTATTCCTCCTAATTCTAACTTTGCATGTTTCCTTATATAATAGTAATGATTATATCCTTTCTACATAATGTCTATTAATCCTCTAAATCATTCATCATTACTGTCTTAATAAGGGGAAAAGTAGAAAATTAAACAAGAATGGGACCAAATGGTTAAAGGTAAATATCAATCAATAACAGCATTATATACATAATATATTGTTCAATAATCAATTGGTAGAAAGTTCGCATCTGATTCTTTCTTTTGATAAGCAATCCAAAGCTTCCAGTTTTCTGCATATCTTTCTGCTGGAAGTAGTTCAATTTGATGAGATCTTTTATCCAGTAAAAACAGTGGTTGAACCTTGGTCTTCCATTCTTCTGTTATCGGAATTAAGTCTGTTTTCCATAGTTTTGCCAAGGTTAAGTGAGCTGCTATAATTAAATGACAATAAATAGAATTGATTTTTTGTAATATACGCCATACTAGGACCCAAAAGGTAAGTTAATTGATTTTTTAAAAATTGTTTCTCGATAATTTTTTCTATTTCAATATGTGTTAATAACCAATAATTTTGTATTTTTGGACAGCATTTATAAATGTTAGTCCAATATTTCTGCCATTGGTCTAACATTATTGGATTATTTACGTTCTCTGCCCATTTTATCATGTTTGGTTTAATTAACTCCCTTTCAATCTTTTGTTGAAGTAAACATTGGTAAATTTTACTAATTAGTTTATTGTCGTCACCAATAAATAACTTATCTAATTCTGTGTAGTTTGGGTTGATACCTCAGTTTTTTGTGTCATAATCCCAACAGTCTTGTAATTGCAGATATGTAAACCATTGGCAGGGTTGTCCAGATATCTGGACCAAATTTCTTGGTTTCATTATCAGGCTATTCTGATTTTTATAAGTTATATCTTTGTATGTTGTTATTTCTGTCCCTGATCAGTAAACCTTCCATAAGTGATAGCCAGCTTGGGACTTTTGTATGAAAGATATCCCTGTATCTCTGCCAGATCTTAAGTAAAGCATTTTTCACTATGTGTTCCTTGAAAAATTTATCTCCTGATTTTTCTCAATATGTGTTGGCCATAAGTAATTGTGCCAGCCTTTTTGATTATTATAGCTTTCTATTTTTAACAGATTATAATATTTTAAGTTAATCCAGCTTTTGACCCATGTTAAGGCCTCGTCGTCGTGGTATAATGTTAAATCGGGTATTCCGTAACCACCTCTGCTTTTATGGTCTATAAGATATTTAAATTTCACTCTAGGTTTCTTTCCTCCCCATAAAAATTTACTAATATCTGATTCCCATGTTTTAAAAAATTTCTTGTTCGTAATCAGAGGTAAGTTCTGGAATAGAAACATCATTTTTGGTAAAACCGACATTTTAATCATTGTTATTTCTCAAAGAGAGTAATGTTCATTTTCCCCCAGTTATTTAATTTTTCCTTTATTTCTTGCCATGTTTTATTATAGTTGTTCGTGATTATGTTTTTGTTATTGTTCTCCAATGTTATCCCTAAGTATTTTAATTTCTTTACTATAGTAAAATTGTTATTTTTTCTAATTCTTGTTTTTTCTGGTTGTTTAAATTATTTGTTAAAATTTTGGTCTTTAAGTTGTTTATTTTAAGGTCTGCTACTTTTCCATATTCTGTTATAAATGATGAGTTGGATCTTCTATAAAGCAGGCTATGTCATCAGCATAGGCTTTTAATTTGTAATGTCTTCCCTTATATTTAATTCCTTCTATAGTTTTATCATTTATAATTTTCTTTAGTAAAGGTTCCAATGTAATGATAAATAATAATGCGGAAAGGGGACATCCCTGCCTCATTCCTCTCTCAATATTAAATTTTCCTGTTAGTTCATTATTTATTTTTGTCTGAGCTGTCTGGGTTGAATATATATTTGTTATCCCTCTAAGGAAGTTTCCTATTATGCCTGAGCATTTTAATGATGTTAGTAATCTACTTTGTCGAAAGCTTTTTCGGCATCTAGGCAAATTACAGCTGAGGGGGGATATGGTGTTAAATTCAACATTTCTATAATATTAATTACTGTTCTCACATTTCTTGAAATTGATCTCCCCTGGCAGCTGACTCATCATCAACTCATCCATCCATCCATTTCTTGGTCTGTAAATGAGTACCTAGGTCATAGCTAGGGGGTAAAGAATAGCTGGGGAAAGCAATGGCAAACTACCCCACAAAAGCAGCTTGCCTATAAAATCACTGATCGCAGTGGTGCCCCAGGGTTGGACACAACGGAAGGGGAAACTTTACCTTTTTAAATTCAAATCAGCCACTCTCTCTTCCATTGCACTAATTTTGAGAGAATTAGGGGGGAATATGCAAATACTTCTTTGTTGAACTGTGACAGTATATCAGATGCTCAAAAGATCTTATACTTGCTAAATAATTCAGATCCTGTAGTTTGTGAATTGGTGGCCAAGTTTTTACTAGAAATTATATACCCTAAAGGATAGCTCTGTTCTTTTGTTTTAAATTTTTTTTGTTTTTAAAATTTTTTGTTTTAATTTTTTTAACCTGCCTGTATCATCCTACATGCCAAAAAAGACTTGGTTGGGGGGGGGGGAAGGTAGATTGGTGAATGACTGAGATGGAGAGAATAAGGCAGGGTAAGGAGAGAGGCTGTAGAACTTGACTGGAGAAGAAGGGAAACAGGAAATGGAATGGGGAGAGCAAAACAGGGGAAAGTGAGGTACCTTCCCAGGAGCCCTTGAGGATTCTCTACTATTCAAGTGGGCCTGACCCAATAGCCAGCATCACACAACTAATAGATTTCTGAAACAGACATCCTGTGGAGAGGGAAACCTGAAGACAAAGGGCAGTTTGGTGGGAAGGGGAGAAGAAAACAGGAAAAGGAGAGAAACTGTGGGGTCTTTCAGGAAAGGATTAGAGGGAATAGTGGGGGACGTGGAAATGTGATGTCGCCCATGAGTCCTTTTGAGTACCTCTTTGTATGGTCTAATAATCTCAAATAGGCTCATATACGGATATTTAAATTTGTAGGTCTGGCCCATACTGACTAAAAAGTCATATTTCTGACAGCCTGGGGATACTCCCTAGCTTTGTAGCAAAATCTGAAATCCTTAAAATTTCACTGGGGAGGTTTAAATCCTCCCAAATATATAAAAATATTATATTGTTGTTCTTGGCTGGCTGGTAATGGAGGCCAGGAACTATGTTGGCTGTAGAGCCAGCTACAGTTGTTGCCTGGGAGTCATGCTGATCCTGGTGGTGGACTCCAAGAGCTGTTTGAAGCCTAGCCATAGTAGCGGACTTAGGGAGTTGCTTGCTTGCACTGGCAAGGACCTCCAGGAAGTGCCCAATGTCTGCAGTGGACTTTGGAACTCCAAAGGATAGACCTATAGGTGGTGCCTGAGATCTTTTGCTATTACAACTGATCTCTAGGTGACAGAGATCAGTTCACCTGGAGAAAATGACTGCTGTGGAAAGTGGACTCTATGGTATTATGCCCCATTGAAGTTCCTCAGCTCTGCAAACCTCATCCTCCTTAGGCTCCACTCCCAAAAATCTCCAGGTATTTACCAACCTGGAGTTGGCAACTCTACCTAGCATCAATTCCAGCCTTGGCTGCAGAAGCTACAAACTCAGGGAGCCATGTTGACATTGGCCATAGGAACTGCAAACTTAGGGAGCTGTACAGGGCTCAGCCATGCTTGAGAGACATACATTTTTTAAGCATTTGTTTCATATAAATAAAGGTTAGCTGAACCTCCAAATATTATATTTCTTTATTTCCAAATCAGCACTTATATTTTAACTGCAAAAGGCACTGATAAATAAGGTCTACCATTCATTTTTCAAAACCTAAAAAAGCAAGAAAAACCTGCAAGTCAGTTATCCAATAGTACATATCATTATAGTTCTCTTGCCTAGCAGTACATTAATCTTGAGCTGATGAGAACTTGGTATTTGTCTGACTTGTTACATCTGCACAAGGCACAGCTGGGATGCAGCCAATAAGTTATTACTCTGACAGCACTGTTCTAGCTATGTTTACTCAGAAGTAAGTACCACTGAGTCAAATGAGACACAGTCCCCAGTTAGTTATGTGTGCAGACAGATGTATCTCATTAATCCTGACAGTCTGCCATTCTGGATGATATACAGTTGTATTCTGCACCCTCTCTAACCCAGTTTATGGCTTTGTCCTCCTGCTATTCCTACTTGCTCATTGCACAGGGATGCTGTTGTAATATTTTATGCATGTGAAATACCAGATTAATTTTAGGGCCAAAGTCCCCCTCCTTTCCACAAAGTATAATAATGGATAAAAAGATACACAGTACAGAGATATTGGAAATATTAAATGCATGTTGGAAGCAGGAAAGCAGGTAATGAAAGACATTTGCTATTCAGATCCCTTGACATATCATTAGCAGCAAAAGCAGGGCAGAGATATATATAACAGGCCATGAGAGAGATATACAACAGGCCATGGTGCTGGTGAAATGCAAATTGTCCACTATCCCAAAAATAAAGACACCGCCAGTGGCATAGGGACAATGGGGACAACTGGGGCAGCTTGTCCAGGGCACCCCACAGTGAGTCATGTGGGGGCAGAAAATCGCCCCCCCACACTCATGATTCACCATGTCCTGCACCCTCCCACTGGCATCCTCTTGCACACCTAAGCAAGAGGAGATCGGCCGGCTCACTGTCACTGGCCGGCTCCCTGGTGGCTGGCTGGAGCTCAAAGCCTGCAGGGTGAACAAGGAGGCAACTTTGTCAGGCAAGCAGGCAGGCCAGCCACAGGGGGAGGGCACCACAGAGGAGGAGGGGAAAAGCCCTCATTGTCCCCAGCTCCTTCCTTCCTTCTTTCAAGATGGGGGGGAGAGAAAATCCCTGTGGAAGAGGAAGAGGAAGGGAAAACCCCCATCATCCCCAGCTCCTTCCTTCAAGATGGGGGGGAATCCCTGTGGTGGAGGCAAGGAAGTAAAAGGTGCGTCATTCCCTCTTGCTTGTAAGAGATTATAGGATGTAAAGAGTTGGAGATGGGGGTAATGTGAGTGAGTCCAGTGGAGTCAGAGCTACTTTCCAAAGCAGCCCCAACATGTTTCCCTTCCTGCAAAGGACTTGCTGCTGCTGCTGCAGAACTGGCAACCTGGAAACAGCCAGCTGCCAGGGGTTGGGGAGCCTGCCTGTGGGAAGAGAGTTGGCTGACATTTGTAGGCACTGCTCAGGAGGTAGGAAGATGTTTGCCTTTGCATTCCAAGAAGTCCAGGGAAAGTTGGAAGGAAATGCAACAATGCATGCAGAGGAGCAGATTTATCGAGGGGAGGAGGAGAAACTCCTAGCATTTGCCCCTTCCCAAAACAACTGCCCGGTTCAGATCTCCGCCATCCTTCTTATTGGAGGTGTAATGGCAGAAACTCTCCAATTTTCCCTATGGAGCACTCTCTTTCTCTCTCTCTCGTTCACACACACACACACACACACACAAGTTGGGATAGTCCAAAGGTTTGGATGCAATTCCACCTTTCTGTCTTTTGTTTCCGTGGTGTCCGTAGTATAGATTAATCAATATGTTAGACATGATTATTTCTCTGCAACATATTGTGGGAATGGGCCAGGGAGCCGTTCGTTCCTGGAGGGAGGTTTTTGGAAAGCAGCGCGTTCCCACTGGCGCGGTGCGAACAGCACCGCCGGGAACACGCTGTTTTCCCCGTCCCTCTCCCACTCACCTTGTCACCTTCGTCGCTCTACTGGACTGCTGAGATCCTCCCTCGCTGTCCTCCGACCCCTGAAGGTCGAAGGGCAGCGTGGGCGGGTCTTAGGAGTCCAGCAGGGTGACGAAGGCGACAAGGTGAGTGGGAGAGGGACAGCCTCACCGGGGGCTGCTCGCACGCTCCTGTGCAAACGGCCCCCATCCCTCCACCGTCAGAATTCCTGCTGGTGCAGGGACGCCCTTTCCGCAGTACGGAAAGGGCCTTTGTGACAAGAGAAGTTATTCTGTAAAGACAATGAGTTCATGTTAGTAAGTGCCTTATATTGTCAGTATTAAAATTCAACATTTGCAACTACAGTGTAAAACATGACTTGAAATTTGCCCATCTTTTACTTCCCTCCCTGGCTCTGTGCTGTGTTTCCAAAGCTGGGGGGCAATTGGGGGTGCTGGATATAACACCATAAAACGTTTTCACAGGAGTGATAAAACATTTTGAAAGCATTTAAAGTCATATGACACTTAAAACACTTTAATGTGTAATAACAGTTAAACATTTCGTAAGTATTTTGAAAATGTTGCCAAAATTTTTATTTCAGCTGAGTGGCATGGACCATTGTTGTGTTCAGATTTGTGAGTTGGGGCATGTTCTATAATGCGATGGTCACTTTGAGATGGCCTGGTGCAAAAATCCCATTCTTTGATCATAGTGGGGGAGAGTGGCCTTTCGTCGTGTTGGGGAAGGCAGCCGTCTATACGAGGGCGGGGGGACTCAGATTTTGCCCTAGGCTCCAATTTTCCTAGCTATGCCTCTGGACACTCCACTAGTAAATTGATTCAATTGGGATTTTTGAAACTGATATATATTTTTTAAAAATTTTATCTCTGCCTCCCTAATGGGATAGTCAAAGGGGATAGTCAGCATTTAGGGAAATTCCACCCTGACTTAGGGAGACTTAAACTACCCCTAGACTGCATATAGTATTGCCAACTCTGGGTTGGGAAAATTCCTGGAGACTTGGGATGGAGAGTGGGAAAGGCAGAGTTGTGGGAGAAGAGGGATTTCAGTGTGGTATGATGTCAGAGTCCATTCTACAAAGCAGCCTCTAAAGCAATCATATTCTCTAGGGGTCGCTCCCCACTCACCATTAGCCGCGGGGTTTTCTCTTGATCAGACGCGGGGAGCCAGGACGTTCCCCACATCCCCAGCGTCCACTGCGCGGCTGCGCAGAAATTGCTGCTCTTCCTCCTCTCTGGCGCGCGTCAAATCTGCTCTTCGAAAAACAGCAACATTTTCCCAAACCCCGCGCTTGGCGCGGGGTGGTGGGGAACCCGGAAGATGATGCGCGGTTGATTCGCTGGGGCGCAGAGCTTTCCGGCCAATCAGGGGAAAGAATCCTCCATTTTGTTTGGGGAGGGTGTTACACCCGTCAGTCTTGGCGGAATGAAGCCACATGAAGGCGGTAGAATCATCGTGACTTGCCCTATATTACAATGCAGGCATTGAGGACGTGTGCACAACGTGGCAGTAGCTGATATTGTTCCCTTTGGGCGCTGTTTACTGCTGCAAATTCACAGTGAATTTAGTTTGCGAATTCACACAGCGAGGTGCTGCAGAGCAGACCAGACGAGTAGTTGGTGGCGTGACAGGGCGGATTACACCACTTTCTTTTTCCTGCCTGCCCAATCAGCAATAAGCGCTTGAGTAGGAGCGTCGCGGCGTCAGCGCATGCGCCTTCTCTTTCTGCATTTCCGCCATTCCGCGACTTAATGCTGACGTCAGCATGTGCAGACGTCTCCGACAAATACTTCAAAAGCTTCCAGCGCCTTTCTGATGGCGATTAAGACATCCGAGCCTATCAAAAATGACCATTTTCGTCCCAGCCAAGTGAAAATGGAGGCCCATCCTCCCTCCATAGCCTTACACCTGTGCCAGCCAATGGCAACGCTTCATTTACTCTATTTCCACGAAACTCCCGTTTTTCTTGGCTTCCGCGTTAGCTCCTTCTTAATGGCAAATGAGTGGGGGAGGCAAATGAAGTCTCCGATGGGTCATAAGCTTAGCGGGAGGCTTTTCGGCACGGGGACGCTGCGGAGTTGCACACGAAGAGGTAAGTGGGGAGCGACCCCATGACAACTGATCGCTATAGCTGACAGCCTAACAAACGACGCTGTCTTAATTTGGCTGGGGTGGGTGGGTCAGGGGATCAGCTCCTTCTTAGACTAGGACCATATTTGCTTTGTAGCCTGAGTAGTAATTGATATGTCTATTTCTCTGATCAATGAAAAAAAATCTGCAGTCATACAATATGTAAATCAAATCAATATGGGCTGGGCTGTCTTAGCAATGCAACAAGGTGGCATCAGAAGTGGACCTCACTAGGCAAATGAAAGGCCCCAATGGGAACCATATCTGACCCTTAAGGAGCAAGAATAGTCATCACTGTTTCTGGTGGGTTTTCTGGGCTGAGTGGCTGTGGTCTGGTCGATCTTGTTCCTAATGTTTTGCCTGCATCTATGGCTGGCATCTTTAGACGAGTATCACAGAGGGAAGTCTGTTACACACTGTGTCCTGTGAGAAGGGAACCAGTTGAATCTGGCCGTGAAAGCCTTTGACAATATAGTCATCACTGTCTTCTCTTTCTTTCACTTCAGGTGCCTCAGCATTACATAAAACTTTATAAAAATCAGCATTATTGGGATCACAATAATGGAGAAACTGCAGCATGAACCTTTTCACCCTCTGTATGAATTTTATCACATTAATTATCATATGAGTGAAAGCAAGTAGAGAATTGGCTTTAAAAGCCCTGTATTAAAAGGTTCCTGTTCAACGAAGCATGTCTTCAAGGGTTCATTGAGAATAATGGAACACAATCATATGCTCTTTTCTGCTTGAGTGGTTTATTGTATAGAGATAGATTTAAGTTATAGGGCTTTCTGAGGACATATTATAATATCCCAGTATCTCCCATTTTCTGATGATGATCTTTGTTTGCCTCATCACCAGACTGTAATCTATTCCTCTTTCAGAGAATAATTTTGAACATACAAACATGCATGTACTTCTTTGTTGGTTTGAGGTGCATCCTTACAATATCTGAACAAGACTTGTCTATCTCACCCAAGTGTGATGTAGGGACAACTTGCACATTTTCTTTTAGATACTGCAGAGAAATACAGGAAGCCAAATGCAGAAAGCTTTTGAACAACGTCCAAAGCTGCTCATAGTTTCCAGGTTCAATCCAGACATTTTGCAATCTCTAATTCCCCAGGAATTTACTTAGCAATACCTTAGGCTAAAGACTCATGGTGGGATCCCTTGACTCCTTTCATTCACTTTTTCCTCTAGCAGAGAAATACTTTCTACAAGAAAGAAAGATTTTTCTTCATCAGAGGAAGCTTTTTTCCACTTTCTACTTTAATTCAGCAGGAGAAATCCATTTCAATATTACACATATTTTACTGTCTGTAGATATCTTTGTTGTTGGAATTACAAAAGGTCAGGAAACAATATATAATCAGGTCTGCCTAAAATTCTATGAAAATATCAGTTTGTGAATGGCTGCTAAGAACATATTTAAAACCACAAATTTATAACTATGGATGAAAAAAAAACAGGTAATTATTTTGTCCTGTTGTCCCTACAAATGCTAACGAAAGCAAATTCCAGAAAGAATTGGAAATTAAATTTTCCAGTGCAATACATGGCAACAGTGTCCTTGTGCTATTTACATGGTGAAGTCAGACAGAAACAAATCAGACCTGGAAAATTGCATGAGTCAGAAGGGCTTCTTCTCCCTGTATGAAAATAAAATGAATATCCAGTGAATATCCAGTTGAGGAAGATATGTGGCTGAGTGGTAGGCATCTGCTTGGCATGTAAGATGTCTTGAGTCAGTTCCTGGCATCTACAGCTAAAAGTACCAGGCATTAGGTGATGCAAAATGCCTCTGATTGAGATCCTGGAGAGCTTCTGCCCATCTGAATTGACAGTACTGAGTCAGAAAGGGCTTGGGAAATGACTCAGACTCTCAAACTGACACAACCCATGCAACTCCCTAGGGAGCGTGAGATGGTGTTCAACCTCTTCAGAGGCTCTTAAGAACTAAGTGGATTTCAGAAGAACTGTGACTAGCCCAAGGTCACCCAGCTGGCATGAGTTGAAATGTATAGGCCAGGGGTAGGGAACCTGCGGCTCTCCAGATGTTCAGGAACGACAATTCCCATCAGCCCCAGTCAGCATGGCCAATTGGCCATGCTGACAGAGGCTGATGGGAATTGTCGTTCCTGAACATCTGGAGAGCCGCAGGTTCCCTACCCCTGGTATAGGCTAATCTGAATTCCCCAGATAAGCCCCCACAGCTCAAGAAACAGAGTGCGTAATCAAACTCACTTCCTCCAGATTAGAGTAACCTGCTCTTAATCACTGTGCCACTGCTGCACATACACTTATTCCTTCTGAAAGATACTGCAATGTTTGTATGCTTTAAGGATCCAAAAAGTGCTCCACTGTGTCTATGCCCACTTTATCTCATTGGATGACATCTGAAATTAAATTAGCATGTTGCAAGATTAAGGTTTCTAATCTAATTGTCATCATGGTGCGTTCTACCAGGGCCAATTCAAATGTTATCTTGGAAGGTTTCTGTGCGTATTGCCTTCCAGCTGTTAAACCCTTTTTATGTAATCCTGGGTAGAAAAAGCAGCTAGCCCAGGCGTGTGACTGGGGGCGGGGGAGAGGTGAGGACTCATTTAGCAACTATGACCTTTTAAAAAGCTAACTAAAATGCTCTGTGGCTGGCCTGCACAAGTGCAGTCCCACGTATGCCTACCCAGATAACCACTAGATCAGGGGTCAGCAACCTTTAAGACCCAAAGAGCCATTTGGACCCATTTTCCACGGAAAAGAAAACACTTGGAGCCACAAGGGAGTGGGTGGGGACAAGCGACTGGGCTCTGAGGACACATCAGTGACAAGGCCCCTTGCGAGGGAAGAGGCATGGCTTTGCTTGGGCTGTCAGGCTGCCTCTTCAGATGCTGAGCGGTGCCGCCGCAGGTGGGGGAATTGCAGTGTAGCTTGCCGCATGTCTGGGCTTTGGAGCACGTCCAAGAGACCCGCGGAGCCCAATAAGTGCAGACGCTGCGGTGCTTGGCTGAAAGGCCCCCCCCCCCCGGCTAGCTCCGCACTTCTTCCCCAGGCACCAGCAGGGCTGCAAGCATTGTCTTGGGCTGTCTCTCAGATGAGGCACCTCCTTTCTCTCTCCCCAATCCACATCTGCTTGGAGACCTGCGAGTGATCCCGAGGCGCACTCGTCCGACCTTGCTGGGAGGTTGGCAGGAAGGGCTGAGCAGGGATAGGAGCTACCTGTGCCTCCTGCTGGGGCCAGTGGGGCTTCCGTGGGGGAGGAGGGGGGACCTGCAGAGGGGACAGTGGGTGCTGGCCAGCCTCTTTCTCTTCCCTCCAGGCATGCGCACACAGATGCTGGGGGTTGCCTGCTTGGCTGGCTTCTCCTCCCTGCTCTGGCTCCCTCTCCTCCTCGATCTGGAGCGCCGCCAGGTAGCTGAGGGGTGGGCTGGTGGTGGAGGAGAGGGAGGTGCCCCAGAAGCGGCAGCGGCCACGTGAAGGACCAGGCTGGGCCGAAGCGTCTCTACCGGCCAGCCTGTCCACCCCTACTTTTGCTGCCTCACCTCCACTTGGCCGGAGCTCAGGAGCACACCCCTGCACTAGATGAACAAACAGTTATGGTAGGCAACACTTTTTAAACTATTCTCAGAAAATTAAACCTATTTTGAGTGAATTCATCTTTAAACCTCATCATCATAAACTACATAGAAATTGTATAAAACTAAGAAAAAATATTTCTCAAAATGCCCTATTAGGTTCTGAACTTACCTATTTAAATCACAGAGTGACACTAATGTATTTATAAATCTAATCTAATCTAATCATTCTGCATTAGATTTTTGTTCCATTTCATTTTTCTCTTCCCCAAGCCATGCAAACATGCATCAGAATGTACTTGGGCATTATTACTTTGCTTTTTTTAGTGTAAAAACTCTGCTTTTACTTTCTCAGTACTTATTTGTATTCTATTGTTCAGTTGTGTTGTTGTTTTTAAAAGTGATATACATAAACATCTTTTAAATCAGTGAAACAAATAGACCTGGATGAGGACACACATTCTTAGGCCCATGCATCATCTGCCCATGCAGACCCATATGTTTACTGATGTGAAAATATGCTCATGCACACCAGAACATGTTTTTTAAAAATATAAAATCAAATATTTTGGTTCTGCAAAAAATAGCAGCCATCGATTCACTGGTGGCAGCCACTGTGGCAGAGGAAAGCAACCAGAGGCCATTGAAATCCATAAACACCAAGAAAACTTCAACAAGAAGGAAGAGACTCTGAGAATTAACAAAACTTGGCTACCAGTAATTTAAAACTTCAGGATCAAAGGCCAAAGTCATGCTAGGTTCATGGACAATGAACTCCACCCAGACACAGGGTTTGTATTCACTAAGACTGTTGCTGATGCAGGGCATGAAAATGTGAATTGCTCCCTGGACTGAAAACCCCCACTCACAAAACAATACTATCAACCCCACCTTTGCATAGCAAGTTCCACCCAAACACTTATTGATTTGGTTCCCCACCCTAGGACATGGACAATATATACCCCACTAAAACACTCCCTTCTCACTAGACACAGTGCATAACATATTTCTCTCTGTGATACAACTCTGAAGATGCCAGCCACAGATGCAGGAAAAATGTTAGGAACAAGATCTACCAGACCATGGCCACATAGCCCGGAAAACCTACAACAACCAACTTTGCTGCCCCTGAACCAAACATCACCAAATTTGGATGGTATCATCAGGACAATCTCTGGATGATACCCTGAAATTTTGGTGCCGCTAGCCTTAAAAATGTGCCCCCTGAAGGCCGAAACGTGAAAAAACACTTAAAAATTAAAAAAAACACAAATGACTCTGAAATGTTGGCGCCCCACCACGTGACCAAATGGGGGCGCCTGGGGACATAGGGTACCCCCTGTCCCTAGGCAGGAACACCACTGCATCTAATAATCAACATGTCCCTGTCTTTGGATACTTACATTTGCAGATTGGGGCCAAGTACAGGTTGGGAACATTTTGTAGCAAACCTGAGGACCTAACAGTTTAAATATAATCTGAAACCTGGATAAAAATGTAGATGAAAAATCAACCAAAATAGAGGACTGCTACTCAAAGTGATGGAATGTCTCTTTCTTTTAGAGTGGGGAATTAGCAGGAGCAGACTCTTGGCTTAAAAAAAGGCCGGGCATCATGGGGCCTTGATTACCTTTGTATATGAGAGTCAGCTTTTGCAAGAAGCAATCAGGAAAGTGAATTAAGTTTAACAGATTTTATGAAGGGGTAATGGTGTGCACAAACACAATAAAAGCAGCAGACAAACTAAGTTCTATGATATAGACAGTTTTAAGGGGATAGGTGAGGAATATGGGGGAGGGGCAATAAAAGTTATAGTCACCTTATCCTGAAGTAGAATGATCTGATGAACAGAACTGAGCAACCAACACCTAGCTCTGGAGGAACAGAGCTGTGGAACAGTATCACAGACAGAAAGATATGTCCAGAGATACTGGACACCATCTATGGGAGGGTGGGCTTTTTATAGGGCAAAACAGACCTTCATGATTATGCAGAGTGATCCTTAATTTCCCTAGACAAACATATTTCCTGCCTTTCCTGGGAAGGACAACAGGCAGACATCAACCTTAATGGTTGGGTCATTGGTATAATAGGTTGCGCCATCGGCCTGAGGCTCCAGGCTCAAGAGTGTCTTCAGGGGGGGAAGGTGAATGATGAAATTACAGCTGTAAAACAATTACAATATAAAATAAGGCAGTTGTTTAAATATTAGAGGAAGAAACATTACTTAGTGCAACACTGTGCAGGTAAGTACATTAGCATATCCACTGTCTTCACTGGGGTGTATGGCCCAGGGTTGGAGATGAGATCTCTCTCCAGGGCAAGATCTTTGTGTTGACTTAATCCTGTCAGGAAGGGGGTGAGAGAAACATTTTAACACCACACTGCTAGGCACCCCAAGAAGGGTTGACTGAGGTGGTACAGATACTACTGTCTTCCAAACAGGGTACGCTTGGTCCATCATAGGTTGGTAGCAGGACCACAGGGAAAAGAGGGGATGGCAGTGGTGCAACTAGGTACTGGCCCAGTGACTAGTAAGGGAACTAGGTATTCCCTCAGAGGTTCATGCTTACCCATATACTTGTAGTCTTTTGAATTCTTACGTATGGTTTGGAACAAAAGATAAACCTAATTTTGCACCTAGCAGATAGAATCCATATTAGAAACTTTGATTTTTGAATTAAAACTTTGCATCCAGTAACCACTTTATACTTCCTGTCCTTATTTATATTCTTCTCGTAGAAGCAAACTTTGTCAAGATGAGGTAGCAGCAAGGAAGAGAGACAGAGAATCTAACATTGGGAAAAATGGACTAGATCATTAAATAAGAGACAGGGTCAGGTATGAAGGAGGGCATCAAACAGAATTAATGTTGTCACCTGAGGGTGGGACCACTACTGCTCATAGTCCCCAAACCATAATAACAACACAACATTCTTGTCTGTGGGGTGAAATTTTGGCTGTAGCCAAACCATTTTATTGTCAAAGGATGGAAAAGAAGTGTGAGGCACAGCATGGGACCTGATCTGTACACTGGACAGCCCTAGTGTTGTCCCCCCAGTGAAACCTTCCTCCAACCTGCCTGTTGGAGGAGACCATTAACCTTGTGCAGCAATCATGGAACTCAGCTGTGCTGAAGGCCACATGCTGGAGATCCGTTTTGCACAGTGCAGCAATGGAACTCAATTGGGCAGAAGGCCACATGCCGAAGAACCGTTATACTGCTAAGGGGCACAAGCCTCATTAGTCCCACCTGGGCATCCTGACTTGTGGCTTGCTCCACCACAAACCTCTTACAGAGGTACTATCAAAGAGGGTAGCTCCACAGCTCTCTTCACCATCAGATCAGTTCCCATGCACAACCCGCCAGTCTGGCTATGACAGTGAACCCATGCATTAACATTGCTCAAAAGGGTGAGGTGGGTGGGAAACATGTTGACCCCTGTGCAAGCCAAGAAGGGGTTCCAGGGCGGTCGAAGCCTTATAAGGCTCCAGGCCATTCTGTCTTGATGATGTCACGCTGGCAGCAGCATCACAACATTTCTGCCCTTAACGGGCATGGACACCACCTGCCTTCCACCTTTCTAAAAGCAGGCGCGGTCGGGCCTCTTTGCTGTGTCCTTCCTGGGCGGCAATGCCAGCTTTGCTGAATTCTCAGCCGCTTCCTATCACAAGTCCCTGCTATGTGTCACCATCTGTCAAATGTCTACAAACAGAGGCATAATTAGCAGGATATCATCATTCAATGGTTTAAGTTTAATCATATTTAAAGATTTCTGGTAGACAGGGAAATATCTATCCAAATGCTGCTGTGAGAAATAGTCTTTAAAATAAATTTCTTTTTCATGGAGAATGGTCCTTGGAATCCCAAAAGAAATTATCTTTTGAAATCTAGAAATCTGTTCAATATAAACAGCAATCTTCAAAACTTGCAGATCCCCAGAAGGGCAGGGGTGGCCTATCAAGTCTAAAATAAATAAATACCAAAGAATAATTTGAGATGGATTTTGTTCAGCAAGGGGGTGGATTTTGAGTAAGAAGTTCACCACAGAACATTTAATTTTTTAATATGCCTTATCTGTGTAAAACCTCTAATGGGAATAGTGTTTGAAAAAAATGTATTGTCTCTCCCTCTCTCTCTTTTTTAAGGAGACAGCTAAATTTAGTTTTATGTGATATATACCGTTGATTCATAAATCCTGTGTTTGCAGTGTTCTTCATCACACACACAGTTTGAATGTTAATAAACATCAGTGGTTCAAGTTTAGTTCCTAGCCTATAAATATTTTTTTACCATATACCATATAAAAAACCCATTCTCTTTTGGTATGTAGATGGCTGAATGTTTTAAAACTGAATTAACTACTATGATCTCTAGCCAATTCATGCTTGAACACCTGCAAATTTGGCTGAGCTCCTGTTTGCCAATTGCAAATAGGTAACTGACTTTTCAATAATTGGTTTGACTGTTAATCCACTTGAGGCTGTTCAGCAGCTGGTTTTACTATATCTCTTCCTAACCATGCAGTGCAATGCAATTGACTTTCTTGTACTTGCATGTTCTGACACAGACTGACTGAGCTGTAACCCTTTCCCTCCCCCCCCCCCACACTTGCTGCATGACTGCTCTTTTTTTGCAGGCAATTGTTTAAAAAACACAATTAAATGAGTCACAAAACATAAATTAGTCATGCTATGCTATGTTTTAATGAAATCCTTCTTTTCAGTGTTTGTTTAAATAGTCTATACATTTTCTCACTGAAAGATGACAGGAGATTTGTGAATTAGTCCACCAATTCATGGAGCTTCTTTGTTCTAGGATGCTCCACTTGGGTCCTATTGCCTTGGGGACAGACATGGATAAGCACTAGAACCCAAGTGGAGCATTCTAAAACAAAGAAGGTCCGGAATTAATTCTCAAAGCTGTCATCTTTTGATGAGAAAGAGCATAGTCACGGTAAAGGCCAGTGCTCTGTTTAAACCTCAGTGTTTTTGTGCATGTACAGGTTTGCAGAAATCACCAACGAAGTCCAGAGTTACGATGCAGAGACAGGCGATTGCACACCACCTCCGAAATCTTTTGCCTTGAAAACTGTACGGGGTCACCATAAGTTGGTTGCATCTGGACAGCAACTAACATCAATGAGAAAAGGGCTTAGCAGAAGAGGAAAACATTCCTTGAATTTTTTGCCTATTAAATGTGCTTCATTCTCCATGCACATTCAGTGGGAGTGTATTATTTACCCATTATATTTGAAAGCTTAATTTCCTAATGTTCTTGCTTTTTAAGGTAGCAAATTTTGCACTGTAGCTTTGCCTTCTTGCAAAATGCTATTTAAAGGAGAGTATAGCTATTTGATTTCATTTCCTGTCGTGCTCAAAAATAATCACCCACTTTCATTTCATGATTTGCTTTCACTTTTCTTGACTGAGAGCTTAGTTTAACCCCCACCTTTTGCAAGTGTATATAGTTTCCTTATCTTAAATTCCCAATGCTCTAATGTCCTTTGTTTCCCTTATCAATGACATTTGATACTGTAATCTACATAGCATCATGCAGACCTGATTCCTATTGTATACAGTTACATTGTAGTTTACATCAACATGATTCTTTGCAACAGCTGCTGGTTCTCATTGTGCATTCTTCTGGCCTGAATCTGAATGATTATCCATCCATTCACACAAGTACAACAATATATGCAGTAAATATTAGTTGATTTTCCTTGGTCTGTTTTGGGATGAAAGCCCTGCTGATTTCTGTATCACATAATTAAAAAGAGGTTACAAACTGAATTTGTGATCATATTCAGACCTTCTGTTATTGTTTATGTAAGGATCAATGTAAATATATCCCTGGCCACATTTGCCAGCTTCTGGATAACTAGGTTGTAAGAGTGTTTGTCTAAAGATGCAGGTAGGAACTACTATACATAGAAACTACTTCTTGCTGTTTCTAAAAACAGTTACTTCTAACCAGTTAGGATACATGACATGAAAGCAGATTTCAAGATTCATATTTTTAGCTAGGTGAAGAGACATTCAACTGAAAAGTGTGCATAGCTCCTCCCTTTCCTGGTCTGGTGCCAGGGTTGCAGGTGCACAATCCATTTCAAAGCACTAAATCATCCAGAGTCACTTCTTCCTTTTTCACCAAAGAGCCAATGTGACATTTAGTCCATGTGCACAATGCCAGGAACCAAATCAGAAGGAGGAATTGTGAAAGCAAATGTGAGATGGGGCAGTTGACAATTACATTTATGTAAGCACCTGCCTTGTATTAAGTCAGGACCATGGTCCTAAGAGTTTGCAAGCAGTAATTTTCCAAATTCATACATCGTTTTCACAGGATTAACAAATTGTACAATGAAACTGAAGCAAAAACTTTCTAGATACAATGTATGTGCTCCTCTACCAAGTAATGAATCTTCTTAAAAGTCTAATTAATTTGTAAGAGAGCCATCCAAAACAAATACTGACTTGTTTATCTGTTTGCCTCCTGTACTATACCCTTCCTTGGTGCTGAGAAGTTTTTGGGATCTTAATGTCGATGACACCTAAATATTTGCCAGCTTCAGGATAACTAGGATGTAAACAGAATGTTTATCTAAAGGTGCAGGTAGGAAACACACTACATAGAAGTCTAATTGAATTCACTATGAAATCTTTCCTAATCATTGCATATTCTAATTCCCAAGTGTGGCCGCATCTGCAAGTTAGGCCACATTGACTGAAGGGCAATGTTTCTCCAAACTTGGGAAATGACCCCAAGTTTACATAAAAATCTGAAATCTTGTTGTAGAAGGAAAAATATGGGAGGAGGAGGTGGCAATGGGAGGAAAGACGGATAAAGTTGGCTGGGAGGTGTCAGATTTCAGAGGAGGAAGAAGAGAGCAGTGATAGAAATTCCCCATGAGTTTTTCATGGGGCCTGCTTGTATATTCTAACCTGACCTAATTTGAAGATGCTTAAATGTGGAGACTGAACCAGTGAATGGAAAAAAACCCAAATAATTCTATAAACCTGAAAAAATATTCTTCAGGTTTATAAACCTGAAAAAAAAATCTGACACACACACACCCCATCCATACACACAAGAGGTTAAAAACCACCTGAATGATAAAAATATGTTTTTATGTTTGTTTAAGAAATGGTTGTACTCTGTAGCTGTTGCTAGGTAACCACAACAGTTTGACCAGCATTCCAGACTTTTTCTATCAGTAAAGGCAGGGTGATGGGACAAGGCCCTTTTCATGTCTGTTTTGGCTTTTGTGAGAGTATTAATCACCAGCAACCAGTGGATGACTTGATTTGATGCAAGTTCCATGACTCTCCCAGTCTCAGGTACTCATTTCTGTTCAACAGCTGCTACCCCTTAAAATTGTAATTTGAGTTTCAAACTAAGGTCTGAGGGATTTGAATTTGAATCCCCAATCTGCCATGGAAGTTCGCTGGGAGATTCTGACACAGCCGAACCTACCTCACAGGTTGTTATGAGAATATAATGAAAGAGAAAAGCATGTTGTAAACCGCTTTGGGTCCCAAGTGTGGAGAAAGGTAGGACATACATGAAGCAAAAGAATGTAGCTGAAGATGGGGGCGGGCAGATAAAAGGTAGGTTAATTGGTAGGAAGGAGAGAGGGAACTAGAGAAGAGTGATAATATGGCAGTTGCCACCAGGAGGGAAGGAGAAAATACTATGACTGAGGGGAACATGAAGTGCTCCTGAAAAGTCCTTTGAGGTTCCCCATTGTGCAACTGAGCCCAGTTTGGTGACTAGCTCTGAACAACTGGGCCCACAGTTTCCTGAATAGAGACTGCCAGCTGTAGGGAAGGAGGGAAAACTGGAGGTGGGGGGCAGATAATGGTAGGTTGGCTTGAGGGTCTGCTTATTCTATACATTTTCCAGAGGTACAGAGAAGCAAGTGTATCTTGAACAAGCTAATTCCTCCCTCCTCCTGTCCCCCCAATTGTAAATAACAAGTTGTAACCTGCAAGTACAATTGCGGGAGGCATCCCATTTTCCCCACCCAAACTATTTCACCTTTCCCATTCTATCCATACCCTCCATCCTTTTCCTGCTTCTTTTTCTCTTTCCCATCCCAGCCAACCCTAGGAATGGTGATTTGGTAAAACTAAATCATCCAAAAACTCTGAAAAAGCTGTTTGGACTTTTCTGTCTTTTTTCTTGCTTCCTATTTACTGCCCCCCCCCCCAATAGTTCTGGTGCCCAAAAAGCCAAAGATGATTCAGCTTTTTAAGATAAATCTCAAACCCCCACTCCCTTACCCACAACAGGTTAGGATGGAGACTTGGGAAATGGTAGCAGGGGGAGGAGAGCATCAACTGATTGCTGGACTGATGTAAAACATTCAGTTGAATCTCTCTCCACTGCCATTTTCCAGGTTCACAGGGACTTTGGAAATGGTGGTAGTGGGGAGCACATCAACTATATGTTGGACTACAGTATTCACTTGAAGTTCTTTCCTAACCCCTGCCAGTATTTCCAAAATCCATGTGGACCTCAGAAACACCTGTGGGATATGGGGAAGAACTGAACAGTTCCCTTTGCTGCCACTCCTTGTGGACTTGGGAAGCAACTGGGGAGGAAGAGAACTGAATGCTGACCTCTGAATAACCATGAACTGCATTCAGTTGAAGTTCTTCCCACTGTGGCTATTCATGTCCACATGAACTTCAGAAGCCAAGGCAGGGAGAACCAGTAAATTTTGGGTTTGTGTATTAAAAACTAATTCAGTTAAGAGTTGAACAAAGCTGATGGGTATCAGCTTTATTTGTTTCACCAAAATTTTCCAGGTTTTAAAAACCTGAACCCAAAATTTACCAAGTTAAAAAAAATATTTTGCTCATCCTTAATCTTTTCCTATTGTCCACTTTCCTCTTCCTGACCACTAGCAGCTTCTACCTAGGGAAAATATGGCCCAGTTGTGTGGTGCTGGTCCCTGGGCCAGGCCCCCATAAATGGTCGAAAATGCTCAAGGCTTTGTGGTGGCACCTCACTTTCCCCTGTATCCCCTCCCCATCTATTTCATCCTTCCTTCCTCTGGGCAACTCCCATATCCTCATCCTTTTGCTTTACTCATTTCCTCCTTCTCTGCCCCTTATCTTTAGCTATATTTATTTTTTATAACCCACATTGGGCATTAAAGCAGTTCACATTTATATTATTCTACTCTTTTTTATCTTCACGACAGTGGTGTGAGGTAGGTTAGGATGGAAGTCGGTGACTGACCCCAAATCACCTAGTGATCGTCCAAAGCAAGATGAGAATTCAAACCTGTAGACCCTGCTTTAAAGCTCTAACAACTACATCCCATTTACTTTCATAAAATGGCTGCTGTTGAACAGTAGCAAGCAGCCAGGCTTGGGTTAGTCATGCAAGTAATGGGTTATAAAGTCATCAAACAACTACTAAGAGTCTAGTCCCAGTGAGTCCCATCACAAAGGCCAAAACAGTCCTGGAAAAGAGTCTAACCCCTCCCTCTGCCTTTTACTGATGATAACTAGGCCTAGAATGCTGTGCTTGTGTGGAAACAGCCACTGACATCATGAATTACTTAAAGTTATAGGAACTCTTTTTAACATTTTGGTTTTTTTTAAAAAACCCAGTTTGTTTAGATTTCACATTATAAAGCAAGCCTGGGGCATTTTTCAGATTTACAGAAAGATCTGTCTTGCCCATTCACAGTTCCAATCACAACAGTTTAAAATCTGCCATACAAAAAATAAAATAAAGGATAAAAGAGTATATTACCTACACATTTAAATTATACATTGAAAAATAATCCACTAGAGGCCTCTTAAGATTAATCAGTGAAGAAACCATTTCAAGCCTAAGTGTCCTCCAAAGAATGAACTATTTCCTTTTATCGTGAAAGAGAAAACTAATCTTGTCCCATCTGAATAAAGAGGCAAAGGGAAAGATGGTGGTAATCACTCAAACATTTCAATGATTTTCTGAATTTAAGAATGATTGAAGAGTAAAAATGCAGAATTCTTTTTTAAAAGCCCTACCCTTTTGTAAGATTGTCTCAATATAATCTAAAGATATTTGAATCTATATGGGGCAGACTTCAGCATTCATCTTCCCAACCATCATATGAAATAGGATAGGCTGAAAGAGTATGGCCAATTTGACATGGGTGAACAAACAGAGGTGTAGGGTTCTATAAAACCCATTGGGAGGAGGGGGACTTTGCACAGGTCCCACCTTCAAAACAAGTCTGCTCTGTTTTGTTTTCCCCAACTCAATTTTTTGAAAAACAATAAATTAGTGATTTTTTTGAAAAATCCCAGGTTGGAGTCACTCCCAAGTGAATGGCCAGGCAGGAGGTGTTTTATTTGCTGCCCTTCTACCCCACCTTGCATGCTAAGGCAGAAGCTGCCTACCATTGCCCGGCTGTTCTAGGGAGGTCCATTTTCCTTTTTTTTCCATTTTGTGGGTTGCATCTGCATAGCTACGCAGGTGCATCTGATCATATTGTGGGATGATTGGCATGGCTGTGGGGGTTCACCTCTGCATGCCTGCGTAGCTATGCATTTGTTGCAGGAAATTAAAAAGAGAGAGAAGCATCTCTCTGCTATGGCACAACAGCAACCTGGATTGTTTCCATGTGCTCCAATTGCTGCTTTCACGGGATGCATATGAACAGGTAAACAGGAATATGGGTTCCTTCATCATGACTGCAACCCGTTATACATTTACTATGCGGAATCAGCCTATGGCTCAATAAACTTTCATAGAAGAGTGGGGATGTTGAACCCTGGTCTAATCTTTTATTTAACAACTGCAGCCAGAATGGTCCTTGCAAGACACTGGAAATCGAAATATATGCCTTCTCTGGAAGAATGGATGGAAAAGGTCCTACAATATAGAAATATGGACTTATTAATGAACAAATTAAAATAAAATATAAATAATAGAAAAATAATTAACTGGGACATAGTTACAACTTACCTTTGTAAGAAGACCAGCCTTCAGAATTACCTAATGGAGGATATCTTGTAACCCTACTCTTCACACCCTGCCTTATTGAAATATGGATTTTATATGATTTTATACTATATGTATTGGCAAACATCAGCAACCCTGTTTGTGTAGCAGAGCGTCCCAAAGCAAAAACAGGCCAAGACCATTTGTTTATTAAAGCTACAGGAAGTGGCTCTATTATGTTGCAAAGTTTTAAAACCCCTCTCCCCATTTGTTTAATTTATTTGTTTTCAGATTTCTTATTTTTATGCAAACTTGGGGCCTGCCTTGGATATGTAGAAAGATCTGTCTATGCTGTTCATTGTTCCAGTCTCTGGATTTAAGTACCACTGATGGGACCGTATTGGGAATTAGATAGACTGATGGTGTTTTTATAGAACAAAATCACAGAGTTTGAAGAGACCACAAGGGCCATCCAGTGAACGCCCTGCCTGCAAGAACAAACACACACTCCTGACATTGCTTCATGTCATATGATGAGAAGCAATTGGATGCCTGTCTAAATAATGAACAAGCAAATTCCAGAAAGCTGACCAAAGAAATTTCAAGGGATGTGTGTGTACAAGTGACACCTGATGGCTATGGTCCAAGTTACTTTGTATAAATATGTGATAGAAATCTGATAAAAAATCAAATTTGGAACTGTTCGTAGTGCTATGAATATAAATAATCCTCCTATTGGCTCCTGAATTCATCATACAAAACTGGCTAAGGCTTACTAAGCATTTTATGATAGCATTCAAGAAAATACAGTAGTAGATCCTCAGCTTATGTTGTCTGCTTTTAAAAAAAACCCTTAAACTTTACTGATCTCCTCTATCTATCCATATGTCATTACTACTCTGCTTTAAGGTCAAAATAAAAATTAAAGTTGATTTGCTCACCTATTACCTTCATAAACCATTCAGCCAACTTCTTCTTTGAAAGTATTCCCCAGGCTTTTGAGATGTCCCAAGAAAGCTATAAAAATAAACTATTCCATTTGTGTTCTGCCTCTGTGATAGGGACTGTTCCATCTTAATGGCTCTTTCTACCGTTATCTTTCTCTGTGTGCTCTATTGACCCACTGAAAATGCACACAATTATGTAGCTTTGAAGCCATTTTATTCTCATGGGATTTGCAAGCCCAAAGAAAGTGTCACCAGACAAGCAATATGAAAGATTGGTGGCATATGGGCACATCTGCTGTTGTTGCTTCTAATCCTCCATTTTTCAATAACCAATAGTTCATGCCATGCTAAACACAATCTCTTATAAAGCAAGGTAATAGTAGGCTTTCTCTAAAATTGCTGAAATGAATTTTCTTTTGCAAATGGTTGTTATATACCATGCCACATAAGAAATAATTTGGTACCATGGATAGGAATTATTGAGAACAAAAAAGATTTATATCCATTGTCAATGACATCTAGATTAAATAAAGAATTCCAGAATCATTAATTATAATTGGTTCCTTATGGAAATGGTAATTTCACTTAATTACACAAAAAGATATGACAGATCAAAGTAATACCTGCCTGCAGCAATTGAATTCTCTTTCCTCGGTGTGCATGAGTTATAACTGAATAAAGATTTTTGAACTAGAGACCCTGAGAGAATTAGTATATGCTATAAAGTACAGCTTCCTTTGCAGTGATTTTTAATTTCTTGATACTGATTCTTCTGGATCTGAGGATAATTTTTGAGATTTTTGTAATACAACCATGGCTGAAATGGTTTAGCACAGCATGAATAGCTCCCATCCTGCATCAAATTCTACCGAAGCCACAGATCCAGTTTTACCTGAATAGAATGCTATTTTGATTAGTGTTCACGATAAACCATTGGAAGATGAATAGAAAGCAATGTAGTATTAAAATAATATTCAATATTTATATAGAATTTCCAGTGTTCAAAATGTTCAATATGCATTACTTACAAGAGTTAGATGGTTGAGTCAATCATTGATTTGTTCTGCACAGCACAAATAAGTCATCCTGAGGACTCAAAAAAGGCATCTTGGGAAGGAACTCCACAAAGCTTTTTTTCCCAAGTCATCCTCAGAACACCATAATTCAGCTCAAAGCATCTTCTTTTTTAGCATGCAACAAAGCGGCCTTTGTTTAAGAAAAGTCGTCCGCAAGGCACCTCCTGTGGTTCTGTGCACACCTCCTGTGGTTCTGTCACTGTTGAGACATCTTATTTCTCCCACTTGATCTTGCAGCCTGCCTGCACCTTTCTTCCCATCTAGTTAAGATTCTTCTGACAACTGCCTTTTTAAGTGTCAGGCCTGGCTCCCGCTTGGCCTGGCATCTTGCTGGTCAGCGCTAAGGCCACATCTGGTGCTCCATTATCATCACCTGTGGCTGGAAGGCTTTTTCTATTGGTTGCTTGTAACTAGTGAATCAGGCATACTTGTCCCTTATCTCTAACTTCCTGGAGAGGGGAGGTGTCTGTCCCAAGCTGCAGTCTCATAACAATGTCTTTTTTTCTCACTGTCTTTATTATGCTGCTGTTTTGGGAATGCAAGGAGGGGGGGTACATGGGATGAGCCAATGTTTCAAGGTATATACGGGGTGGGAGTCAGAAGACAAAGCCCCAGCTTTGACTTTCTGACTGTCGAGCTCACACAGTTCCAATAAAGCTCTTAAAACTTACCTGAATCTTATTTATTGACTGAAGTAACAGACCCTTACATTAGGTGAATTCTCCACCTGCCTGCCGTGTTGCAAAGTTCTCTAAGAACACTCTGTGGTTTCCAAAGCATACATTTTCCCCTCTGCCATCTGTCCTTTCTACCATTTCCCCCCTCAGAGTACAGAAATACATAATTGCCTTTCCCTCAAATTACGATTTCAAGTTCCTTTAAAAAAAAAAAGTGTTTAAAATTCAAAGCTAGAAAGTTTCACAGCATAGATACTATGATGTGGCAATTGTGAGGGGATGGGCAGATTTTTGTGGTTACAATTATTAATCATTATTAGTATGATAAAAGATTAGCTTATGCATTTTTATTAGGGAAAGTGGGTGGGGAATTCTTTGCTTTGTTGTAGTATTGCACTGTAGCGGAGAAAAAGGGGGATTGGCCAATCAGTTCTGTTGTACAAAATCACCACATATAGGAAGGCTTCTCTCATCTTAAAGTAGGAATTATAGCACATCTGGGAAATTGTGCCCAGGTTGGTCAGCCATTTAGAGGAGGTAAGGTGTGGGCATCCCAGGTTGACTAAGAGAGAGAGAAATAGAAATTGCTAGTGGTAGTGGCAAAAATCCACAGGTTTGAGGGATAGTCTGGTAGGAGATGGAAATCTGGGATCTGATAGATATCTGGTGACAACAGTCACTACAGAGCACTGGCGGGGCCAGTGGGGGGCTTCGCCCGCGTTCCCGGTTGGCGCGCCACCCCCCCTTCCGCCCCCGTGCTGGGGTGGGGGGCGCTTCACCCCTCTCACGAGGGCAGGGGAGCATCCCCATGCCTCCGCCGCCCCCGATCACTGGGGTGAGGGCCGGGTTACTCTGGGATGGGGGTCGGGAGGGGTGAAAATCTGGCACCATAATACACCCTCTCTCCCCACGCCCCCCCTTCCGCAGCCCAGTGGGCGATCCGTGTGCTCTAGCCCGCAGTTTCCTGTCCATTGGCAATGGCTCCAGCCACGCGGAGGCGCAGATCCTCCAGCCCCCTGGGCCGTCCACGGCGGCGGGCCCAGCAGAGGGCAATGGGGGTCATCCGCGAGGTCATCCAGAGGGGAAGCCGGCATGCACACCGCCTGTAAACCCAGTGCCCCTGGCAGCCGAGGTGGCGACCGGACCACCTCGGGGGGGGGCTTTCACAGGGGGCGCCCTCCTCCCAGCCCCCGGCAGGTCCAGAGGTGTTGGGACGGGGGGCCCTGTCGCCGTTGCTTGGCCAGGCGGCTCGAGCCAAGGGGCGACCCCCCACCCCCCACCCACCCCAGGAGCACCATGGGAGGGCATGTGCCGCCTCCTCGAACAGAATACCAGAGTGATGGAGGATCTTGCCAGAGTTTTCCGAGATGCCCCTCCGGGCGCCAGGGGGCATAGGCCCCCTTCCCCTCCCCCACCACCGGAGCACACGGACGGCGGATTGCACGATGTGGCGGGCCCCTGCACGGGGAGAGGGGCTCTTTCTTCTCTACAGGAGACCCCGGTGCGGCCGCCGGTTGTCACATTTGGGCACGCCAGTGAGGACGGATCGGGATCGGCTCCTCCTCGCGTTGCTGCGGATCCCACCGCCGCTCCGAGAGCTCCTCCTCTGACAGTGAGTATGACGACCTCGTGACCCTGGGAGCCGCGAGGATGGCATGACTGGTGCAACCGGGAGGCCATACAGGTGCTACCTGTCTGGCTCAATGACCGGGCGGAGGAAGGGTTGTGCCTGATTGGCTCCGACCCCCCCCCCCAACTGCCGCTGGCACAGGCTGGGCTGCTCCGCCACCCACCGGGAGGGCATCTTTCCAAGAAGGTGCGGGAGCGGGCCCTAGCGGGGTACATGGTGGATGTGTGTTAAGCGCCCAGGGCCGGCCGGATGACCCACCGGGGCCTCACTGGAGTGTGGTAACCAGAAGTCGAGGAGAAGCGGAAGGCTGAGCGTGCATTTGACAGTGAAGCCCGATGGCTATGGGGCCCTACGCTGCCATGATATCCGCCGCTAGCCTTCCCATTGAGGGCAGCGGCTTTGGGAACATCTGGAGCAGCGTCCTGGAGGCCAGGGCCATGGCGAGGGGCCTTAGCGGCCATCGACTACGATGAGGGATTCCGCCGCTATGCTTCCCACTCTGACACCACTCTGTGGAATGTTATTGATCAACGGGTCTGGACTCTGAAGGTCCAGGCATATGCCAGGCACCAAGGCCAGTCGAAGGGCCAGCGGCCCAGTGGGGGCAAGAAAGGGCGGGGGCGGCTGGTGTGTTGGGAGATGCAATGAAGTTGCACTGGGGCGCGGTGCAAATACGAGCACGCCTGTGAGCACTGCCATGGCCGCCACCCAAGGGAGTCTTGCCAGAAGGGCGCGGCGGGGCAGCCCTTTCGTAATGCCCGGCCCGTTGCCGCCCCTGGGGCCAAAAAGAGAACTGGGATGGGTCGAGGCAGCCCGGCTGCAAAGTGAGCCCCTCCCCCCGGGGAGCCCTGCAAGTGTCTGGCCAACACGGCGGTCCGCCTAACACGCCATGCTCCCTTGGCTGTGCCAGATACCCAGACACTGCGGCGCTGACTGACTACCTCCGGGAGGAGTTTCAACGAGACCTCCGCATTCCATTTGAGGGGCCCCGATGTCGCATGCTGATGAGTGGGAACCTCAAGAGTCATTTCAGTGACCTCCCGGCCGTGGTTGCTGCCAAGATTGACAAAGAGCTTGGGGCAGGCCGGGTCGCGGGGCCGTTCCCTGAGCCCCCCTTCCCCAACCTGCGGGTCTCTCCTCTGGGGGTGGTGCCAAAGAAGGCTCCGGGAGAGTACAGGCTAATACACCACTTGTCTTACCCGCAGGGCTTGTCGGTGAACGACGGCATTGACCCCGCCCTATGCTCCGTTAAGTATGCATCCGCTGGACCCGCAGCGGTGTATCCCATTAGATCCTCGCGGTCCTGGGGCATTGCTTGCAAAATGTGACATTCAATCGGCCTTCCGCCTCCTTTCCATTCACCCGGAGGATTTTTGCCTCCTCGCCAGGTTCAAATTTGGAAATTGCTTCAGATGCGTGGATAAAGGCCATGCCCATGGGGTGCTCAGTGGCTAGCTCACCTTCGAGATGCTAAGCCACATTTCTGGAATGGGCAGCGAGGGACCGAACCTCCACCCCTCATGTCACCCACTACTTGGATGATTTTGTTGTTTTGCTGGGAGGGCGAGCCACGGCTGGGCTGTGGTGACCGCCTGGAAGCTTTTCAGGGGATCGCTGCGGAACTTCGGGAGTCCCCTGGCATAGGAACAAGACTGAGGGCCCGACCGATCACTGGTCTTCTTGGGCATCACTTTGGATACCATCACTGGCACCTCCCGGCTACCACCGGAGAAAGTGGCTACACTTCGCTGTCTCATGGGGTTGCTGAGCAGTAAGAACAAATGCTCCCTTAGGGAGCTCCAAATAGTCCTGGGCCACCTGAATTTTGCCTGTAGGGTGGTGGCCCCGGGTCGGCCTTTCTGCGCCCGGTTGGCCCAGGCCACCAGGGGGGCACGTGCCCCCCACCACCACGTCCGGGTTACCAACGGGTTGCGGGCAGACCTGGCAATGTGGGTGGAGTTCCTGGACCACTTCAACGGGGTGGTCATGTGGCAGTCCCGTCTGGCGCCTGAAGCAGTGCTGCAGATCAACTCGGACGCGGCAGGGTCCCTGGGCTTTGGGGTATATTTTGATGGCCGCTGGTGCGCACAGCGGTGGCCCAAGGACTGGGCCACGTCGGGCATCCAGCGGGATCTCACCTTCCTGGAGTTTTTCCCCATCCTGGTGGCGGTTCACATCTGGGGGGAGCTCTTTAGGGACAAGAAGGTGCTATTCTGGTGCGATAATCAGGCCACGGTGCGAGTGATCAATAGGCAGTTTTCCCGGTCGGCTAGGGTGATGCGACTAGTCCGTCGGTTTGTGATTCGCTGTTTGGTCAATAACATCACTTTTGTGGCTAAGTATGTTCCAGGGACCGAGAATGGGATCGCCGACGCGCTGTCTCGCTTCCAGGAGGAGAGGTTTCGGGCCCTGGCACCGGGGGCCCGCAGCCGGCCGGACCCCTTCCCGCAGGACCTGTGGAGCCTTGGCGTCGGCCCCTGATGCAGGGTGTGCTGGATTCCCTGGCCCCATCGACACAGAGGGCATACCGGGGGGCCCTCGCCACTTTCTGGGCGGACATAGGGTTGCAGTGAGCCTGATCGGGGCCAATTTGGCGAGGGCAACGTCCTGCGGCACCTCAGCAACCTACACCACCGGGGGCGGGCCACGCGCACCATGCGCATTTTCTTGGCCGCGGTTTCCTTCTATTGTGGGGCGGCAGGCATTGCCGACCCCTCCCACTCATTCACAGCGCGACGGGCCCTCCAGGGATGGGACAGGGTGTCCTCCCGCCCGGTGGACGGGCGATTCCCCATTTCCATGGGTCTCCTCGGGCGTCTCCTAGGGGCCCTTGAGGTGGTATGCTCTACACATGATGCCGGAGACCCCTCCTGTTCCGGGTGACATACCGGCTGGCCTTCTGGGGAGCCTTCCGCGGCAACGAATTAGTAGCAGCCTCCTGCAGGGAGAGGGCGGGGAGGGCCCTGGGGGTCCGGGATGTCCAGCTGAGCGACGGCTCCTTATTCATCTGGCTGCGAAGGTCCAAGACCGACCAGAGGGCGCGGGGAGCCCTGGTGACCCTTTTTTCGGCACCGGCGAGCGGCTCGTGTCCCGTGGCGGCCATGGCCACCTATCTGGCAGCACGCCCGACAGGGGAGGGCCCCCTATTCATCCATAGGGACTCATCTGCCTTGTCCCGGTATCAGTTGGCTGGCGTCCTCCGCCTCACCCTGGCCAGTCTGGGGGTCCCAACCCGGGGCTATGGGCTGCACTCCTTCAGAATCGGGGCCGCTTCCACGGCTGCGGCCTTGGGGACCTCCGGGGCCGCCATACAGGCAGTCGGCCGGTGGCGGTCTGCGGCCTACAGGGGTTACGTGCGCCCTTTCCCGGCCCATTGACTTGTTCCCCCCCTTTTCTTTTGTCTGTTCCAGTTTCACCAGGTTCCAGGGGGCGGCAGGTCTGGATCGTGGGTCTGGCGGTATGCACTGGAAGTGATCTCGCTTCGCGGCTTACTTCTGGCTGGGGAGAATCACCTGGAGTCTCCAGCAGCAGGCAGCCATTCGTGGAGAGAGGCACGGAGGGTATGCGCTGGGCGTCACTGCTTAACTCCTCCGTCAGGCCCGACAGCTCCTCGGCGCTTCCACATGCGATGCGTTAATCCAGCTGGGGAAGAACGACCTGCCAGGAGAGAATCAACTCGGCTGCAGCTCCTACATGCCATGCTGGCTGGCCTGGGAGCGGTCCCCCTCCTCCTGCCTGGCACCACCATATTCTGGTCACAGCTGCTGGAGCGACGGGTGTGGCACGGGGCCAGAGCCCCTGGGCGGGTTGATGCAGCCCGTCGGAAGATCAACCGGGCCGTCTCTCGGTTTGTGTTGGCGGCTGGTGGTAGAACCATCGCCCATCCGTCCATCTCCTTTCGAGATCCAGCTTGCTTCAGGGATGATGGCGTCCACTTATCGGAGCTGGGCATGGACCGGTGGATATGTAGTGTTCAGGGGGCTTTGCAGGAGTGGCTGGGGTAGAGGGAAGCGTTTGGCGGGAGACGGGGGTAGGCCCCCGTGCTCTTGTGGCGGTTTGGTGCATGGGTATTGATCTGGAAGGGCAAGGGGAAGGGGGCTAGGGAGCCGCGCCTTCCCCTCGGGAACGGCAACAGTGACAAGAGCCGCCCTGTCGAAGCAGGCCGAGGGGTATCTCTGGCCAGGAAGCGGCGAGAGCCCTACAGTAGATCGGGCTTCGGGACTGGGCACCACGCCCTGCGAGCTGTATACCGCATGACCAGATCAGACCAATAGCAGCCTCCGCTTCTGCTCAATATTAAAATGGCGTATGGCCAATTTATTACCCCAGCAACGATTGAGTGTGTATCATTATAGAGGAACCTCGCACAAGTGATCCACCCTCGGGCAGCAAAGGCGCCTGTGAATTACCTGGTGAGGAGTTACTTTGTCGAAGTCAGAGATAGAGGAAACGAGCCCAGCTGGCACTGCTAGAGCAAAGAAGAGGCCCGAGGAAATGGAAGAACCACTATATGGGAAGGGGCAGCGCCACGGATGAAGAAAGGAGGAAGCGAGCGAGGCTTTAAAGGACTTGCCCTCCTTTGTGCAAGCCATGTAGCGCATTTGTGATTTGCCCACCCACCTCGCCTGCTTTATATGTTAATAAAATGCTGTTCTGTCATAGCCTAGTTAGCGGTTTGGCGCGTAGGTGATGATCTGGAAGGGCAAGGGGAAGGGCTAGGAACGCGCCTTCCCTCGAGAGCGGCAACAGTGACAAGAAGTGACCGCCCTGTCGAACCGGGACGAAAGGGGGAACATCTCTGGCCAGGAGCGGCCGCCCGTAGAGCCCTGAAGTAGATCGAGGCTTCGGGGACTGGGCACCCGCCCTGCCGAGCTATGCGCACCTGCACCGCATGACCAGATCCAGACCCGTAATGCTTAGCCTCACGCTTCTGCTCAATAAAATGGCTATGGCCAATTTATTACCCCAGCAACGGTGTGATGTGTATCATTATAGAGGGGCCTCGCACAAGAAGTGATCCACCCTCGGGCAGCAAACTCTTTTTTCCTCCAGGCGGGGAAAATCCTGTTGCATCCCTCTGGGTTGGGAAGCCACGGAGAAGTGCTGTGGCTTCAGGGGTTCTCTGATATACTGTGCAGCATCAGTGACCCCCCACAAAAAACCATTTTCTCTCCAAACAGGAAAACCTGATGTACAGGAATTTCCCAAGCAGCAGTTGGGAAGCCATGAAGAAATCCTGTGGCTGGTCAGCTGCTTTGAGATCATGCAGGGACATTTCACATTTATTAAAGAGGATACGTGGTAGAACAATGCTCCTTTCCCAGAGCATTGGCAATGTCCAGATGGAATTTCACCTGGTCTTCACAATTCAGAGAAAATTTCCCCTGAGGACACAGTTCTTTCAGAACATGCTGCATCCCTCTCTCACTGACCCCCTCGATTCTTTACCCCCACCATGCTTTACCCCTAAAGCACCAGGAGTTTTCTCACCCTGGTGGTGGCACTCCTAGCATACAGACACCATGGGAGGATCTCTGGATCTGGACTCTCCCCAAACTGTTCCTTCTCCCTATGAGTTCCCACCTCTTTAGTTGGTAACCATAGCATCTCTACATTCTTTTTTTTAAAAAGCCGATTACTACATTAGGGGCTTAATACCAGGGGCTGTGAGCAGAACACTTTTTATCCATCCACCTATGCATGAAGGGTGATGTGACCATAAAATACATGGTTTTGTGAAACTGATAAGGTTATTCCAGATTCTTCATAGAAAACAGGTTCAGAAACACATACTAGGATGTGTTAGTGTTGTAAAAAAAACTGAACAAGAACTGTAAAGTGAAAACTGTGGTCTGACTCAGACCAACTTCAGCACCCCCACCCTTTTTTGTCATCTGGCCCTACTCCTGTAAAGGAACCATGACAGGGCATACCGGACCACAGTCCCTTCTTGGCAACTAGTGTCGTCTCTCGGATTATATCTCTGAGGAGCTGGAATTATTACAAATGTCTCCTCTGGTTCTGTGAGCTCCCTCAGTCTCTGGCACCACAAGGTCCATCACTTCACAGATGTTGTGAAGAACAACACAGGCTGTCACCAGGGAGGTGACATTTTCCAGGGAGACTGTCAGCTCGGCTGTTAGACAGCACCACCTTGCTTTCAGTCTTCTGAAAGTGCACTCCAAGTGCCTGGCTTGGTAACTGAAGTGCCTTTCTCATGCATGGTGTGCTAGCATATATGGCTTGATGATCCACTTATTGATTGGGAAGGCACCACAAGCCAGGATGAGGGACATCTTCCACAGTTAGTGTAGGTTCAGGAAAATATACCACCTTGTCTACCATGTTGCAAAGATTTGATTTGATTGAGCATCATGGGTTCTACCAGAGTGCCCAATCTCTGCCTTGATAAAGTATCCTTTATGGTCCACTGTGACCAAGAGGAGAACAGAGGAGTACATATTCTGATTGGTGTTGTCCCTGGGCACCTCCCCAGGATGTCTAATTGGGATGTGGGAGCCATCCATTGCATCAACATAGTGTGGGAATCCCAACTGTGCAAAGCCAGCCATCACCTGTGGATTAAGGGGAAAGCGAAGTACAGTACAAAAAAAGTTTGACATTTCAACATTGTTCCCAAATCATTTTTCTCTATCTCACGGGTATCATAGATCAAAATGCCATATGACTTCAGGAAATCATAACTGGAATTAAGGAGAAGATTTGACACAAGAATGTGACTGTGCCACACTAGCATGGAACATAGAAATCACCTTGGAAATAAGAAAGCAGAAGAAGAGTTTGTATTTATAACCCAGCTTTCTCTCCTGTAAGGAGACTCAAAGCAGCTTACTAAGATGCTTCCCTTCCTCACAAAAAACAACTGGGATTGGTGGGGCTGAGAGAGTTGTGGGGAAAGTAAGATAGCAAAAGTCACCAAGCAGGCTTCATGTGGAAGAATGAGGAAAGAAACCCTGTTTCCATGATTGCAGTACACATGCACTCCACACTGTACACATCATGCTGGCTCTCTTCAAAAGGGTCTTCAATGCACAGGAATATTGAACTGTATTATTCAGATATTAATGTTGTGGTCCCATACAAAGTAATACTTATGGCATACTGCAAGGGAGACAAGAAGCATTACAGGGAACATTTTTCTAAGGCTGCAAAGCATAGGCAAACATCAGACACACTGGACAGACAACAGACATAAAATGAACACAACTGAGAATTCACTCACCTTTGCCACATCTTCACAAAGACAGATGACCTTTCTGAAGAGATCCACCACGATGGCCAGGCAAACCTTCTCTACCATCTCACCAACTGTGGACTCTCCAGCACCAAACTGGTGTTGAACGAGGTGGTAATAGTTCTGGCTAGCAAGGTACCACAAGGCAATGACTACCTCCTTCTCCACTGAGAATGCACAGTGCATTCTGGTATCCTGAGACTGCAAATGCCCCTGCAAGGTTTCCACCAGGCCCATGAAAGTGCACTTGGTCATTTGGAAGATGGCTATCCCCACAAACCCATCATGTGGTTGTCCCACCAATCAGAACTCTTAGGATACACCCAGTAGTGAGGCTGGTTAGGAGACCTTGCCAGGGCAAACCAAGCATGCTTGGCTCTCCAGGATAAGCAGTGGTGGCTGCTGGCAGCAACAAGATCCCTCTTTGCTCTGGCCATCGACCTGGTACCTGAACTCCTTAGTGGCTGCAGCAGTTCTTGTCTCTGGACCTGCATCCAGTGGTAGAACTCCATACACATGTGAAGACTCTTCTGCATAAGAAGGTGAAGCTGCAACAAAACTAGCAAAAGCTGAATTTCCAGCTCCATTTCCCAAAGCAGTGCAAAGATCGGCAAAAATGGCACCTGGAAAAGAAATTGGAAGCTTGATTTGATAAATCACTTCCACTTTGTGTGTATGCTGACCAATACAAATGAGAAAGGTGGTCAGCAACACTTGCATCCAATGTGATCATGGATGAATGGTAACATCCCACCAGAGAGTGGGAAAATTGCTCAGAGAGTATGAAAATTACCATGGCTGAATAGGTTCATGTCATCGTATCTTCAAATATACACATGTATTTTTTAAAAAGCCAGCAAAAGAATGGCTTAATGGGCAGCATCTAATCAGAAGCTGCTTCTTTTTAATACATCCCCCAGATGTTTTATTTTGGGTGTGTGGACTGAAAAGAAGTTGCCTCTTTTTAAGACATTCCACAGATATCTACTTTGTGCTATGTGGAATGGACCATTTAGCTCAATATTGCAGATGGGTACTAAAGCTGTGAGACAATAGCTCTCTAAGGCTAGCTACTTGTTGAATTTGTGGCTGAGGGGAAATTTAAAACAGCAGCCTCATAGATCACAGCTTATTCTTTTAGCTAAATCTCCAAATGATTCTGCCTGGTACAAATCTCTCCAGAGCCGTAAGTCATGAGAACAATCCTGCTGAATCAGATCAGTGGTCCATCTAGTCTAGCATTTCTTGATGTTGCCTGCTAGTATTAGTATTCAGATTTTCACTTTTGTCACCTTTGTCTAACATAGTTTAAACACAATGCTATTAACCATCACCTTGTCCACTGGCAGTGAATTTCCCAGTTTAGTTATCAGAGAGAAGGGGGAAAATGTCTCTGTATCCATTTTATCTACCACACACACAATTTTATAAACTCCTATAATGTCTTCATTAGTCATCATTCTAAACTTAAAAAACCCCACCTCTGTTCCTCATAGGAAAGATATTCTAACCCCTTTACTATTTTAGTTGACTTCTTCCAAGTCTGCAATATATTTTGAAGTATTATAATACAGTTAATTGATGTACATAAATATTTTTTTAAAAATGTAAAAAAGTGAAAATGGATGCACTTTATTGAGAAAATTCATATAAAATAGAAAATGGCATAGACTTTTTTTTAAAAAAAAACAACCTCACCTATTCAATTTGTTCAAGGAAGAAGTATTAAAAACATAGAGATCAGAACTTCAATAATATTGCCAGCTTATATCTCCCATGCAATGTGCTTCCTTAGGATTGCAACAATGTTTAAGAGAATACCCCCCAAGTGAATTTAAAAGCAAAAAAAAGGTTATTCTGGATTAGATCCAAAAGTCTGCATTTGGAGCCCAAGGCAGACATTTCCAATCTCCTTCTGCCATTTGCAGCCCCTTGTATTTTCCAGAAAGCACCTCATGGGATTCAGGAACTCTTTGGAATAAGAGGGGTTATACATATGCATCTGCAGTTTTAAATGTGTAAATATATTAAATATATTGATCTATTTTAAATGTATTGACTGTCCACATATGGATATGTCTAATATGTTAATATATTGTTACTGTGTTATTGTTAATGCACTGATTTATTGATGTGTTGCCATGGTATGGATTTCATATTAATATGTACTGATGCATTGTTATAGTGCTGCTGTTATTGTTACCATTGATCTGTTAGGTTTGATATGTTTAAATCACCATCTGTAATTTTGATCCTTATTTTTAGTTCTTAATGTATTCTACTACTGTTTATTCTATTATGATTATACATTGTTTTATTATGTTGTTAGCCACCCTGAGCCCTTCGAGGATAGGGCGGGGTATAAAGTAAAATTAAATTGAAATGAAAAAGAACTATCACTGCCCTTTCTTTGGAACAGCCTTTCTACTCACATAATAGATTCAACTGAATGTCAGTTCAACAAACTTTTTTTCCCCAAAAGACATTCATCTTTCCCCCCAATCTGGATTAGTTTCTTAGGCTCCATCCCATCTGGACATCATTAAAACTACCTGTATTTTAAGAGAAACTAAGTTCAAAAGGGAAAAGGGTGCATTTTAAGTCAACTCTGTCCCTGTCAGTTGTCTATGGAAATAAATTGGCCTTTGTTAACCTTTTGTTAACCTTAAGCCATCTTTACTGCCCTGAAACTGTGGTAAGGGGTGGGGAATAAATGCAAATAAATAAATAAATAAATCTTGCTCATGCCTAGTTATGCCATAGAATGTCCAGAAACATCTTGTCCAAAGGGTAGATGCCCAATTAAGGCTTCAACAACTCAAAAGGAATTATGAAGTGATGGCTCTATCTCTAAAGGGTAGAAATGGATATGGAGGGGGGTCGCTTTCTTTTCACTTAAGGGTTACTTTATAACTCCTTTTTTAATATACTAAAAACTTCCCAATGAATTAATGCTGACAAGGTCAAGAAGACACTTGGTAATGTCTGTCCTCTACATGAAATATTTTGTATTGTCTGTTTTTAATATCTAATACAAGTTTAAAAAATAAAAAAGACTGCATATGAAGTCTAAAGCAGACCTTTCCATCCTCCTCTTGTCATTTGCAGCCCCTTGCATTTTCCAGAAAGTACCTCATGGTTGTCAGGAACTCCATGGAATAAGATCATGTACATCTGCAGTGGGGAGAACCATCATTGCTAATTTCTTGTTATTTTGGAAGAGACCTTCTGCTAATGTAGATTTAACTCAATGTGAAATAGTTTAACTTGAAAAAATGGTTTCAAAAATGTGCAGTGTCAAAATTGGAATACAAAAATATCACCAAAGAAATATCATTACACCTACCCTTAGCTGTTTTTGTATCTAGTACAAATGCCACTGCTTATATACTTTTAAATGGATTAAAAAGCTCTTCCTCACAGTGTGGATGTGTCTAAAGTTTCTCTGTGACAAAGGACTGCTGTGAAGTTGTCTGCATTCCTATCTAATCAGGACTCAGAAGGAGAAGCTGCAGGAGGTCTTGTCTTTTTTAAAACTAAAGTCACTTGCCACTCTGAATAGAAACTCCTGAGTGAATGCAAGTGAAAAGAAGAAGATATTATTTCCTTTCTCCTGCGCATAAAGGAAACACTAGGGTATTAAAGCTGAGCTGCATGTCAATGTCAATTTACCATATTTAATCTAGAGTGATTGTTTTCTGTCAAAAGTAGGAAGTGAAAACTGAGAAAGCTTTACCTGAATATTTTTGGTTTTCATTCTTGTATCTTGAGCTAGATGTTTCATTTTTTAAGGAATAGAGGGAAAAAACCATATAATGCTTATAAAGCGCACTGCCCTATAAATGCATTATAAAATGTGTCTGTTTCTTCAAAAGCTTATTCTCATTAATTATTTGGTTTTATAGTATACTAGCAGCAAAGCCCATTGCAAGGGAGATGCAATGAGCCCAAGGGTGGGGGACAGAGGCAAGGCGAGGAAAAACTGCGCTGGGGCACCCCTGCTGTGGCACTGCCTGCCCCCGCCCTGCCCTGAAATGCACCCTCCATGGCCTGGCCACACCTCTACCACTGCTCTGCCCGGGGCATCACACACCCCTGCTCCATTGGCGCTATGCAACTGGTGGGGGAGGAAGCATTTCCCCCTGCAATTGACTTTACTGGGGTGGTAGTGGCTCCCCCCTCTGGGTACAACACTTTTTATCTACCTGGTCCCGAGTCCTGAGTCTGTGGCCTGGCCATGGGAGAGGTCAGAAAGTTGAGGTTTGAGGTAGATGGGAATGTGAGGATTGGGGAAAGGTGAAAGGAGTGGCTTGGGGAAGGGGATGGAAGAAAGGTAAGGCTTTGATGGAGAGGGTTGAAAGTTGTGGCTTTGGGTTGGGGAGGGTACAGAGAATAATCTTGGGGTGGGTGAGAGTTGGAAGGTGTGTCTTGGGTGGGGGAGGGTTGAAAGATGAGTACTGGGATGGGGCAAAGTTGGAAGGTGAGGCTTGGGACCTGTTCTGCTGGCCTGGATCTGGGGTTGGCGATAATCTGGAGGCCAGGGCTGCAGACAAGAGGGTGGGGCTACTTATTGGGGTGGTGTGTGGGTGGCTGGGGGAATGGGGAGGTGGATGGGAGGCCTGTCAGAAGGGCAGCTTGGCAGTGCCCTTGTGAGTGTGACCACACACTCTCAGGCCTCAGCCAATGGGTTTTTCATGATGGCATTAGTGTATTATATAGAGCAAGATTGTGAATACTGTGTTTGGCAATAAACAGTTACATTTACTTTTACTTTGGTGTGTCCCTCATATGACTAAACCCTAACATCACAGTGACGGAATCAGGAGTTGCTGTCACACAAAGGAAGCCCTCAGGAGACACTTGTAGCTAAAGATACTCTTGCAATCAGTCTGACGCCCCAAAGAAAATGGGCCTCTGCTGAGTCTGGTCACCATGAAAACAAAAATCACACAAGATGGGCTGCCCAATCTGGATCACTGCATCACCTACAGAGGACTTTCCGGTGTTGTGGAGGTGCAAAAGAAAAGAAAGGCTGACTGCTTGAAAGCCCTTCATATGGCTGAATGGGGTTACTAGGACTGAGCCAAGACATGCATGAGGCATAACTCCAAAACCCGGGTCAAAGCATCCCCATCTCTAAAGCCTGGGTGGAAGCTAACTACAGGCTGGTTCTTTACAGAGAAAGCAACAGAGTAGAATTAGATCTCTAGTGAATGCCATGAAGTGGTGAGCTCTGTCTTAAGAGTGAATTTGAGCCCTCTCTTTTATTTTTATGGTTTTAAGTACAGGCTTTAAGGTACAACAAGAAATCTCTATATCCTCCCGTGCTGCAATATATGTTATGCCAATGCAATAATTAATCTTGGCAGATGCCAGCCAGTTACATTATATCACAGAAACAAAGTTTTATCTTTGATTACTGAGAATATTTTTCTTGGATTTTTTATAATGTTTTCCTTTATGATTCACCTCCAGAAATTGATTTTTTGTAAAATGTCATTATTTTTGAAATGTTTTCTTATTTGATAATACAATAACACATAATGAAAAGGCAAATGGCTATTTCAGTGCTGTTGGGTTAATTTTTAACTTTGCTTACAGTCTTCAGAAGAACGGTCAACTATATGGATATGACATGCAGACCCACATTATATCAGTAGGTAAAAAAACAAGAATATACTGACAGAGTGCAAGTTGACTTCAAGAACAAAGATTTCATGGCTGCTATAAGTAAAATAATTCAGGCAATGAAGTCAGAATCCTAGGTGCCTTACAAGAGCATGAATGTCAAAAATAATTACCATTCTCATATACTTTCCTGATGATCCATTTGTTCATGGATAGAATAGATGTATAATACAAAGACATAGATAATAGACTTTTCCAATAATGATCTGGAAAACCTGACTGTGCATGAATAGCATGTCATATTAATGTATGAAAAATGTACCTGTCAAAAGTTGTTTTACATGAATTTGACATCAACCTTTTCTAAAAGCATTTTGATTGATAAAGTAGTCTTGAAACACAATACAAAGAAATTTAATGTTCAATATCTTTGTATGTATTGTTGCTTGCCTTTCATATTTCTTCTTTTCATTTAATTCTTTTTGCAACTTCAAATTTTTTTTCTTGTGTCTATATTTGTTTTCAGTAACTCTTTTCCATCATGGAGTGATGTCCAGCAAATTTGAGTAAAATTATCCTGGTGGGTATTGGCCAGGAAAAGGCAAAAAGTTATATTAATAAGTAGAAAGCCCTTGGTCTTTTTAGTGTCAGCGTGAAGACAAGATCAAGATCTGATCCCAGAGGCCTTCTTTCTGATATTAAGCAGGACAACTATCTTGCACCTCATTAACCTGGACAGTGAGATCGTTCCTGAACAAGACAACTCTGGAGCACACTGACTCAAACAACTGCCACCCAGGTTGCCAGTAACCAATTTTTGAGAAGCATGCCTTAGCAGGTGATGGCTACACATTGTCAGGATGTCTTGGAGGAGGCAGATTAAACCCATTTCAATTTGGATTCAGGCCTGGGTGTGTAAATGGCCTGATTGATGATCTTCATTGGGAGAATGGCAAGGGAATGTGTTCAATATGAATCCATTCCAGACAGCACAAATAAGACATCTGGGAGAGGTCTGAAAAAGAGGCAACTTCTTAATTTCACTCCACACATTCAAAATAAGATGTCCAGGGAATGTATTTTTAAAAGTCATTTCTTGCTTGTTTTCCAGATAGCCCAGGCATCAGGGGAGGGAAGAGGCTTTTCCCCACCTGACCAGTAAGTTCTCTGGTCAGTTTTACCATGGCCTTGCATCCAACATTTTGTAGGCTGATGAAGGGATTTTCCCTGCCTTCATTTCCTGAAGGTTGCCCCATAACATTTGCTCTGCTGGCTCTGATCCTGGGCACCTTTTCAACTAGGAAAGTACATAGTTGTACACAGCTCTTCTTGTTGATTCCAGTAATATATAGTTTTCCTATTTTTAAAATTATTATTTGGAAGGAGCTGTATTCAAAGATATGCTGACATGCAAATGAGAATCTTAGCTGCTCAGAGGAATCCCACTGAAAAGCTTTGGGATAATGGAGAGCAGGTCTACCACCCATTAAAAAGCAATTTTGGGAGTGAGAAAAATAAGACACTTCTGAGCTCTGCATTCCACACAGCCAGGCAGGAGACGTCTTGCAGGCAGCTTACGTGGGGAAAATGCACTTTAAAGTGTCCTTAACATAGAATGACTTGAGCAGAAATAAGGCATTCTAAGGACGTCTTGGAGAAAAAGCTATGAGAAGTTCCTCCCCAAGACACCTTTTTTTGCACCATCAGGATATCTTATTTGTGCAGTGTAGAATGGATCATGATCAGCGATCCATGATCATGATATTTTTAAAATATAGTATCCTTCTGGAAAAGCTGACTGAGTTGGGAATGGGGTACACTGAAGTGCAGTGATTTTGTTCTTATTTGGCTATTGGTTTCAAAAGGTGATTCTGTGGGTCTGCTGCATTAATGTTATGGAATTCAGCAGACTTCGATCTCACCCTTCATGCTGTTCAATATCTACATGGATTCCGAAAAGGAGAGATCAGCAGGAGAATCATATGGGATAAAATGCCACCAATACATCAGTTATGGCAATTCCTTGGAAAGCATGATCTGGCCACAATGATCCATGCTCTGAATATATTCAGGGTGCATGTTGGGCTGCATTTGAAATAGATTGGAAACTTCAGTTCATGCAAAATGCAGCAGCCAAGGCTATGTCAGGGGCAGGATATAGAGACTGTATCATCTCAGTGCTGAAAGACTGGCTGCCCATCTGTTTTCAAGCACAATTCAAAGTGCTGGTTCTTACCTTTACAGCTCTAAATGTCATTAGATCAGGACATCTGATGTTTCACCTCCTTCCATGGGTTATTCAGCCCTCCATCTAAGATCATCCTCATAAGCATGAAGGGTGAGATGGAAGTCTGCTGAATTCTATAACATTAATGCAGCAGAAGCCCTACTATGTTTGATTTTGCCTTTGGAGTTGAAGTGAATGGTGAGCTAAGACAGGGCTTTTTCAAAGGTGGCTCCTTATCTTTGAGACCCACCAGGTGCCTACACTTCTACCTTTTATTGCCAAGCCAAAACACTTCTGTATACCCAGACTTTCTAACTATTTTAAATATTATTTTAAAATTTTAAACATTATTTTATAGTTTATTTTAAACATTATTTTATAGTTTATTTTCAGGCTGAAAATATATTGACCCAATTTAAGATACTTCATATGTTAGGCTATTTGTAAGGCTGAACACACTCAAACAAAGTCAACTTTATAAAAAGGAATGAACTTTATTGATATATGTCGCCCTGGGTACAGGGTGCTGGAACTGAGGGTTCTTGCTCTCAGTTGCAGTATATATAGGATGTGTGGGCGGTT
Source organism: Sphaerodactylus townsendi (assembly GCF_021028975.2). Lineage (NCBI taxonomy): Eukaryota > Metazoa > Chordata > Lepidosauria > Squamata > Sphaerodactylidae > Sphaerodactylus > Sphaerodactylus townsendi. The sequence continues at coordinate 60,785,857 of NC_059428.1, read as the reverse complement.
CTTTGGAGTGGTGGGGATCAGGAGAAACAAAACTGAAACTTAAATGGACATTGCAGAAGGACCTTGGTCCTGACATCCCGCTCCTCTTAAGGCCCCCTCCTGCCTGGTTTGTCCAGGTATGCTCTGTGAAAGGCTTGGATGAGGCGAGGTGCTGCAATGTGATGGACCGCTACCCATTCCACTTGACTCGATATTGCAAAGTTCCCCTATGCATGCGGGAGTCCACTATGGTGGCAACCTACTGGTGAAGTTCACCATTGACCACATACACCTTGGGGGGAGGGGCTGCCGGATGCCAGGCATCATTAGGGGCATCTTTCTTCAGTAGGCTGACGTGGAACACCGGGTGGATTTTGGCAAGGGCTTTGGGGAGTTCCAATTCGACTGCAACCGGGTTGATCCCACGAGAGACTTTGAACGGGCCAATGAACTGCGCACCAAGCTTCCACGTCCCCGGCAGGCCCCACAAGTTTTTCATCGACAGGAAAGCCCGGTCACCAACCTTATAGTCCACTGGCTGGCACTTGCAGTCAGTGAAGTGTTTGTAGTCCTATTTGGCCTTGGTCAGGGATTCCAGGGTGGTGCTCCAGGAGGCACGTAGAGAGGCGATCCATTCTCCTAGTTCCAGTGGCCCTTCTGGTATTGCTCCCTCCAGGGGGAAAGGGTCAGTGTCATGTCCATAAACGATCTTGAATGGACTCTGGCCCATGCTTGAGTGAACAGCATTGTTGTGGGTGTACTCGGCGAAAGGGAGGAGGGTGGCCCAGTCGTCGTTGTGTTGGTTTATATAGCAGCGGAGGTACTGCTTGAGGATGCTGTTAACCAGTTTGGTCTGGCCATCTGTTGTCATGTGGTAAGCCGAGGAGAGGCCCAACTCCACCCCCAACAGGCCCATGAACGAACACCAAAAGCGGGAGATGAATTGGGGACCTCGGTCAGAGATGATCTTGCAGGGGGCCCCGTGGAGTCAGGAGTTGTGGTCTTGGAACAAGCAGGCTAGTTTCTGGGCTGACAGGAGCCCCCTGCAGGGGACAAAGTGGGCCTGTTTCGAGAAAAGGTCCACTACCACCCAGATGGCTGGTTTCCCCTCGCTGATAGGGAGATCCATGATGAAGTCCATGGAGATGCACATCCAAGGGGCCTCAGGGCTGGGAAGCGGCTGCAACAAGCCAGGCTGCTTCCCCGTGATGTGCTTTGCAGCAGCACAAACCGGGCACCCCGCAACATAGTCAGCCACATCTTTGCAGAGGGAGGGCCACCAAAACTGCCTCTGAGTCAGGTGTAGAGTCTTGACAAAGCTGCCATGGCCCGCTGACTTGGCATCATGGCAACCCACCAGGATTTGGCAGCGCAGGCTCTCCAGGGCATAAATCCTGTCTCCCCTCCACCAAAGCCCCCCTGCTCAGTGAGGCCACCAGAGGTGCGGTTGCAGTCTGGGATGGAACTTGAGTGGGAGCAAAGTTCTGTTTCCAGGACCAGGGGAAAGGCTGGTGAGGGACCTGCTGCTTGGTGTGGGCCCTGGTGACCGCCTGGAGGCCAAGTTGGGAGGTGGAGAACACAGTGCCCATGGGCCGATCCACCACTGGGGAGGAGTCAGGGAGACGGGAGAGGGTGTCTGCCAACGGGTTGCTCTTTCCTGGGAAAAAGTTGAGCGTAAAGTTGAATCTGGCGAAGAAATCGGCCCAACAAAGCTGCTTAGCGGAGAGCCGGCTGGGGAACTTAAGGAACCCCAAGTTCTTATGATCATCCATATCTCGAACGGATGTGGCACCATGTAGCTAGTGGCACCATGTAGCTAGCCAGTGGTGCCATGTAGCTAGAGCTCGACGGATGGCATTAGTCTCTTTGTCCCCCACCGTCCAGTTCAGTTCCCCCCCGAGAACTTGCAGGAGAGGAAGGCGCAAGCGTGAAGTTTTTCATCCTCCCATCTCTACAGTAGTGCAGCCCCCAACACCACATCCGAGGCGTCTGCGTGCACTATGAAAGGTTTACTCGGGCCCGTGTGCACCAATACCGGTTCGGACGTGAAGGCGTGCTTCAGGGATTGGAATGTTGCCTGGCAGTCACCAGACCAGGCAATGGGCACCCCGGGTGACTTCCAGCCGGACCTGCCCCTTTGGAGCAGAGGAGGTCAGTAAGTGGGAGCGCAATAGAGGCAAAGTCCGGGATGAAGTCCCTGTAAAAATCGGCAAAGCCCAGGAAGGATTAGAGGTGCCTACAAGTGCGTGGTACTGGCCAGTCGACCACCGCTTGGACCTTGCTCAGGTCCATTTCCACCCCCCCGCCCGGAACGATACCCCAGGAAATTGACCTGCTCCCTGTGGAATTCACACTTGGAAAGCTTAGCATAGAGTTCTTGGTCGATGAGGCGGCGGAGGACCTTGCACACCAATGTAATGTGTGAAGGCATGTCATCCGAGTATATCAAAATGTTGTCCAAATAAACTACGACCTCCTTGAACAACAAGACATGAAGGGCCTCGTTGATTATGTTCATGAACACCCCGGGGGCCCGCTGAGCCCGAATGGCATTACAAGGTACTCAAACTGGCCCAGCAGGGTGTTAAAAGCTGTGAGGTGTTCCTGTCCTTCTGCAATGCGCACTTGGAAGTATGCCTTCCATAAGTCCAGTTTAGTGAACACCTGCCCCTTCGATAGGTGGCCCAGCAGATCTTTAATCAAGGGGAGTGGGTATTTATTAGTTCGTGAGACTGCATTAAGGCCCCGGTAATCCGTACAGAGGTGAAGGGAGTCATCCTTTTTTTAATGGAACAACACTGGCGCCCCCATATGGGAAGTGATTGTCCTGATGAAGCCCCTAGCCAAGTTTTTGTCAATAAAGTCTCGAAGGGCCTTGAGTTCCCTAGGGCTCATTTGGTAAATTTTTCCCTTTGGAAGTTGTGCCCCTGGAACCAGTTCAATGGAGCAGTCGGTGCTCCGGTGGGGCGGGAAACGGTCGCACTCACCAAAAGCTTTCGTCAGGTCCCGGTAGTGGCTGGGAAGCGTTGAGGGAGAGTCGTGGGCCACTGTCAGTGACCTGGCTAGGGTATGGGACTTGGCCGATTGGGAAGGCGGACTGTATGTTCCGACCACTTGATGTCGGGGGCATGGCAGGCCAGCCAAGGCATGCCAAGGACCAGAGGGAAGCTGCCCAATTTGACTACAACAAATTGACAATGTTCTGTAAGCCCTGCAAAGGAAATGGATACCGGCTCAGACTTGTGTGTGGTGAGAGCCCCCGCCCTAGTAAAGAGCTGGCCATCTGCTCAAACCGGATTGGGTGTTTGAGTTCTATGAGTTTGAGGCTGAGTGCCTCCATGAGGTTGAGGTGGATGAGGCAACTCGAGCACCCCGAATCAATGAGGGCCTCAGAGTGGGTGTAGGTAGGGGACCCTGGGGTGGCGAGGGTGACCGAAACAGCCACTGGTTTGGTGGAGAGGGCACTCACCTGCAACTTTGTGCCTGCTGGGGCGACCTGACTTTCGGCACTGCTCACACCAGGTTGCTGTCATTTCCCACTGGCTGCTCATAGTCCAGTATCTCCGAGGCCTCAAAATCGCTCGAGGACTCCCCGGAGCCGGCGTGGGCGGAGGCCACTGAAGCGGTGGTGGTTCAGGAGTGGGATAAGTCCTTTGAAGCTTTTGCAGGGGTCCCCGAACATTGGTGACCGTTGTCCCCGGGTGCAGTCGCTTGGGTGTGGCGTTCTGGGAACGTTGCAAAGAGATGTCCATCGCCTCCGCAGTAGAGGCAGAAGCCCAAACAACGGCAGTGGGCGCGGGTGGCATCTGAAGCTCCCGGTCAGGGAGTTCCCTTGTTGGTGGGTTGTACCAATGGGTGGATTGGGGGACAGTTCCAGCATTGTTCCGACTGCTCCACCTGTTGGATCCGTAGCTCCATGTCTCCTGCCCTTTTGATCTACTCCAGCAGGGTTTCAGGGTCTCTGTTGATCAGGCTCCACTGTAGTACTTTAGGGTGGACGGTATCCTTAAAAAGCTGCACGAGGACCATTTCAGGCCATCTGCGCAGGCAACTAGCCAGCCTGTGGAACTCAGCGGCAAAGTCAGTGACTGAGCAATTGCCCTGTTGTAGCCATTGTAGCGTTGATCAGGCCTTCTTCTCTGCCAGCGGGTCCTCAAATCTGTGGCACAGGGCTAGGAGGAACTGTTCCAGGTCTCGGATCTCTGGTGCATCTTTCTCTACCAGGCCTACGAGCCAGTTAGCCGCTTCCCCTCGCAGTTGGGTTCCTATTTCGAATACGTGCTCATGGTCAGACCGGAATCCCTCGCCGTAGTCAACCATGTACGAGCCAACCTGGATCAAGAAGAAGGCTAGTTCATTGGGGTCCCCATTGAATTCGACCTTGAACCCCTTCCTGGGCCCCTGCTGGAGGCGGTTGTCATCTGGGTGTGGGTTGGGGTGGCTGGCCTGCCGCTCCTTGTAAGGCTATCGAGTTGGTGCGGTAGAGCCCGTAGGTCGGCTCTTAGGTCGGTGTCTCCCATTGCGTAGTCTCTCACAGATGTCGGGGTCACTTGGGTTGTGTGCACTTCGTTGCGTTCTGCCATCATTAAGTTTTTATTGTGTTTTATTCTCTCAGGCAGGTTCTTTGGAGCGGTGACGTAGAAATTTTCCAAATGAATAAATAAATAATAGATCAAACAAACAAAGAAAACTGGTTCTGATGGGTTTTCCGGGCTGTGTGGCCATGGTCTGGTGGATTTTGTTCCTAATGTTTTGCCTGCATCTGTGGCTGGCATCTTCAGAGGTGTATCACAGAGAAAAGTCTGTTTCACACTGTGTCTAAGTGAGAAGGGAAAGTTTAGTGGGGTATATTGTCCATGTCCCAGGGTGGGGAACCAATCATTAAGTGTCTGGGTGGAACAGGGGCATAACGAGGCAGCCCTGGGCAAACTGTAGCCCTGGGCAAAACCTGAGTTGGATGCCTCCCCCCATGGGCGGCCACTCCACCACGACCAATTTTTTTTGCACCAGGACATTGGTGCCTGCAGGGGGTGCATTTTTAGACATATCAGCACCACAATTTCAGCATATCATCAGGAGACTGTCCTTATGCTACTCCCAAAGGTTGGTGCGGTTTGGTTTAGGGGGTCCAAAGTTATGGACCCTCAAAGGGGGTGCCCCATCCCCCATTCTTTGCTAAGGAGATTGGGGCTAACCTTTGAGGGTCCATAACTTTGGACCCCCTGAACCAAACTGCACCAAACTTTGGGGGTGTCATCATGATGATCTCCAGATGGTACCCTGAAATTTCGGTGCAAATACAACCAAAAATGCACACCCTGTAGGAACATCCTAGATATTTGCCCAAGAATCCTTGTTCTGCATTGAGTTTTCTGCTTTGCTGTCAATGGGGGTTGCGGCACATTTCTGAAGGCACAGTCTCAAAACTTTCAGGGTCTCATCAGGAGACTGCCCTAATGATACCCCCTAGGTTTGGTTCAGTTTGGTTCAGGGGGCCAAAATTATGGACCTTCAAAACTGTAGCCCCCATCTCCTATTAGCTCCCATTGGAAACAATGGGGGATAGGGGCACTCCCTTTGGGAGTCCATAACTTTAGACTCCCTGAACCAAACCTCACCGAACTTGGGGGGTAGCATAAGGACAATCTCCTGATGATACGCTGAAATTTTGGTGCCGCTAGCCTAAAAACTGCACCCCCTGCAGGCCAAAAATGGAAAACTACTAAAAATACCCAAAAACAAACCCAGCATTTTGATGCCCCCCACAAGGTGATGCCCTGGGCAGCTGCCCACCTTGCCCAATGGGCATTATGCCAGTGGGGTGGAACTTGCTATGCAAAGGTGTGGTTGAGTGCATTTTATTGCGGGTGGAGTTATCAGTCCATTTTTTTAAGTACTGGGAGCCAGGCTTTGCTAATTTTAATGTCTCTTCTTTCTTATTGAACTTGTCCTGGTGTTTGTGAATTTCAATGGCCTCCCTGTGCAGTCTGGACATAGTAAGCTTCTGAATTGTCCAGAATTTCAGTGTTCTCAAATAAAATATTATGTCCAGTTTTCTTTAACACATGTTCTGCAACTGCAGATTTTTCAGGATGGTTAAACTGACAGTGTCTTTCGTGTTCCTTAATACAGGTCTGAATGCTGCGTTTTGTGGTTCCTATGTAGACCTTTCCACAGCTACAGGGTATGCGATACACTCCTGCAAAGTGAGGGGGTCTCTCTTGTCCTTTGCTGAGCATAGCATTTGCTGTATTTTCCTGGTGGGTTTGAAGATGGTCTGTAGGTAATGCTTTTTCATCAGTTTCCCTATTTGATCTGTGATTCCCTTGATGTATGGTAGAAATATTTTTCCGGTGGTGGGCTGTTTCTCCTCAGTCCTCTCGGTTTTTCTTGGCCTTAAAGCTCTTCTGATTTCTGTAGTGGAGTAGCCATTAGCCTGCAGAGCCCAGTCTAGATGGTTGATTTCATCGGGGAGGAGATGAGATTCACCAATTCGTTTTGCACGATCTGTCAGAGTTTTGATTATGTCCCTTTTTCTGGGCAAAGAAAAACCTTGAATTTCAAAATTTAACTTTTATGGATGGATGAACCTTACAGATATTGCCAACCTTCTCCAGAAGAATCTTAACACAATGTATTTTCTGGGTCTCTTCTCTTCCCATTGGCTACCCAATATGATAACCCTAGTTTTTCATGGTTTGGCCCCCTGAAAAAACTGGTTTGCATGAGCAAAGAATGGTGCACAGATTTTTGTTTAACGAAGTCTAAACATTTGATAGTGAATTTGCTTGCAACTAAAAATTGCCTCAGTATCTTCTATTTCCTCAGTACATTTACATCATATACCTGACTGTTAACTTTTCCAATGTTTACTTTGTTAGAATTCACATTTGTAATCCCCTCCAATACTCATTTTCCTTCAAAAATATTTGTAAAATTGTTCTCTTTCCTGCCTTTATATTTTAATAACTTAATCCAAAACTTCATGGAGTTCAGTTTCTACTATGCATAAGGAGCAGCAATATGAGCAAAGTATTTTTCATTTCATTTCAGGAACAACAATGCATAGGCATAGCTTGATATGACTCTGAGTACAGAGGCAATTATTTACTTTTCTGCAGCTCCTAACTATTTTATGACTATACTAAAATTTAAAGTGAATTCAGTTTAAATATTTGAGCATAACTGTTTTTATTATTCACTGCTTATTTCCAATTTTTTCCCACCATGAAATCTAAAATAGCATACTTTGTTTCCCAGGAGATGTCCCATCCACCCACAGGGGAAACCTATACCTGCTTAGATACTGCACAATTGAATCAAGTGGGCATGGCAGGTTCGCAGCAATCTTCCTCATATACAGAAGAAATTTAGTTCAATATAAATGTATTCCTTCCCCCTCCCTTCCCCATGCAGTTTGAATGCATTGAATGCAACTGTATGTGCCTGTACCAATCATTGTCTTAATGAATTATTGGGATAAACATGGATATAAGGGAAATTGCACCATGGTCGGACACTGATTGATAACATTTTCCCCAATGACAAGTGTCTCTCCCATGCAAGTACTGGCTTTGGCTTCGGTTTAAACTGCACCATTTTAAAACAGCTTCCTCACAAATTCACCCCTCCCCCACCAGTTATTCTTCAGTATGACTAGACCATCCATCTAATCAGACAAGATCTTTTGGTAAACTCTTTCCAGAGAAATCTTATGTTCCACTCTGTAAAGGTTTCATACTATAAAGAGTGCATCCCTATCTGAGAAACAAACTATTTGTAAGTTGATTCTTCTCCTCTGGACAGCAAATTATCCTTCCTTAGGATTTGAGGGTGGATGGGATGGAATGGACAGATGGCTACAGGAGCATCCAAGGAGGGTAAAGGCTGGGCAAAATATAATGGCTTAGAGCCTGATCGTTTTTGTTTTGTTTTTTGCTTAGTCTTGGCAATTTTCTGTCTCTTTACAGTTCTGTTACACATGGCACGATCCCCAGAATAGCCTTTTTAATGATTGAAGGAGACCACCTCCTCTCTCTTTTACCACTGGAAAAGCTGGCTATATCTAGTTCTTTGAGACCCCAAATATGCAGTTCCAATGTTTTCATTGTTTCTTAATAAACTTTCCCAAAGTGTTTGAGAGTTCAGATAGAAGTGTTTGAACAAATTGCAGCTTGAACAGAGGACAGATTGAATATCATTGGTTCAGTCCTTCCATCATTTTTGTTGATCCTTTGGCATCCTGTTCAGCTCTGTTATATCCATGCATACTTATTTTCAGCAGCAAAACTGCATCATATACCTTGAAATCATTCTCCTGGTAACAATATTAACATGGATTTAGATATTTTGAGCTGGAGATTGCTTAGGGAGAGATGAACGATAATTCCTAGATCTGTGTAGATACACTCTGGATAACTGTGCAGTTTTGTTCTCCACATTATGAATGGGTTTGGATCTTTTTAGAATAGAAACAATTGAAGTTGGGCTGATTTTGCATGGGCAGCAATGGGTTCATGGAACCCATTTCTGCTATCTCTGCTGCATTTTGCAGAGTGGCTGCAGGGGCCAGCTGGGATCTCTGGGATCCTGGAGGCAAAAGGCAGCATGATTTACATGGAAACATGATAATCCCCCACCCAAGAATCCACCCCCCCGAGAGTACCCCACCTACCTGCATGGCATGTTGGCTGCCTATTACAGTACCCTATCTAATGGCAGCTGCCTGGGGGATCCACCATAATGGTGGAGGGAAGGGGGTGGGGAGTGAATGCTTCCTACTTACCATTGTTCGCACAGGCAAGCAGGAAGTGTTTGCAACCCGGGTTTAAGGGGGAAAGTTGCAGAATTAACAATGTTCATTAAACTCGGGTTATGGCCACTAAAACAAGTTAACAGCATTTTGTGAGAGCTCCTCCTCCAAAATGCTGTTAACTTGTTTTAGTGGCTATAATCCAAGTTTAATGAAAATTGCTAATTCTGCAACTTCTTTTGGGGGAAGAGTTCTGTGAGAACTCATCCCACAAAATGCTTTTAAAAAGGGCCTCAACTCATTTGAATTGGCTCATGCATAATCATCCACAGAATCACACCATTTTTAAAATTATGATATCAAATATTTATTCATTTGCTACATTTTATGCCATTGGCTTTCCAAACAGCTCATGGTGGCATACATAAGTTTTCCCTAATTAATTTTAACCTCACAATAACCTTTTGACATAGGTTAAATTGACATCATGATTGACCCAAGTTCATCCAGCAAGTATCATAGTAGACTGAGTTTAAAACTCAGTCTTCCAGGTCTACAGTGATGTAGCACCCACGGGGCAGGGGGGGACACCACAGGTGGAGCAGCGGTGGAGCGTTGCCGGGCCATTGAGGAGGCATGGCGGGGGCATGACATGGCATTCTAGGGGCGTTCTGGAGTGGGGTGGGGGTGGGGAATGCTGCAGCAGGAGCACAGGGAGCATGCATGCCCTGAGTGCAGTTTCCCTTCACACCGCCTCTGCAAGTCTACCATTTTAAATGCTACACAATTGGGGGGTGTAAAGAAATGAAATAGTCCACCAGATAAAATTGATGTGTATCTAATAGTATAACATAAAATATGTTAATAATGCAAGCTTTAGAAGTTATGGTTGAAGAGATGTAAATTAGTAACACTTTATTGTAAGAATAAGTTGAATAATGCTTAATAAAATCATGATTGAAGTATACATGGCATTTCTCATAATAGTTATGGATTTTTATCATTACTTTATGATAATTAAAGGTACAGAAAACTTGACATGTTTCTTGCTTTTTAAGGAAAAATGCATGTCTAGAAATAACTATTGTTCTAGAATTAACTATAGCTCCATATTTCGTTAAAATGGAGACATACAGAGCTGCAACCTTTGTATTTAAAAGTTCACCTGCTCAGACAATTATGCAACCTAGATTTTCTATGGTAGTCATTTAATTGTATGAATCATTTAGTAGACTTCTATGCAATCTAAATCAACCACAAGTGCTGACATTTAGACAAAAGAAACTGATTTATTTTGTTTAGATGTCAATCTTTGTCTGAATGATTATTATTAAAATGTTAAAAAACATTACTTTTTCTCACGGACACTTAAAATAGTTATGTAATATTCTTTGCAGCATTTGAATGTACTTATTTCTTTCTTCTGCTTTCCTATCTGTGCTGAACAGAAGTCTGAGTCTGAGTTTGAGTTTCAGACTGAGTCTGAGTTTCAGACTGGGAGGGTATATGCAAGAGGAATAATTGTTTTTAGTGATATAATTTTTTAATATTTGCAGCCCAATCCATGGTAGAAGCAGCAACAAAATGGCTGCCACAAAATGATTGGCATAACTTAACTTCAGCAACACAGTTCAGATCATTACGCTGTGGTGGCAGCTGCTGTCAAAGCAACAGTTAAACAAGATCTCCAATATTCAATCAGAAGCCTTGTCCTACCTGGTCCTGCCCACTTCCTAAAAACACTTGGCAGGTGCCAGAAAAGATATTGTTGGGAGCTATGATACCCACTATGTTGGGGTCTCCTTATGTAAAGTTTTAAGTTGTTTTAAACCAGGGGTAGGGAACCTGCGGCTCGAGAGCCGCATGCGGCTCTTCTGCCCTTGCACTGCGGCTCCACAAGCCAAGCCGATGGCCCCATCCTTGCCCGCCCTGCAGGCAGCAGGGCGGACGCACCAATTGCCCGCGGCCGGCTGGGCCGTGCCACGGGCTTCCCCTCTCACCTGTCCCATTGGAGCGGGGCGGGCGCTTTCCCAGCAGCCGGCGACGCCGAGCCGCTGGCCCCATCCTTGCCCGCCCTGCAGGCAGCAGGGCGGATGCATCCATGCGCTTCTCAGAATGAGCGGAGTAAAAGGTAAAAAAACCCCAATATATACAGTGTTATCTTTATTTTAAATGTCAAAAATCATTTGCGGCTCCAAGTGTTTTATTTTCCCATGGAAAATGGGTCCAAATGGCTCTTTGAGAGTTAAAGGTTCCCTACCCCTGTTTTAAACCTTTCTTTATTCTGCTAGTCTTCAACTGTGAAACCAGAAATATTACACAACTGAAGGTGTGTTCATTCAATCAGAGTGTTTTCCTTAGCAAGATAAGGAAATTATGTATCTACACATTCACTGTAAAACCACACTTTAGGAAGTTATTCAGTTAAAACAGGATCTCTCACATAAAGGCAGACATCAAATGGAACAGCAATGTTTGTGAAGTTCTGCACAAGTTCTGATACTTCAAGTCACATCCTCTGGCAACTCATGTCTTCTCAGGCTTTTGGCTTCTCTGTGACACCAGGGTAGATATTGCATGTCCATTTTAAAAAAATGCAGTACCTAGATTCTCAATGCATCTCAGGAGGACTTCTGTCATGGGCAGTATTTATATATAAAATTTCATACTGGAATCATAAAGGAACTCTCAATAATTTGATCAAAGCCAAAATCATGGAATATATAATACTTGATGGATGAGGGAAAGTGATATGTAAGGTCAAATATGGAGATTTAAAGAAGGCAGAGTTCAGAGATGAGTTGTATACATGATTGATCTCCATGGGACAGAATGTGGAAAGGGAAGCATGTAACATATAATATGTTCCATCTAGGCTTGTTGATTTGGAGCTGCCGGAACCTTGTTCCTGCCGAGCTCAGCGAGTTTCGGGAAATTTTCGGGCATGCTTTCCCGACCCCAGGATTCCCGAAACTCGCTCTCTCCGAAACCCATGGTTTCGGAGGTGCTGCTGCTCTGCCTCCGAGCCAGAAAAAACATTGCTCAACTCGCATTCTCCCCGCCGCCGCCGCCGCTTTTTTTCCCCTTCTTGGCTGCTGAAAGGAGTTTTTCCCCCTTACAGCAGCCGAGAAGGATCATATTGCTCAACTCGCGTTCCCCCTCCCAAAACGGCCCCACTCACCCCTGCCACTCCCAAGTCAGGAGTCTTCCTCGTTCCCACCAAAAAAACCTTCCCTCTGTCCCAGGCACCCTTCCCACCCAGTTCCCCGGCAAAAACGTGACCCCATTCACTAGCGCCGCTCCCGAGTCCCGCACGCACACACACACACCAGTTAAAGCAGCCACTCTCCCCCCTCCCTCCCCCCATGCTCGTAATCACACCACCCAGTTTCCCAGCCCCAAAGTTACTGCCCATGTGTCCTCACCGAGTTCCTTCCGCACCCTTAAAGTTTTTTCTTGAAGGAACTAGTCTACAGCGAAGCAGCGCTGGGTGCCGCAAGAGGGTTCCTCCTTCCTTCCATTCATAAAAAAGTAAGGGAGAAGGGTTGTCTCGGTGGCATCGGGAGTGCTTTATTTACTTTAGAATGGAAGGAAGGAAGCCTCTTGCCCGCACCGAGCACTGCTTTGCTAGTTCCTTCAAGAAAAAACTTTAAAAGTAAAGAAGGATTTTTCTTGAAGGAACCAGCAAAGCAGTGCTCGGTGTGGGAAAAGGCTTCCTTCCTTCCATTCTAAAGTAAATAAAACAATCGCTTCCCTCCCCCCCCCCACGCACCCCGGAGACAGCCCTCCTGCCTAACTTTTTTATGAATTGAAGGAAGGAGGAACCCTCTTGCCGGCACCGAGCGCTGCTTCGCTGGTTCCTTCAACAAAAAACTTTGCGAGTAAGGAAGGATTCCTCCTTCCTCACTTTTAAAGTTTTTTCTTGAAGGAACCAGCAAAGCAGCACTCGGTGCCGGCAAGAGGGTTCCTCCTTCCTTCCATTCTAAAATAAACAAAACAATCACTTCCCTCCCCCCCACGCGCCCCCGAGACAGCCCTCCTGCCTTACTTTTTTATGAATGGAAGGGAGGAGGAACCCTCTTGCCGGCACCGAGCGCTGCTGTTGGTTCTTCAAGAAAAAACTTTGAGAGTAAGGAAGGATTCCTCCTTCCTCACTCTTAAAGTTTTTTCTTGAAGGAACTAGCCTGTTCAGCGAAGCAGCACTCAGTGCCAGCAAAAGGCTTCCTTCCAATTCCTTCCACCCAGTTCCCCCCCAAAACAGCATCCGAGTCCGTCACTTTCCCCTACTGGTAGTTCAAATAAATATATACAACACCCACTCTCCGCCCCACTCGCTCTTCCCCCCCAGTCCCCCCCAATCCACAGTAAAAAATAAAAAAAGTCTGCACATACCCCCGCCGCACTGTCCACAAGTCTTCTCTCCATGTACTAAAGAAAGACACAAGGCTGGAAGTTAAAGTGCTGCCACAAACAGAGAATCTCCCCAAAAAAGTTAAAAATGTGGCTTAAACAACACTTTAACAAATTAAACTAACAACTTTAACTAAACAACTTTAACAACATTAAGTATGAATCCCCCCTCCCTGGGAGTTTCACACCTTGCCCCAGCAATCTACCTCAACCTACCTTGTTTGCATTGCTGTAATGTGTGTGAGTGGGTGGGTGTTCTCTCAGCTCTGTGCTTCAGCCTGAAGCCAGAAAGCTGTGGATGAAGGGGAAAGGAGAATTTTAAGACTTGATTCTCCTATGCCAGCCCAAGACTCCTCTTTACAGGAGAGAAGGAGTTGGGAAAATTTCCCAACTCTGCTTTTTCTATTATTTCAGCAGGTCAAACTCAGTCTATTGTAATTGTAAAAATCAGACTGATGTTGACAAACTGGTATAGCAAGTTGTTTGTGAGGTCAGGTGGTTTGGGTGGTCATTCCATCCTATTGTTTTCTTAATGTATTACCATGGCGATAAATGGCTCAAGCCTCTTTGGCCTCTGGGTTTCTGAACACATTTCCATCCCCCAGATGATTTCTCAAGCTTAACAGACAGCACAGCACTGCAGCACTTGCCCAGAATCCTATTTTAAAGGATTCTTTCTGGATTGTACAAAACTCAATCTGCCCCCCAAGTGCTGGTAGTTCTTCCCACCTCATTCAGTGCCAGAGATGGAGACAGTTCAAGACAGCCTCAAAATTGCCCTCCCTTTGGTGACTGGTCATTGAGAGTCTGGCCTAATGGAACAGCCCTGTGCAGAAGGATGAATGCCTGAAAGGTAAGAGCTTGGTTCAAGTAACCAAACCAATTTTTACTTCTAAGGACCTTTTGCTTTACCAGTTTAAAATGGTTAGCTTTCCTGTGGGAGGGGGGGGGGTTTAAGGGTTTTGGGGCGTGATGTTTTGAATAGTGTACACTAAAATGCATGGACATACAGAATTGCACAGAATTTTAAGTGTTTCACTTCAGCTGTATGGATTCTTAGGTGTGTGTGCATGTATTCTGTGTATGTGTGTATTTTAAGCAGAAAGAGAGGAAATGTGATTGTTCATGGTGTTATAGTCTGTTCTGTGATTGTTGAAAAGTTGTCACATGGCTAACTCTTGCAAGTGTTGTGTGTGTAAGAAGAAGAAGAGAAGAAGAAGAAGAGTTTGGATTTATATCCCCCCTTTCTCTCCTGCAGGAGACTCAAAGGGGCTTACAATCTCCTTGCCCTTCCCCCCTCACAATAAACACCCTGTGAGGTGGGTGAGGCTCAGAGAACTCAGAAGAACTGTGACTAGCCCAAGGTCACCCAGCTGGCATGTGTTGGAGTGTACAGGCTAATCTGAATTCCCCAGATAAGCCTCCACAGCTCAGGCGGCAGAGCGGGGAATCAAACCCAGTTCCTCCCGATCAGAGTGCACCTGCTCTTAGCCACTACGCCACTGCTGCTCCTGTGTGGGCCAGCAAGTAACTGTCACTTGCAAGCATTGCCTTTGTTCTGGGCTGTGTGTGCGGGGTCTGGTGGGTGCTGTTCCCCTTGTTTGGCCTGCCTCTGTGGCTGGATGGCACCCTCAGAGGTGCTTGGTGGTGTCTCAGGAAGCCTACTCTTGCAAGTGTTGTGTGTGTTCTGGGCTGTGTGTTGTGTTTGTGGGATTCTTTGTTTTACATTTGCACACTCCATTGCTGCCAATGAGGAATTTCTGGGGGTGCCTGCAGGGGGTGCATTTTTAGGCATATCGGCACCAAAACTTCAGGGTGTCAGGAGACTGTCCTGATGACAGCAGTAGCCACTATTTTAGCTCCCATTGGGAACAATGGAGGATGGGCCACCCCCTTTGGGAGTCCATAACTTCGGCCCCCATGATCCAAACTGCACCACACTTGGGGGGTATCATCAGGACAGTCCCCTGATGATACCCTGAAATTTTGGTGCCATTAGCTTTAAAAATATGTTTTGTGTTTTTTACTGCTCACTCATTCCAGCAGGCTTCATGTCTAGGAGCTGTGAAACACAAAAACAGACTTTTTATAGCTAGTGGCACCAAAATTTCAGGGTATCATCAGGGAACCCACCAAGTTTGGTGCAGTTTGGTTCAGGGGGGCCAAAGTTATGGACCCTAAAAGGGGCTGGCCCATCCCCCATTGTTCCCAATGGGTGCTAAAGAGATGGTTGCTACCACTTTGAAAGTCCATAACTTTGCCCCCCCGATACAAACTGCACCAAACTTGGGGGTGTCATCAGGACAGTCCCCTGATGATACCCTGAAACTTTGGTGTCGATATGTCTAAAATGCGCCCCCTGCAGGCACCCACAGAAATTCCCCATTGACAGCAATACAGAAGTCACTAAAGAACAAAGAATCTTGATCAAATTTCTGGGGGTGCCTGCAGGGGATGCATTTTTAGGAATATTGGTACCAAAGTTTCAGGGTGTCATCAGGAGACTGTCCTTATGCTACCCCCCAAGTTTGGTGAAGTTTGGTTCAGGGGGGCCAAAGTTATGGACCCTCCACATCTCCTATTAACTCCCATTGGAAACAATGGGGGATGGAGCACCCCCCTTTGAGGGTCCATAACTTTGGCCCCCCTGATCCAAACTGCACCAAACTTGGAGGGTAGCATAAGGACAGTCTCCTGATGATAATTCCCTAAAAAATTTTGGTGCCAATATATGTCTAAAATGCGCCCCCCTGCAGGCCAGGAAACGTGGAAAAACACCCAAAAAATAAAAACACCCCCAAATTCCCTGTAGATTTTCCCCACAGATTCCGGCCCAGTCTTTGAATCCTGGTATGTTCGGAATTCGGCCAATCCGAACCCATTGATCCGAATCTGGGCCGAATCTGAATTGGAACGAATCTGGCTGGTATTGACCAACCCTAGTTCCATCCAATACTACTCCATATACACAACTTCATTAAAAAAACTCTTCTATTTTATTTTGCAAATGTCATAAATAAATTATATCACTGTAGTGAGCTTGCAACCTAGGGTACTGTGCTGCCCCAGGCAATGATAAAACACACCTATTTTCTTCTACCTCTGTTTGGTTTCTGAATGCCATAGGATTTAGTGGTTGCCCTAACAAAATGTGTTTAGGCATTCTAGAATAATAATGTATCGGCATTATTTCCTTTGGTGGTTGAATAAACTTATTAACTTTGACAAATGGCCCATTCAATCTATTACAGCATTTATATTTAGATTGTACATATAAGCAGTTCAGAAGGAAATTTTAATGAAATATCTCCCAATACAAGGATTTTTCTCTGCCTCCCCCTCTCCCCCCAGATGTTATTTTTTACTTTTGGCCTTGAGGCAGAACAGGTCTGCTTTGATTTGCAAGATCTACTCCACTCAACCCTCTCCCAGGGGTTTCCAGATCCTCCTGAAGAGGCTTCTCTCTATATATCTAAGGTAACTTCTGCCACCACCTGACCTTTGTAGGAATTTCCCACTGAGGAGGGTCAGGACTCCCCACCCCAGTTTCATTTACAGTTCTGAGGCCTTGCTTCTGTGTCTCCAGCCTCCCCACTGCTGGATACAACAGGGATGATTTATGGCCGGGTGCACCCATGGAGGAATAACTGCTTGCAAACTGCCAGCCTCCCCCTTTACTGGCACTCCCTTAATTAAACAGCAAGATGGTGGAGGTCTATATGGTACAGATAATTGCTGCCAGCATCAAACATTAAAAATTATTTATTAAGAATAAAATATTTACAAGCATACTTTTAGCACAGCACCAGATTGAGTGAGGGATTCAAAATAAATAAGAGATAAATGCGGTTCCTCTGTCTTTGCCTCTGTACATACCTTATCAGATAGTATCATAGGGGAGGCTCTTAAGCTTAGAATATTACAGATCTCACAGAGTTCCCATTACCTGGAAGATTGTGCCAGCTCCCCAGGATGGCACATGACCAAGTTGGCTGCCTCCCCCAGACCTACAACAAAAGCTCAGACTCCTCTGATAGTTCCAGCCAGAAGAGAGCTTCCCCCTTACTCCCAAGAGTTCTATCAATTCCCAGTCCCCATTCCAGAGGTGGGATTCAGCTGGTTCACAACGGTTCGGGAGAACCGCTAGCTAAATTATTTTCAGTTCAGCGAACCTGTTGTTAATTTGAGATCCACCACTGCAGTCTAGGCCCTCCTTGACCCCTCTTCTGGCAATTCACTAGCCCTGGGCATTGGGCGGCTGGCTTGCTCCTCTCTATCTCAGTTATGCCAGGCCTCCCCATTTGTTCTGCACCCAGCAGTCGCCTACCTTCCATGGGATGGGATGGGGCATAGCGAGGGGGCGCCGCACCCAGGGTGTGCACCTTTGGGGTCACGTGGGAGTAGGAAATTTCCCCCACCCCTCCCTTCTCGGCCTGCCCCCTCCAGGCTCGGCAGAAGCTACTGCCAGGCTAGCCTTGCCAGGTCAGGCTCTGTGGAGGCCGTTGCTGGTAGGGCGGGGACCCCTGCCTGGTCCCCACCCCACCAGCCAGACCCCTCCACATCAGGCCCCCTTGGTCCTCCCTGGGTCCCTTGAAGAAGGGAGTAAAAGGTAGTGCCTTCTAAGGAGGCGAGGGGCTGCTCTCAAGCAGTTGCAGCTGAGGACTTTCCCACCTGCCTCACTCAACCCTCTACTGGAGAGAGAAGTGAACAAGGTCGACGTGGAGTATGTGGCTAGGAGCAACTTTCCTGGTCATCGTGGCAGCTCCCCAAGGAGAGAAGATGCAACCCCACCATGATTTTCTGCAGCTGAGTCACTGTCTCGGTTATCTCCCAGACCACCTGTGCCATGGGTGGCTCAGGTTCCAGTTTGCTGGACGATAGCAAGTGCACCTACATCCAAGATAGTTGGGAGGCAATTTCGATAAAAGGGCAACACATCGCGGCGGGAACTTTGCAAAAGCTTTCCTCCAAGTGCCAGGGCTTGGTTTGCATCTGGAGGGGCGCTCTTGGAGGGATGTCAGCACGCAGTTTTGCAAACGTTGCAAACAAACGCAGTTTTGCAAACATTTCCTTCCACACCTGGGATTTGCTAGAGTTGATATATAGTAGATAGATGGTGGGTGTAGGCAATGGTGGTATTCAGCTGGTTTGAACCACCAGAACCGGTTGTTAAATTATTTGAATCCCACCACTGTCCCATTCCCTAGTGTGATCAGTTTGGGTCAAGGAAGCTTGTCCTGTTACCTCCAGGTATCCTCTTTCTGAGACTCTTATATTTTTAAGGCCTCCAAATCTGTGATACCTACTTGCAGAAGGGGTTTTTGGCCCATCCTATTGACTTTTCCTATTTTTATTTCCATTTCTAAAAAGGTGTCTGAGGTGAAGCAGGTAAGCAATTGAAATGAATTCCCCCTCCCTCCTGCTCATATGGTTAAAATGATCTTTCAGACCTTAGTGGAAAAAGCCACTTCTTCACAGGCCTGAATGTGCAGTGATGCTTACCAGACAACTAGCTGCCAGTTATTCTAACAATGAAGCATTTTTTTAAAAAAAAAATGCATTTTAAGGATTAGTCAGTAGAGAATGTACAGCATCTTGTACCTTACCCAAGACTGAATGTTTCTTTTGTGACTCACTCAGCTGACACCAGGTTTGATTTCACAAAAGCTGTACCTTTAGGATATCAAACATAACTTGCACTAACTGCAATCATTTCAGATTCTGTGACATGGTGAGAAAGGCGTTCATTTTGCTATCCTACAGTCTACAAAGATTTCTATTGGAGGCAATATTCTATTCTAGCTGAGGTAGTATATTTTTTTGAAAAGAAAAACTAGTTCAACTAGCCAGTCAAAATCATTGTTCTATCTTTTCCACACCGACCCATCAGGTGAAAGCAGCCTTGATTTTGGATGGTCAAAGTGCCTGAATGTGACTGTGAAAGTTCTTTGAGACCTTGGCTCCTGACTTGAAAGCCATTTCTCTAGAGGGATTCTTTGCATCTTTGCTTGAAATAGTTTCCAGTTATATAACACTGGTGTAAACTCTTTTGGCATAAAGTTTAAAATCAAATGAGAAGATGAAACTTAAGAGATCTAAATGAAGTTATAGTTTATTTAGCAGTTTTAAAATAGTATTAGAATACGGGGAAAATAAGTTATTTCTTTAATATTTGTGACACTGACTACTACTGTGTAAATGGGAAAAGTGCCAAAACATTTATTAATGAGAAAGAAACATTTTCCAACACTGAATGAAATGATATAAGAGAAAATGCTGGCAATAGCAGGTGAAATTTTGAAATTACATAAATCTCAACTACAAAGCAAATATCTAGGATCTGGAAAATTGTACAGGATATAAACCCATATAAG
The DNA here is from genome assembly GCF_021028975.2 of Sphaerodactylus townsendi. Lineage (NCBI taxonomy): Eukaryota > Metazoa > Chordata > Lepidosauria > Squamata > Sphaerodactylidae > Sphaerodactylus > Sphaerodactylus townsendi. The sequence goes on along the minus strand of NC_059428.1, from coordinate 60,766,342 downwards.
GTACTTACGTCAATTTTTTTTAAATCCCTGTGTGCCTTATAAGATTGTAGTGTTTGGATGGAAGTAGAAATGTGTTATATTTTTTACTGTGCATAGATTACTGGAACCTTTGTAAATTGCTGCATATACATCAAAGGACATATTTTCTGAGTACATACAGCTAAAACTGGCAATCTATACATTGTTTTCTATCTATATCTTCGTTCCATGTAGAAACTAGATATATTATAGTTTAATAGCAAAATCCAGGGGCGGGGGGAATTGTGGAGATGGTGGGGCCCTATGCCGGTGGAAGGGCACATCTGCTGGCGGGCATTTACTGCCATTTTCTGGCCTCCTTCAACTGTGGCAGCATAGCAGGGGTGTTCTGGAGGCATGGCCAGGGGTGGAGACAACATTAGACAGCTTGGTGTAATGGTTAAGAGCAGGTGCACTATAATTTGGAGAACAGGGTTTGATTCCTCACTTTGCCACTTGAGCTGGGGAGGCTTATCTAGTGAACCAGATTAGCTTGTGCAACATATGCTAGTTGGGTGATCTTGGACTAGTCACAGTTCTTTGGAGCTCTCTCATCCCCACCCACCTCACAGGGTGTTTGTTGGGGGGGGGGAGGAAATGGAGATTGTAAACCCCTTTGAGTCTCCTCACAGGAGAGAAAGGGGGGATATAAATGAAAACTCTTCTTCTTCACTCCAGTGTTGCCTCCTGGTAGGCTGATGCCCAGGGCATGGACTTATGCCATCCTTTTGCGTGGCATAAACCCATTGAGACCAGTGGGTTTACCAAAAGGCTTTTTGATGCGGGGAGGCTTTTTTATAATGATGAGGGCTTTGGGTTGGCCTGCCCATGTTTAAATAATTAGTGTCCTTCAGTAACAACAATGTTGTTTATGTATAAGTTGAATACAGAGGGACCTCACTCCTGATATCGAATATTTCTTCAACTCTTTCCAGGTGGCAGAACTGTTCATTCAGGATTCAAATTACAGGCACACTCCTAGCTGTTAATATATATGTCTGTGTTGTGGAAGAGAATGAATATTATGTTTCTGAATAGTTTAATAGATATATCATATGGGATTAACTGTTCACTACCACAACATGGTGGGGGATGGGGGAAAACTACACAATTCAATGTAGGTATTATTATGCTTCAGCCAAATCTCCATAGAGTTCAAACCAATACTGTCTAACATTGTATAGTATTTCCTTACTTTCCCACTTTTCTCAATATATAGTCTCTAATAGCAGCTATATGATGCAGCCACTGCAATACAGTTAATTCTTTTTCACTGCAGGTAGTCCTTGCAAATTGGGGCATGACTTTTAGACTACTATAAAATACATTTATCAGAATTCTAGACACATTTGTGCTGTGAGTTTCATAGTAATCTCTCAGGTAGAGAACTCTGCTACAAAAATCCTAATCTTTCTTATGCCATCTAATTATGAACTGAGCAAGTGATCTCTTTGGTACAATCATAATATACACCTGAAGTGGGGAGGGAATGTGCTGACACCCTAATCTGTCGATTTGTTGTTCAAGAGATCACTATAATGCACATAGGGAGCCAGATATCTCCATTCATTTAATTGGAGGGGAAAGTTCCAAATGTGTATATTATTGCACATATGGATGAAAATCCACTTCAAACCAAAGAAATACTATAGCCAAAAAAGCTCTGCGTATTAAACATACAGAAAGGTGGGTGTGGCCAGCTTTTGATAAGTCTAATAGAGCTATGCCAGCATTTTTTTCTCCCTTGAGTGATATCAACAACTATAAAATATATGACTTTTTATTATGTTCATAATCTAGTAAGATTAATAACCACAAGATATACATTTGAATATCAATGTAAAAAAAACACACATTTTTCTGTATGAAACCCACCATCTAATAGTCTACTATTAGATAAAATAAAATCAAAGAACATCATTTTAGAATGCAATTTGTACTCCTAAATACAACTTCTAATTTTATTTAAAAATAATGCTTTTCAGTATGAACTATTTTGCTCTTTTGAATGTATACCTTATGATTGATTGAAAAAAGGGGGGAGATAATGAAATTGTAATTATTATGTCAAAGAACTTTTTCTCATGATTCCTGGCATAGCAGCAGTCAGGTAAATTAAGTCAATATTTGTGCTATCCCACCAATCTAAAATATTAGATCCAAACCTTCTATCATTGTATATATGTGTAACTGAGACAATAGCTGTGATTTACCAGATGTAAATAATTCCATATTTTCAATTAATGGAATATTGCTTCCTATTAAGCCTTGCACATTTCAGAAAAAGAATCATGAGTTTATAAGAACTAATTGGCCAGTTCAATAGATTTATTTGCCACTCCTCAAATATCAGATTTCAAAAAATCCAAGAATAAACTACACAGAAATACAGTAGCAGCACATTAAAAATCTTGTAGTAATAATGATTATTTATGAATTCAGAAGGGGAAACAACTAACACAATCACTAATCCATGAAGTACCAACAAAACAATGATTTTATCGGGCACCTGATTTTTTAAAAGTCCAGCATGGATAACTGAAAGGAACAATATCTGAATATATTTTTCTTTTCATTAATGGTTTCATTAAAGATAATGACCACTTTCATTTATGTTGAATTTTAACTATCAGTATTTAAAATATACACATTGAATTGTTCTAAAAGTTCAAACTGACCATTGATGCAGCAGACCCATGTGAATGTGGAATTTATAATGCCCACAAAGAAAATGATTTTACTTCACTTAGATGTAATGAGAAGCTTCATGCACATTCTCTTGTACTAGCCATTGATAGGACTGCACAGTTTGTACAGGAAAGAAAGAGTGATGGAAGACATAAAAAGTGGACATTAATGAACACAAATCACAACAGTTGAAAATCTATCCAAATTTTGTCAATATAACCCAAATTTGCTACCTGACGTAACCACAATTACAAATGCATCATAGTTTTTTTCTGTTGATACATGACATTTGGGATTTGCAATCAATGGAGTCTAGAATCAGACCTGTAGCTTGATTTTAATCAACTTCCTGCATATCAAGAAGTGCAACTTGTCAGTCACTGACCTTTTCTTTATTTAAAATGTATTTTATTTACATATTTATATGTATTTATATTCCATTATTGGACCTTAAGAAGGCCTGAAATATTGTTTACAATATTGTTTACAATAAAATCAATTTTAAAAGTTAAACTTACATAAGGCTGTAATCTTACAGGTGGTGCCTGGAGAGATCCAGGAGTTATAACTGATTTCCAGAACTAGAGAAACCAGTTTCCTTGGAAAAAAACTGTTTTGGAACATTAATTATATGGCATAATATTTTGCTGAGGCCCTTTCATTCCCCAATTTTCAGCTCACCCTGAATCCAGGTTCTAGCCCTATTATCCAGGAATTTCTCAATCTGGAGTTGGGAACTCTACAAACGCTCCTGCAAAATAGTTCAGTGTGTTGAGACTGTACTCATTGGTAAGGAATTTTCTAGCAGTCTCTGGCTAAGTCCACAGGTACAGGCTGTGTTCTGTTGAGTTTATTTGTTTAAGGCCATTTCCCAGGATAGTGGATCTTGCCTGTGAGAAAGGTTTGGTCCTTCTACCTTCCTTTTCTTAAGGACTATAAAGTAGAGTGTGTCACAGCAGTTGGCTCACTGATAAGTTCATCTAGGAATTGTCTTAGTCCAATTATTGAGTTTTACAGTTTCATTGCAAAGCATACACATGCAAAGACATTTGGGAGAATTCTACAGACAGATGAAAATAATACTGAATACAGGAATATAAAAGAAAACACAATTGCTGACCTAACTCTAGCTACAGGTATTTGCCCACCTGAAAAATGGATCACACATTTATCCATGTATGGCATCTGACCTTTGCAAAAAAAAAAAATCCATGACAGCAGCCACGTCAGGGAGGTCTCATCAATTTTAGATGGTTCTCCATCTGCAGTGTTTCTTAAGGAACTTACCTGTTGCCATACATACTAAGAGATCTTTTCATTTGAACCAAAGAGTTTTACCATGCTCAGTAATGCAACTCAGCAATGCAGTTTCAACATGCTGTACTATTTTGCAGGAGCGTTTATAGGGTTCCCAGTATTTAATATTAGATATTAGCAAGCAAAAATCTGCAAGGACTTTGAAGGGGGAAATTTATTATCACCTCCACACAATTTTCTATTTCACTCCCTGAAATTTCACTCTCCTCTTCCCTTTTCCTGTCTCTTTTTCTCCTTCCCACCTACCAGCCAATCTACCTTTATCTCTCATATCTTCAGTTCAGCTCACTCTTTCCTTACATCTGAAATCATTTGCCCAGAAGTATGGTTCAGAATTCAAAACAAATAATGTAGGAATTAATAAGGAACCTTCCATGATGTTTCTCTACCAGTTTGAATCCTCAATGACCTCATAAATTATCCAAGAAGGAATCAAATTCAGCATTTTATTGATTAAATATGCTTTAATGAAATTTTTACTATTCATTTTTATCAACTGACATGCTTTACAATAGCTTGACATTTCAAAGGCACCTTTGGTAATAGAATTTTATTCAGCCTAATTTGTTCAAAAATCATTACCTATGTAGAACTTCTTTGTTTCTGCTGCTAGTGTCATTGCTTCAGACAATGACAGCCTCATAAGTCTAAGCCTCATTGTTTTACATGTCTTATCTAGTCTCAATAAATTGCTTACATATATATAGACATAATAGAATAAATGCTGGGGGTGAAACTATTGATTAGTTTATCCAATTATTCTATCCTATTTCTAGGTTAATGTACTGGAGAATTTTTAATTTTGCTGTTATGCAGAAATATTATACTGTCTATTTTCTATACAAGCTAGTAAATAGTTATGATTACTGCAGCCTCCAGTATCCAATGAAGTTAATATGAGAAATGCATCTTTGAATCAATGGTTCAGTGATGACAAGCAAGATCTGGAGGCTCATTCCACACAGTGCATGGACATAATGCACTTTTCAAACTGGTTTAGTGCTCTTTTGAAGTTCCACTTGCAAACAGTTGTGAAACCAAACTTCACCAAACCTGGGGCCCCATGTCTGCTTCCTCCTCATTGTTTTATGGTAGTTCTATCTAGCCCCCCAATAAATTGCTTTCTACACATATATATAGACATAATAGAATAAAGGCTGGGGGTGAAACTATTGATTAGTTTATCCAATTATTCTATCCTATTTCTAGGTTAATGTACTGGAGAATTTTTAATTTTGCTGTTATGCAGAAATATTATACTGTCTATTTTCTATACAAGCTAGTAAATAGTTATGATTACTGCAGCCTCCAGTATCCAATGAAAATAGAGAAATGACTGTGAATGAATTTCAGGATGACAAGAAGACTGAGGCTCATTCCACACATGCAGAATAATGCACTTTCAAACTGCTTTCAGTGCTCTTTGAAGCTGTGCGGAACAGCAAAATCCACTTGCAAACAGTTGTGAAAGTGGTTTGAAAACGCATTATTTTGCGTGTGCGGAAGGGGCCAGAGAGTAGGATCCAAGAAGAGGGTTCAGGAGCAAAACCTACAGGACAACTATTGGTTTAACTATTAATTATTAGAGAAGCAACTCCAAAGAGGTTGAGAGCTTGGAGTGGTATACATGGCTCTCTCCTTCCACATGAATCTTTTTATGCTGAGAAAAGTTGGCTGGGTGTGAATGTGACTCTCCCTAATTCTAGGCCAGCTTACCAATGTTATACCACAGTGGTTGTCAGAGGCCTCTTCCGCACATGCAGAATAATCCACTTTCAATCCACTTTCAATGCCCTTTGCAGCTGGATTTTACTGTGCAGAATAGCAACATCTACTTTTGAACAATTGTGAAAGTGGATTGGCAGTGCATTATTAAGAACATAAGAACATAAGAACAAGCCAGCTGGATCAGACCAAAGTCCATCTAGTCCAGCTCTCTGCTACTCGCAGTGGCCCACCAGGTGCCTTTGGGAGCTCACATGTAGGATGTGAACGCAATGGCCTTCTGAGGCTGTTGCTCCCGATCACCTGGTCTGTTAAGGCATTTGCAATCTCAGATCAAAGAGGATCAAGATTGGTAGCCATAAATCAACTTCTCCTCCATAAATCTGTCCAAGCCCCTTTTAAAGCTATCCAGGTTAGTGGCCATCACCACCTCCTGTGGCAGCATATTCCAAACACCAATCACACGTTGCGTGAAGAAGTGTTTCCTTTTATTAGTTCTAATTCTTCCCCCCAGCATTTTCAATGTATGCCCCCTGGTTCTAGTATTGTGAGAAAGAGAGAAAAATTTCTCTCTGTCAACATTTTCTACCCCATGCATAATTTTGTAGACTTCAATCATATCCCCCCTCAGCCGCCTCCTCTCCAAACTAAAGAGTCCCAAACGCTGCAGCCTCTCCTCATAGGGAAGCTGCTCCAGTCCCTCAATCATCCTTGTTGCCCTTCTCTGCACTTTTTCTATCTCCTCAATATCCTTTTTGAGATGCGGCGACCAGAACTGGACACAGTACTCCAAGTGCGGTCGCACCACTGCTTTATATAAGGGCTTGACAATCTTTGCAGTTTTATTCTCATTTCCTTTCCTAATGATCCCCAGCATAGAGTTTGCCTTTTTCACAGCTGTCATGCATTGAGTTGACATTCCCATGGAACTATCAACTAAGACACCTAAATCCCTTTCCTGGTCTGTGACTGATAGCACTGACCCCTGTAGCGTGTATGTGAAGTTTGGATTTTTTGCCCCTATGTGCATCACTTTACATTTTGCTACATTGAACTGCATTTGCCATTTCTTAGCCCACTCACCTAATTTATCAAAGTCCGCTTGGAGCTCTTTGCAATCCTTTGTGGTTCTCACCACCCTACATAATTTGGTATCATCTGCAAACTTGGCCACCACACTACCCACCCCTACTTCCAGGTCATTTATGAATAGGTTAAAGAGCACTGGTCCCCAAACGGATCCTTGGGGGACACCACTCCCGACATCTCTCCATTGTGAGAACTTCCCATTTACACCCACTCTTTGTTTCCTGTTTCTCAACCAGTTTTTAATCCATAGGAGGACTTCCCCTCTTATTCCTTCATTGCTGAGTTTTCTCAACAGTCTCTGGTGAGGAACTTTGTCAAAAGCCTTTTGGAAATCCAAGTAGACAATGTCCACCGGTTCACCCCTGTCCACATGCCTGTTTACACCCTCAAAGAACTCTAGTAAGTTTGTAAGACAGGATTTGCCTCTGCAAAAGCCATGCTGACTCTTTCTCAGCAGGTCTTGCTTTTCTACATGTTTTATAATTTTATCTTTAATGATAGATTCTACTAATTTACCAGGAACAGATGTCAAACTGACTGGCCTGTAATTTCCTGGGTCCCCCCTAGACCCTTTGTTAAAGATTGGTGTGACATTGGCCATCTTCCAGTCTTCAGGGATAGAGCCTGATTTCAGGGATAAGTTGCATATTCTGCATGTGTGGAAGGGGCCAGAGTAAGATCAGTTCAGACTACAAATGTTCATGGCTCAACAAATTGATAAGAATGTGAATTAATCCATGGACTTCAGTACTGTTGAGGAATGAGTGATAAATGTAAATTATATTCTATAAAGAATTTACTTCATTTTTCAAATGGGGAATGATGGCTGACAGATAACTAGTCAAGTATGTAATATGATCCTTAACATACAAATTTAAAAGAAGATAAAATCCAGTTTTAGTTGGCCTTTAAAATACTTGTTCATACTAATCTATGGATCTATTATTTTCATGTGCTAATTGTATTTATATAATTGAATTTCCATGTGATTTTCTTAATTTCTTAAGTGCATGATTTCTTTAGTAACTATGTTTACAAAATGATCCAATTCAAGTTTACTCAACAGCTTGCAGACATTCCAAATCAGTGTGATTTGAATCACAGATTCAGGGTTTACGACTAAGGTAAGTTGCTTGAAAAGGCTGCTCAACAAATGTAACTAGAAACAAGTTTACTCAGTATAAAGGATTCAACACAGCTATCTTTCATTCATTTAATTTGTGTGCATGTAAAGTACCATCAAGTCGGAGTCAACTGATGGAAATCTGTGCAAGGGGCTTTTAAGGCAAGTGAGAAGCAAAGGTGGTTTGCTGTTGTCTTTTTCTGCAGAGTCTTACTTGGTTGTCACCCTTCCAAGTACTGACCCTGCTTAGCTTCCAAGATTTGGTGCAACTGGGATATACCATGCCATCTTTCCTCCTCATTTCATTTATAACCTGGTAATAATGGTGAGTAAATATTTTTAAAGCCTACCAAATTTCAAATAAATATTATATCATTCTGTAATACAAAACTTCCTTTTAATAATAAGTTTTAGAATAGTTAACAATTTAAATAAATAATATAATGTTTCTATTAATTAGAAGAAAAGATGTCTTGACTAACGCATAAAAACATCTTTGCTTAAAAGTAAAGTTATCATTGTACAACATATCTCTATCATACCCTCCCTTTTTGATCAATGTCCCCCATTACTCCTAGCACTGGATTATGAATTTTTTTGATTCTGTCTGAAACAGAAAATATTAGTATTTTAGACTGGTCACTTCTCAGATACTCATAGGATTTCCCACTTTTCAAAGTGCACTTTTCCCACTTCTCCTTGAAAAATGCTTTCTGTCCAATAACCTATAACTATCCTTAGCCTTCATTGCTGTAGTTCTCACTGTGTGGAAGTTTAGCAGAAACTGTGCAGGAGATTGGACAATCTTTCTGTTTGCTGCAAGGACATTGGGTTCAAACCCTTCCATTACATGTCTGAATCTCAGTCCCCCCCCCCCCGTTTGTGGGTTTTTTGTATTTTTTTAGTGTTTTTTTGTTTTTGGCCTGCAGGTAGCACGGTTTTTAGGCTAGCAGCACCAAAATTTCAGGGATTTGTTGGGAGACTCTCCTGATGATACCAACCAGGTTTGCTGAGATTTGGCTCAGGGGGTCCAAAGTTATGTACTCCCAAAGAGGGTGCCCCATCCTCCATTGTTTCCAATGGGATCTAATAAAAGATGGGGCTACACCTTCGAGGGTCCATAACTTTGGACCCCCTGAACCAAACTTCACCAAACCTGGGTGGTATCATCAGGAGAGTCTCCTAAAGATACCCTGAAAGTTTGGGACTACTAGCTTAACAATTGCACCCCTGACAGCAGACACCCCCCCCCAAATTTCCTCAGATTCTCCTTTTAAATCCACCCCCTTTGGCATGGATATAAAGGGAGACTCTGAGGTCCCCAGTTTAAATGTTGAAAGTGATGCTGTTTCAGGGTGGGGAATAATTCCTCCCCAAAACAGCATTATTTTCAATATTGTTTTAACTGGGAACCCCAGATTCTCCCTTTAAGGTGGATTTAAAAGGAGAATTTGGGCTCTCTAGTTTAAACAACATTGAAAGTGATGCTGTTTGGGGGTGGATTCCAGCATCACAGCGGGCACCCATTGGGAAGGCAGGGTGGACAGGGCAGGGGAGTCTGCTGTCCCTTGCCTCAGAGAGCTGTTTTTATAAGCACTGAGACCAGGGGCGAGGCTTGGGGAGGCGGGGCCATGCCCTAGGGGCAGGTGGAGTGTGGCCCCACCCTGACCCCCCATAAAAATCTATACCTATGTCCTAGTTTACTGCATAAACCTGAATATTTTGGCATATATTTTTAAGACAAAATGTGTTAAAACATGACCTTTGCTTCATTCTCTTGCAGCATTTTGAGTCACTTTCTCTCCTGCCACTGCTCATCCTTCATTCTATTTACAGAAACTGTAAACTTGGACTAAAAGCAGAGTTAAAACCTATGAATCAGGTTTTTGACTACATAAGAACAGTTGGAAATAATTGTTTAGAAATAGTCAGAAAGAAAGAGAGATGAGGTTGGAGGCAGAGGGAAAGAAAGAGTGATGAGGTTGGGGTTGAAACAGAGACTGATAGTGTAGGCAAAGGAGAGCGATGAGGTCGGCAAGCATGCCCAGAACAGTTATAGGCAAGACAGTGATGATGTAGGGCAAGAGGAGAGAGGAAGAGAAATGGGATTGGGGTAGAAAGAAAAGGGTAGGAGCAGAGAGGTTGTCAGGCATGGGAAAGAGAGAGTAAGTGAAGGGGTGGCTGGATGGAGAAACAGTGAGAAGCAGAGAAGTGGGTTGAGAGGGGAGAAAACGTGGCTCCTCTCTACATATTTCTTTTCGGTCCCTACTTGTTTAATCAAAGTTCTATTATATTTACAAAGGCCATTTCTGCACGGCCGTCGGAGGAGCCTCCACGCCAGCAAGAGGGGGGGTGTCTGGAGGCGGAGGCCGTTCGCATGCAAGCATGCGGACGGCCTCTGGAGAGGCCGGCAGGCGGCAGGTGGCTCCACATGGAGCCGCCTCTTCCCTCCCATCACCTTGTCTCCAAGTCGTCAGCCTGCTGGCATGTCGAAGCCCGCCACGCTGCCCTCCGACCTCCAGGGGTCGGAGGACAGCGGGCGGGGCTTCGACAGCCAGCAGGCCGACGACGGGGACACGCATGAGTGGGACGGAGAAACAGCTGCTGTTCCCGGCGGTGCTGTTCGCACCGCGCCGCCGGGAACACGCTGTTGAGGGAAAAACAACCCTTTAAAGGGTTGTTTTTCAGGGCGGCTTGACGCCGCCCTGGGGGAGGGGGAGCAATGCCAGGTCGGCGCTGCTGCTAAGCCTGTGTGAATGGCTCCCTGGGGACGGCGTTTATCCCGTCCCCAGGGCACCATTTAAGGGCCGTGCGGAAACGGCCAAAGTTAAATCTATGTACTTCAGATAAAAATGTTCTATTGGTCCGTCCAGACTGGCTGTTTATCTCACATTCAAAAAAATAACACATACCATTGGCTTTTGAGTCAGTAACCAAGAGCAGTTTCCTTTTTTTGTATTCTTTATATCCTACTGGAAAAGAATATCAATAAATGAAGGGGTTTTATCATAAAACAAAGCCAGGTGCTGGCTTCTATTTGTATCAACTATTCAATATAAGAGTTTTCACTTCCTTTATACATAAAATAAAGACAAGGCTGTGTCTTTCCTACAAAACGTCTGTGATCTGTTATACAGGTCATGGTCATTATTCAGAAAAGCTTTCAAAGCTTTCAAATGTTGTCAAGCATTGCTGTTGGTTATTTCAGCCTTGCAATTGCCTTTTTAGCTCTCTGTGTGGCATAAATGGCATGGGCAATATTCCAGAACCCATTTTCTCCTGATTAATTCTATTCAAATCAATGGGTTTGCTTCTGAGTTATGGCAGACAGCCACAGTCTCTATGGCATGTCTGGCATTACCCACCCATTTCAGTCTGCTGTTGCCAAGATTAGCCAGCTCGTGGATAGTAATGCTTCCTCACTGTAATGGTTCCTAATCACATATACCATTTATGAGTTGCATCAGTTTCAGGTGCTACTAACATAATAGCCACCCATAACAGCTATGGTTTCTAATTGCACCTGTATCTTGTTAAATACTGAATATACATCACAGAATTCACACTGAAATGCATTTATCCTTAACAAAAGAATGTTCAATCTCTTTTATTTACAAAATGTGTAAGGAATAGACTTGACTCCTACTCATCCATCACTGGATGCAATAAAACATGAAAAGTATGAGTTGATGAACTGAATTCCTCACTCTTAATGGATTCTTTCTCTAACTATTCTACCAAAAGTTGTTTGTGAGTGTCTGAGGTGGCTCAGGGCCAAACTACATGTTACCTGTGACACAAGCTGGGCCAGAGTTCCTTGATGTATATTAATTCGACACTTGGAATGCCAGAGCCATTCTGGGTTCCTGCATCTATTTTGAGCTCAGTTGTATGTCATCATGCTTGGGAACATTATTTCCCCAATAGCAAAGATGTTTAAGAAAAGGACACAGGGGAACCCTGACCTTGATTTATAATATACAAGGCATGTATTTTGGCCGTTAGGCACATACTGGGATGTTGCATGATGAGGTGGTGTAAGTGGAAACTGTTCTTCCACAAATTGAGCAAGAATGGGGTTGAATTTTCTTCAGATTCCTGGTTCAGCCCACCAGTATTCTATGGCAATATGTTTCCAAGAATCACAGAAATCCAAGGAGAATCTTTGCGAAAACTGCAGGTAAAGCAAGAGAGATTTCTTGCATTAATTTATTCCACTGGTAGGGCATAGCCATCCGAACAATAAGTAGACTTTTTGATCCCTAAAAGTTTGCTCAATATATTGCTCAATGTAATCAAACTTGGCTGAGGCTTTGAGTGAATCAGGAAGGGAACGATTGTTAAGGAAATGGTTCTAAAAGGCAGAGGAAATGTAAAGTCTGATATCAGGGAATTCTCCAGGTTCTTTGTGTTAGCGAACTTCTTTGACGGGGTGTGGTAATCAAGATACAGTCCATGAGGCTTCCAGCCTTAGTTATCTGGAATAACTCAATCAGTGTTTTGATTCTGCCAGTAGGCATTTCTGCATTTGGTCTGTTTTTGGTTTGGACCTCTGCTACACACACACACACACAAATATGAGAGTTGGCATCTGCCAGTACATATTGCAGGAATAATAATATGAAATCCATATTTCAATAAAGAGGGGTATGAAGGGTAGGGCAACAGCATAGACCTGAAAACAACCTCTGGGTGACTTGATACCACCCAACTTGCATGAATCAACTAAGCCGGGCTACTTGCTACTTTTCAACCGAAGCTACTCTATGAAAGCAAGTGTGGCATAGCAGTTTGAAAGTAGTGCTTTGGAGAACCAGATTGAAATTCTCATCTTGCTGTGGTAGCTCACTGGGTGAAAGCTCTCATTATGTGAGATGTCTCCCACAAATCCTTGTGGGTTCCCACTTATCTATATACTATTTTCCACGTGTGCTCCTATCTTTTCATATCTAAATCCATGGTAGGGGCCACATTTACCCAAAATAGAATTTTCTAAAAACTTGGAGGACCCCCTAGTTTTGCAGAGAAATCTAAAATGTTACAAAATATATGGGGGGATTTAAGTCCCATCCCAAATTACCTTTGAGGGTCTGGCAGTGGTGGATGCAGCTACTCCTGTGTCACCAGCAGCCTGGCAGTCTGTTTGGCAGTAGTGAGAAACTTTGGAAGGCTCAGAGCAGCTCTGAGCAAGTTGTCAAGAGTGGCAATGTGGGGGAGGTGAGCCTTGGAGGGCCTGCCCAGTAGCTCCAGGTGAACTGCTCAGAGCAGCTATGTACAGGAAAACCTTAGTAAGGGGCAGATAGAGAAAGAGAGAGTACTGGGATGAGGAGGTAGACAGTTGAGTAGGGGAATAGAAAGAGTGAAAAAGAGATTGATGTGGTGGGAAGCAGAAAGAGGGTGATGGGATAGGAGCAGCGAAAGTGTCAGGCACGGGAGAGTGAAAGGAGGGGTGACAGATTAGTGAAAAGGTGAGAGACAGAGAAGTAAGGGGAGAGGGGAGGAAACAAAGGCAAGAGCATATGACAAAACTATGTAAAATTAGCCATGATACGGATAAAGCAAGGAGGAGGGGGAGGGGGAGGGGGAGGGGACGAGGGAGGAGATATCTTAGATATGCTGGCCCCAGCCATTTAGGGCTTGAAAGGTTAACAGTGAAACCTTTAATCTGATATGGTATTCCACCTGAAGCCAATGCAACTGGTGAAGCACTGCTTAAATATATGTGTGGCATGGAGGTCTCTTTAAGAAGCAGCAGCAGCAGCAGCAGAGTTTGGATTTATACCCGTCCTTTCTCTCCTGTAAGGAGACTCAAGATGGCTTACTAGCTCTTTTCCCTTCCTCTCTCTATAACAGACACCTTGTGAGGTAGTTGGGCTGAGAGAGTTCTGAATAACTGTGAACTAGCCCAAGGTCACCTATCAGGAATGTAGGAGTGTGGAAACACATCTGGTTCACCAGATAAGCCTCTGCCACTCAGGTGGAGGAGTGGAGAATCAAACCCAGTTCTCCAGATTAGTATCCACCTGCTCATAACCACTATGCAATGCTGGCTCTTACCAGGAACTTTAATTGAAGTATTTATCAGAACATAAATCTAAAAGTCTCGAGATTGGCCATCCATATTTGTATGAAGATGGGACTCGCAAAGCCAGAGTTATATCCTGGACTGAGTCCTCTAACTTCAATGCCCCTCACAATAGATGCTAAAGTATTTGTTTGTTGCAGACAAAACTCATCAAAAAATCAATCTAGACATCTCAAAGGCACAGATTAGTTGTTTAACATCCCTCCTCTATTTGTAGTGGAAGGAAAGTTTTACTCACACAGAAAGGTACAGGCAGCACCTACAGGGAAGGTGGAAATATACTAGAAAACAAAAGGAGGTGATTAATTTTCCTGACATCAGAGCCAATGTAGTGTAGTAGTTACACTATCTGACTAGGATCTAGGTGATCCAGGTTTATATGCCACTATTGCTATGGAAGCTTGCTGTTTACTCACACAGTCTCAGCCTAACCTTCATCACAAGATTGTTGTAGGAATAAAATAAAAGAAATGACAGTTGAAGTTTTTGGGATTTCCTCGGGGGAGAATGGTTGGGTATGATTGTTGTTATAAATCTAATTTTAACTATTATTTCCAACATCAGATGACCACTCTTAATCTTACAGCCAGGAACTAGCAATACTCATTTAGTATTCAAGCAACCAGTGAATAGTGTGAGGGAAGCAAGCTCTGGGTTGACAAGTGAGCAAGAAGGCACACATCTAGGTTGTTTCCACAAGGTCAAAATATCCTAGGTTGAGCAAGAGAAATATCCCTGTACAGCCAAGAAGTTTGTATGATTCCTGGTCCTAAAGCGGTTTTTCCCCATGATTCCCTCATTCTAGGGCATTCAAAACCCGCCAAATTGGTGGTTCTTTTTTTAAAATCCCACGGTGAGCCTGCTACCATGTAAACACCAATTGGGAGCAAAACTAGTTTATTTTTCCCACCCAGTGGACTGATCTCCCTGCCTGACGTTCATTCAGGCTGCCATTCAAAAACAACAGCCAATCAAAATGCAGGACACGGGGCATGTTCAGATACGCTTGCAGTTGCCACTTAGAAACAACAGCCAATCAGAATGCAGGACACCAAGTATACTCAGATACATTTGCAATGTAAGTACAAAAGACCCGGCCTGCTGCAAAACAAGCTGGAGTTTGTCCTTCCGGTCTTCACTGGATTCCTTCACAAAATGGGCAGCTAATGGACAAACTGGGATAAAACAGGCCAGGATTGTAAGAAACTGGTGGTACACAGATATAATTCTGCCATGCAGAAATGACCCTAGTTAAACTAAAAGAATTACACAAAAGAACTCTTCCATGTTAGTCGTATAATCCTAAGACTTTGACTGTTAAACACAGAAGACTATACCATTGCTTTCCTTTTCTCTTTTTATTTGAACAAATATATAGTAACAAGGTCAAAAATATGGTCAGTTTGGCATATATTATAGTTGATGATGTCACAGTCTCAGTCAGTTGCTTGCTTAATAAAGACTATTATCCATTGATCTTCAGTGCTGGATAAATTTAGCACTTTTCCCAGGAAAAGTCTGTGTGAGACTAATGGTTTAATAACAAGGCATTATTGATCATATTGATTGGCCCTTAATATCTTGGCTCACTAGTTTGTCAATATGTTTATTTAATAAGCTGCCTATTTTCAAAAAGTGTGATTCTGTTATCCTTAATGAAGGATGTATATAAGAAAACAGAGACCTCTGCAGGCTTATGTAGATAGATGACAGTGAAAAGAGTCCATACTAGCTCTAGAATGATTGTGCCCATATCTAAGACTGATCTACACATTACAAAAACATTGACTCTACTATAGGTTTTCAGCATTTTCCATTGTGTTGAAGTAATGGATGGCTTACTTATGCTTTTTCATTACATCAAAGAGATAATAGATGAAATTTTTCAGCAAGCATGATTCCATGACAGGGCACATAATAAGGTCTTTTAAATAAGTTATATAGCCTTACTATATTTTTATTTGGCACCCACACTACAGACTTTCAAAAAGGTCGTATACATCTCCACAGTGAAATCAATAGGAATTCCATTTAATATTATTTGGTAGGCTTTTTTTAAAGCTGTGTAACGACAAGTTATGACTGAATTATTTTCAAATTGAAATTGGTTGGCCACTATACAACCAAAATGAAGCTGAACATATATGGTTTAACTCAAATTTAGTAATAATTTACAGTTAAACGGTCATTATTAATTTTTCTGAATGTGGTGTTTTAACATCACTTTCAAAATTAGTGGGTCGTTAGCATGATTTTCAGGGTACCACTGGTTGGAAAAAGGACCTGGCAAAAAGAAATGGTTCTACCCTGATGATCCCACTTTCACATCACCTGGCCCATTCTCCTTCCATCTTTTGATCCGGCTACAATTATACCCACAATAGTAACATCCAGATTGGACAACTATAACATATTCTACATGTTGCCTATTCTGAAAAGTTTATAGAAAGCACAACTGGTTAAAAAAACAATGTTGAGACCTCTGATGGGGACCTGTGAATATGGTGTAAAGGTAAGAGTATCAGACTAGAACTAAGTTCAGTTGCCAACGCTGCTATTGAATTTGCTGGATGACCTTGGACTAGTCATTCTGTCTTATCCTTGCCTAGTGACTGGTTACAATGATGGACAATAGTTCCTTTTTCCAGCCATGCAAATTGTTTATCACAGTGCTCTTGGTCCTGATGAACTGATAGAACTCTAGTTTACCTCCTCACCAGTCCTCCTCACTGTGTGGAACTGGAACCCAATTTCAGTACAAAAACATTCTGGTAATCTATCAGTTCATTTCAAATTAAGCCTAAACATTGTTCTATTGAAACCAATGGAAAATAATAACAACATAGAATTACAAAAATTAAACAACAATAATGGAACAAACAATAACAAAATAAAACAATTTGAAACACAATAACAAAAACAAAAGTAATGAAAATGAACTGCCATGCAGAAGTCCAATGGTGACCATGTAAAAGCTCAAAAGTGGAACTTCTATACCGAATATGCCTTAATACTTATTCAAATGTAAGAGTGAAATTACCAAAAACTATAGTATTAAGAAGGAATTATGATTTCTGTAAATTTATATTATGAACTTGTTATTTGTTAGTTTCATCAGAATCTACTAAATATGGTTGCAAGCTCAACAAACCATAACTGAAATGGTCATCTTCCCAATTAACATTTCTGAGTGTTTTGTTGTTTCTGTTTGCGTGGAAGTTTGTCAATGAAAAAGAGTTATGATTACTGAATTCTCATGCAGATCTTTGTTTCTGTAATCCATCAAGCAACACCTATGTAGAACCTTTGCTGAGAATTCAAAAAGACATAACCCTTTTTATGCTTTACAAAGTACACTTAGTATACCTTAGGTCATTCACAACCACAAACTACATGATAGTTTGATCTGCTCACCACTCTTTGCTGAATTGCTCTAATCTTGGTGAGAATAAATGTCACAAAAAGTTGCAAGTAGCTGCATAGGAACAAATGCTATGGATGAGGTTGCAAGTCATGTCAAAGACAGCCACAATCTAATTTTTATGAGAGCAACAGCAAGTGAATATTAAAGCTTTGATGTAACTCCCTCTTAGAAGAGAGTTATTTTTTGTTCGGTTTGAACGAAGCCCTCCATAGGGCCCTGCAGAAATTCTCCTGACTTCCTGTTCTTGTTTGGAAATGGAATCAGTGAGAAGAGGAGCTGTGGAAACATTTCACATTAGAGTATAAACCTGAGGCTTCAGTCCTAAATAGACTTACCTGGAAATATGTTTCATTGAAGGATTTATGTCTAAGCAAATGAGTTTAGATTTAGAGTGCAAGAGTTAGTTTCCCAAAGGTTTCCTTTATTGAGAGCCTCCAACAACTTTTTCCCTCCAGGAAAGAGCATTTCTAACTTCTCTTAAGGCTTCCAAAATACTCACCATATGCACTGAGCATATGGCATAGCTTTATAATAGCATTAAGTAGCAAGAACATGAAAGAATTTCACAGAAACACCACTTTGGGAGCAAGTTGCTTCAATATGACAAACAGCTTCTTGTATAAATTTTGTCCATAGTGAAACTAAGCAGCATTATTTATGATGTGGTTATATCCAGAGATATCAAAGTAAGGAAATTAATCAAGTACCATAGTATGATGGAGGGACTTACTTTGAATAATAAGATGGTCAAACATACTTGGCACTTCAGAGGGGTTTTGAATCATAACTTTAACATCATTTTATTTCTCAATTTTGAAGGATTTACAGACCAATCAGAGTGGGTGGGGATGGCACTGCTGCCACACCACCCTGCCACTTCTAGAGGGCTTTTCAGTGCTGTGGGAAAAAAAAAAGACAACACCCTCTCCACACCATTGGAAAGCCCTCCATAAGGCTCCATGAAACTATGCTACCAAAACAAGGGGTGCAGGTCAGAGCCCAGGGCTGCAGCACATCTGGTGGGAAAAGGCAGAGTGGGAGCTAACTACTGTTAACTCTGGCCATTGTCACACCTCTGGAACTTTCCCACTATGCCTATGGGACCAGCAGCAGCACTGACATGGAACTCAGTGACACGTCCAGGCATCCCAGGAGGCTATGTCAGCAGCCATCTGGCGGATTTGTTCCTCTACCAGGGTAAGTGCCCAAGGGTGGGCTTTTCCACAGGCATAGGGCCACACTGCTCCCTACACTGCCCCTAGGAGTCTCTTCAGCCCCTCTGCCACTCTGAATAAAGCTGATAAAAGTCAGGTCAGCAATTCTTCATAACAGGAAATGTAGATTCCAACAGAACCATGGAACATAGAAGCCTGAGAGGGTTAAGTTCAAGTGATCAGTTGTACTTCCAAAAAGTATCAACATGGTTCACATACAAGTGTTTAAATCGTCATTTTCTACTGGGAGTGTTTCCTCCTGTCAGCCTCTGGTTTGTTTCTAAAAAAAAAATTAAACTTAAAAAAATGTTTTCTTAAACTTTTTTCTTTTGCACAGTAGTTCATTACCTGTAGAAGTCAGAAACTAACATACTTCACCAGTTTCTCTTTCAAACTGGTCTGGGATCACTCAATTTACAAAGTGCTATTTCCCATTAAACTCTTAGGAATCTCTCTATAAACTTTGGAACATTTTCCTAGATAACTGGTTATTTACCCTGTCCTGGTTATTTACCCTGTCCAAAAAATCCAAAATGTGTTTGTTTTCACTCCTACTTGTTGGAAGCCACTCTGACCCCAGGTTTTGATGGGAAAGGGTTAGATAGAAATAAAATGATTTATGTGAGCATTTAAAAATTGTGCCAGTAATTATATTCAATTACTTGACATCAGTATAGTAAAACCTAATTCAATCAAATATCTTAGATAGTTAGAAATAAATTGGAAAACAGATTTGTGGGTCAGAGCCTTTGCATTTTAAAATAAAGAGTTATGCATCCTCAGTTGCTTCATCAACATCAGAGCCAAGCGGAATGATGTCTGCATGGCACCAATCTGCTCTTGAAGATTTAGTTGCTGTCCTTTTCCTGGTAGTATCCTGGATCTTCAACATCTATGTTGCAATCACAAAATTTAAAAAAAAGTTCAGCTACTGAAATCTTTTTGGCATCAGTTGCATAGCTGCAATGGGGCAGGGAGAGCGCCGTGCCCCGGGCACACACCATTGCAGTCACATGGGGGGGTGGAAAATCACCCTCCACACCCGTCCCCTTCACCTGCTGGGCCGGCCTTGTCAGGCCAGGCCAGGTGCAGGCCACTGCTGGGCACTTCAGCCTGGCTCCGCCCCACCAGCCAGGCCCTGTGACCTGGAGAAGCCTGATGGGGCCAAGCTGATGTGGCCAGGCTGCTTTTCCAGCTGGCTGCTCTTTGCAGCTGGCTGAACTAAGGTAAATGTGGGGGGAGAGTGGGGGTGAAGGTCCATGGGGGGCCTGCCCCCTCACCCCCCACTTACCATAGTTCAGCTGGTGGCCCAGCCAGGCTGCTTTTTCAGTCAGCTGCTTTTTGCAGCTGGCTGAACTAAGGTTAGTCAGAGGAGAGCAGGAGGATGCAGGGGGGACAGAGGGGGGAGGCCACAGAGGGCCACTACCATGCCCCCACATCCCCAAACTTACCTTAGTTTAACTGGCAGCCCAGCCAGGCTGCTTTTTCAGCCAGCTGCTGTAAGGTAAGGGGGGGTGGGGATGCAGGACCCCCACAAAGACTGGGTGGGGCCCCATAGGAGCAAGGCCTGGGCACCATTTTGCCCTGGCCCCATTTCTCCCACTTATGCCTCTGGTTGTCATGCTGTGGTTGCCTGGCTGCCGCATAAGTGGAATGAAACTTTTCTCCCTCTTCCCTGCCACTACAGCCTTCTGATCTCCCCAAAATCCTGCTTCTAAAAACAAAGCACCATTTCAGGGACCTCTGTAAGCTGCAGTGTTAGTGGGAAGTATAAAAATTATGTTCTGCCAACAGAAGTGTTGTTTGTTAATGGAAAACTGGGTTTGGATCCAAGGAAACATGTGAGAAATAAATGTTGGTATTTTTGCACTGTTGTTTGGCATGCCATAGTTGCAGTCTAAAGTTCACAGTGATTCTGTTGCTAGCTAGGCAATCATGATTGTATGAACAGAGCAGTATCACTGCTTAACCAGTGTTAAGAACTGGGCTGAGTTTAGGAATCTTGATAAACTATGTTGTATAAACTGTGGTTTGATCAAATCCTAGCCTGTTGTGATGTCTGAATAAACAAAGTCCAACCAACTGTGGTCTGTCGTTTGACATGAAACTGAGATTTGAAACTAGGCTTTATTGATCTGATTTACATATTGCTGGTTTGGGTGATGTTTGTATTTACAGTTTGTTAAGTAGAACTACTTCTTATGGGTGCCTGGTCACAGGGTTAGCCAAAAAAAGGGGATCTCAGGTTTTCTGGGAAAAGAAAAAAGAAGATAAATCAGGATTTGTGACATTTCTGACAGTCTTACAAGTTTGTGGTACAAACCAAACATTAAGAAAATTAGAGTTTATCATGATATCTTAATGATTGCTGCAGATGATAGGCGAGTTCCCTGAAATATCCAAAATGATGGAGGGAGTGTCAAGAACAGAGAATCACAGGTTTCTGCCAGACTTAGGTTTGCCAACCTCCAGGTGGGACCTGAAAGTCTTCCAGAATTACAATTGAAATCCAGATGACAGATCTTTCCTTCTGGAGAAAATGGTTACTTTGGAGGATGGAGTCCATGGCATCGACAGTAATTTAGTATGGGTTTTCTGATGTTGCTGCTGTGCTGTGTTTTAAGGGTTTTAATGTTGCTTTAGGATTTTGGAATTATGTATTGTTTTGTTGTTTCTTGTTGTACACTGCCCAGAGCCCTTTGAGTGTGGACGGTCTAACAAATTTAAATAATAATTATAATTATTATAATTATAATTATAATCATCATCATCCATCAATGCCTCTTTCTTCCCCAAACCCTACCCTTCTCACACTTTGCCACAAAATCTCCACAAATTTCCCTAGAGCTGGCAACTCTAGCCTTCACCCAACCTGTCCTCCCTTAAAATCCACAATAGTTCTGGAAAGAACTTTGGCCTCTCCCACTGCTTTTTACTTTTAAAAAATGAAGCCTGGAATGCTGTGGTTGCCTGGCAACAGCCATTGAGAGAACCCATTGCTTAATGCTACAGGTGCTTCTTTTTTCATTTCATCCCTTATCATTGTTGTTATTATTATTCTCATTTTTTCTGCAAACCTAGGGCCCTTTTAAGGTTTGTAGGAAGATCCGTCTTGCTAATTTCACAAAACACTTTTTTATGCTCAGGCAATCAAATAAATTGTCAGGAGTAATTTGTATGATTTCTCTGAGATATTTTCCTAAATGTTTTAATCAGGAGAATTGCTCTTGACAACATCTTTGATTATTAGCATCAAACTAATACTTTATGGGCCTTGACTTGGATGGTACAGGCTAGCCTGATCTCATAAGATCACAAAAACAAGGCCAGTCCTGAGTAATACTTGGATGGACATCAAGGAATACCAGGGTTGCTATTCAGAGGAAGGCAATGGCAAGTCACCTACTTGCCACCAACTTGGCTGCAACTTGATAGCACTTTATGCACAATACTTTGAAAACAATATCTAACAGTCTAAATGCTATTTTCTTGCTCCTAACATTTAATATGTTCAACTACTGCAGAGCCCATATCTCTAATCTAGAACATAGCATTCTGATAGTGCTTGTAATAATGAGTACTGAAAAAAATAATTTCACTCTCCTGTACTGATTTATAAGTATTCTGAATATTATAACTTCATGTATCTGCTACATCATCCATGGTCACATGGATAATATGTTGAACCCAATTATATGCAAGCAGAAATAATCCCATATCCACAAAATCTTGTGCAATACCCAGGGCTTCCCTCCTTGTTATCTTATAGAGCCCAGAATTAGCATGCACAATATCTTGAACAAGTGACAATGTACTTCAGGCATGCTATGTTTAACTTAACATGAGAAGCCAGGTTGAGCTCCCCCTCCCCCACTTTTCTGCTTATACAAGGACCCTAGAATTTGTCGAGATCTCCTGGAGTTTTCAGTTAGACTATTTACTGGATAAGGAATCCAAGTAACATGTATAATTACTATAGGAATACATGGTCCATCCTGTTTTAAAATGGATAAATTCATAGAAAAATGAATAAAATGGATAAATTCATAGACCAGAACTGTGACTGAAATCCTGCAAAGACCATTGTAACAGGAAGGAACATTGTTCCTACTGCAGCTGGCCCAGTAATGAAAAATTAGCATGAATTTTAATTATCTCCTGCATAGTAAATAGAACTGAAGTGAATCAGGTCATCTTTCAAAGTGCTGAAAATCAAAGTCTTATGAGAAAATGTGATTTACAGTCAGTTACAGGGGATTAAATGAATTGACAATTTGACTTTGACAAAAGCCATTGTAGCTATTATTTTCTGTGTTCAGGGTTAGTGTATAATATTTTGTGAAGCTATTCTGGCACAAGGTTTGCTTGGAAAGGGCTGATGCAGATTCAGCATTACATTTTCTAGCATGCCAACTATCATGAGATAGATTCATAAATGGAGACCTCAAAGCAAGCAATAAAATGAACCATCCAAAATGGCAGTCATTAACCAGTCAGGCTTATAAAGGTGAATGCCATCAAAAATAATACTAGAGTGTTCTGTTTCAATAAGCTTCCAGAACTAATGCAGTCCCACTCGGGGAAATCATTATGTTGATAATACTTCCATGGAATTATAGCAGTTCATAATCTTCATTGCAATAAAAAAAATCATACCTAAGTCTCTAACTAAAATCACAAAATACCTATAATCAGTATGTGTACAAAAGAAGGCATCTACAAAACAATCCTCTTAATTTAATGCTTAAATTATGATTTCTTACAGGAATTATGATTACTTAATACATTCAGTTAACAATATTGTATGATGGTTATAGCATCCCATTAGACACTTCATTATTTCAACTGTAAATTATGTATTGATAACAACAAAAGCTATTTGCAAAATTTAGAATAGGCCTGTTTTCCAGGATAGCTCAGGAATTACACCTCATCAGCTCTGTCATGGGAGCATGGCCAATTGGCCATGCTGGTAGGGGCTGATGGGAATTGTAGTTCCTGAACATCTGGAGAGCCGCAGGTTCCCTACCCCTGCACTAGAAAAACCTTGCAATATGCTGAGGAAACAAATGTTTATCTATGCCCACTAGAGTCATAATGGTGGGAGACCTCCCTCGGCAGACCCATTCTTCCCACCTGTACTTGGGGAGAAGAAGAAGAAAAACAAGAAAAAAATGGTCAGGCTGACAGAGTGGTGACGCTTCCAGGGGGGAAAAAACCCTGAGGGCTGAATTCAAACAACTCTGTGAGGTAGCCTAGTCCAAGGTAGCCTACTTTGGGTTATAGTGACTTTGGTACATGTCATAGACTTAGATCTCAGAATAGCTCATAGAAGTTTTATACAGAGTGATAACTTACAGAGTGATAAGTAGGAAGTGGCCCTAAGTTTAAACCTCCAATCATCAATACTTCATATAAAGAAGTTAGAGAATGAAATTAGTTTAAGATACTATGGGTTTGTTAACAGACTGTGGTCTGGTTAGTTGCCATCTAGAGGTCAAATGGCACATTTTTGTTGTTTTGTGAGCAAATAGGTTATACATTATTTATTTTATTTATTTAAAGAATGCATATTCCACACTTCTGCTCTTACAAGAGCCATTCACCCACTGACAGAAGCTGGTAACAGACAGGGACAAACAAATCTCCCTGGGAAGAGAATTCCAGAGATCCTCTAAATGCCCTCTGAAATTGAACTTTCTTGCACAGCTTCCTAAATGTAGTCATGGAAAATATTCTCCATACCCTCTTTAAAAACCATTCTAGAGGACTGGACCTACCACAGAGTAAGACTGCAACCTAGATTTTGCTTTTTAAGAAAGGATACCACAAGAAGAGTGGAACTGGTGTCTAGTATAATGCTGAGGTGGAGCATTGGTGGTGGGATCCTTTCTTTCTGAGATCTTATCAAAAAGTCCTTCTTGTCCAGGTTTTTGCCATTTGAGTTGCACATTTCAAACTAAATTTGTATGTCTCATTCATTTAATTTACATAATTTCATTTGCTTTAAATAAACTGCATACCAGTTTGAAGAAGAGGAAGAGGAAGAGGAAGAGGAAGAGGAGGAGGAGGAGGAGGAGGAGGAGGAGGAGGAGGAGGAGGAGGAGGAGGAGGAAAAGGAAGAAGAGGAGGAGGAGGAGGAGGAGTTTGGATTTATATCCCCCCTTTCTTTCCCTTCCCCACTCACAACAAACACCCTGTGAGGTGAGTGTGACTGAGAGAGCTATGAAAATCTGTGACTAGCCCAAGGTCACCCAGCTGGCGTGTGCACAAGCTAATCTGAATTCCCCAGATAAGCCTCCACAGCTCAAGCAGCAGAGCAGGGAATCAAACCCTGTTCCTCCAGATTAAAATGCACCTGCTCTCAACCACTACACCACTGCTGCTATAAAGTAAACCACTACTGGCGTAAACCACTACACCACTGCTGCACCTGCTCTTAACCACTACGCCACTGGTGTAAAGAACTTGGTAGTTATCCATCTATATTATTATGTTAAATTCAAATGTCATTATATGGACTCATCAGCCATTCAATAAATGCAAATTAATAGTAGAGAGATAAACAAACAAAAAAGTATATCTAAAAGGCCAATATTTGTGTGTATGTGCTCAAGAAAGATGACAGAACAGATTATTTTCAGCTATTAAGTTTCATATGACCCAAGTGATTAGAGTTTCCAGGGAGAGAGAGAGAGAGAGAGAGACGAAATGCGGCAGGGTCCCCGTAAAGAGAAGGGAGCTGCGCAAATTGGTTGAGGAGATTGAAGCTCAGTGTCCATGGTACCCAGAGGGGGGGACATTGAATCTTAAGGACTGGGAAAACATCGGGCGCACTCTTCGCACAGAGCCTCGCGCGCCGATGTCGCTGCTACTGACGTGGAGGCAATGTTTTGTCGCCATCAGCCTGCAGACCTACGGCTCCCTTGCTGTAGGCCGCCCTCCTTTCGATCTTTCACCTTCAATTTCAACCCCGGAATTTTCTCTATCCACTAAATTGGACGCCTGTCCTCCTTCTGCCCCCCTCGCTCCTTCACCCATTTCAAACTCTCCCGCGGCTCAGCCGCCCCCTCCCCTTGCTCCGCCTTCCTTTTCCGAAGCCACTGCACCTCCGTCAGCGCCACGTAATGGCGCGGGTTTCAAAACTCTCGCAGAGCGCATTAGCCACGATCTGCAGAAGAAAGAAACCCTGACGGAAGACGATGCTGATATCCTCGCATTGTGCCCTGTCCACTTCACAGATACGGAGGAGGATGGCATAGTTTGGCGGGTTGTCGAGTACCGCCCCCTGAGCTATAATATCCTTACCGAGCTCCGCAAAGCAATGCGGGACGTAGGAGTCACTAGCCCCTACGTGAGAGGCATGCTGGAAGCCATCGCAAGGAACCACCTAATGGTTCCAGATGACTGGAAAACCACCTTTCGCATGCTCCTGAGCCCTGCGCAGTTTGTGGTCTGGGAAAGTGAGTTCCGCCAGCAATGCTTCAACAGAGCAGCCACCTCTGGCGGCGCCTACACCGCCGCTCAGCTTTACGGCTTCGATGATTGTGCTAAACCCAACGATCATATGGTTGCTGCCTGAGGCCACCCTTACGGTCGCCTCTGAGTGCGCCTATAAGGCATTCATCAAAGTCCCCAATGCCGGCCAGCCAACCCAGAGCTTCTCCTCCATCCGGCAAAAACCCCAAGAGCCCTATGCTGAATTCGTGAACAGGCTCCAGGAAGCGCTCAAGAGGCAGGTAGATAGCGAGGAGGCCCAAAACGAGCTCCTCATGCGCCTCGCTAAGGAGAACGCTTCCATGGAGTGCCGCAGGGCAATCACGGGCCTGGGCAAGAATCCTGAACTGGCCGACATGCTTAAGGCTTGCCAGGACATTGGGTCCTCCGCCCACCAGGCTAGCCTCCTCGCCGCAGCACTCTCCACCGGCAGGAGACAGTCCCAGGAAGACTGCTTTAACTGCGGCAGACCCGGACACTTCCGGAGGGAGTGTAGGCAGCCCGGTGGGGGGGCCTACAACCCCGATGGAGGAGGGTCCTCCCCCAGGAGGAGAAGGCCACCTAAAACCCGGTGCCCACGTTGCCAGAAGGGCTTCCATTGGAGAGACGACTGCCCGTCGGGAAACTCCCGCCCGGGCGTCTCCCCAGCCCAGGACCAAGGAGGAGAGTACTAGAGCAGACCCAAACGCCAAGGCCCCTGCCAAAACCACCCCCCTCTCGTGGCATCTCGCTCGCATGCACCCAGCCCATCTCCTTTAAGTTCCCCCACGAGGTTCTTGTCGCCCCAACCCAGTATGACGAGCCCATCCCTACCGGGACAATCGGGCTAGTACTGCCAAAGGCCTCTGCCGCTGAACAGGGACTGTTCATCGTCCCCGGAGTGATCGACTCCACGCACCAAGGACCCATCCACCTCCAGGTCTGGACGAACATCCCACAGGAGCTGCCCGCCGGAGCCAGCTGCGCTCAGCTGATTCTCTTGCCCCATGCGCTGCCCGCTGCCGACCCAATAAAGGCTACGAGCCCCAGCAGCCAACATGGTGCAGCCTACACCACCGTCGCAGCGGTGGAGACGCCTATCGGGAGCTCCCGTCCATATCTGGAGCTCGCCATAGAAGGATGTAAGTTCAAGGGCCTGGTGGACACCGGCGCTGATGTTACCGTCATCAGAGCAGCCGAGTGGCCCGACCAGTGGCCGACCGAGGCCTGCCCGCACATCTGGGGGGTGGGGGGAAGACAAACCGCGAGACGGAGCATCCGCCCGCTCACGGTCAACAGCCCAGGACTCGAGCGGCAGCTCACAGTCCGCCCCATCGTTCTAGACATCCATGTCAATCTCTGGGGAAGGGACCTCATGAGTCAGGTCAAAACGACTCTGGTCTGGGACGGATAAAGCCGCCACCGGTCGTTAATCCCGATCTTGCCCTCCGAGATTGTTTTCTGATTTCCGCAGGAAGACTGTTTCCCTCTCCCCTCCTTTTTTCCTTCTGTTTTTTCGACCAGTAAAGGCGGGAGGGCCAATTGGCTGACTGGCCCTCCCTGGATTAAAATCTGGGCCCGTCCTGATACCGCAGCACTGTCAGGACAGGCCCCAGTTTAAAAAAGGGGCTGCCGCCACTATGCGCCTAATACCCAAACCCATTTGGGTTATGGCTGCCCAGCGCCTGGCAACTTTATCAGTACCACATTAAAGGCCAGGCGCTCAGCCGAAACCGCCCCTTAAGGAGCGGTCTCGGCGGGCGGCAATTCCAAAATACACAATAAAATCATATTTTAAAAACCATCCAGCTTCCTGCATCAGCCACTAAGGTCACGGTAAATTCAACCCCCCCACACACACACACATCTAATTTCCTTTGGGTGCGCGAGGAATTTGCCTCTAATTGCCTCACTCCCCGGATGCACCCATCCCCCCAAAAGGTGCTTCCAAAGCCCCTTTGTGTTGCTGATTAAGCATGCATACCCACAATCCCCCCAGGACTCGCCTGCTCCCTCCCCCCTCGAGGCTCGGACCCTCGCCTCGACGCACCCTGATGACGCTCTGAAGCCAATTCCCACCAGGGTCGCCTACCTCCTGCCCTCCCTGTCAAACAACTAAAGAAAGAGGAGTAGGCGGCCCCCAGGAGGATTGCGTTAAAAGCAACCTTCGCAGAGGCTGCAAAACAAGCCTTCTTCCTTTTTATATTAAATTCAAAAACATCTCCCGCCATCCGCTCTAGGACTGAGCCTGGCGGGACCCGGCCCCCCCGTAACCTGGGAAAGGGGTGTGTGTTTCAGTCCCTCTCCCTACAGGTTCCCGTGGACTCCGATTCGCCATGACAGGCCAACACACTGGACAGGAAGTAGGAATTGCTGAGGGAATACCAGACAAAACAAGAAGTCCATCAACTCTAGCTCCACTGATGCAAGATGACCTGGCCTCCGAACAGAAGGGACTGCGACAAGCGACCCTAGACAATCGTGCCGCTATTGATTATTTGTTGTTGTTACATCACCAAGGTTGTGAGAATGTACATAATATGTGTTGTTTTAATCTTTCTGATAATTCCCAGTTAATCCACATGAAAGTGCGTGAGCTGCAAGAAGTTGTATCTAATCTGAAGTATGATGTTTTGCCCCATTGGTGGTCAGCCCTCTGGAGCTGGCTGCCGGGGGGATGGTTGAGTGCTATTGTACAGATCTGCATTGGTCTAATCGTATGCCTTGTTATCGGATCTTGTTTCATTCAATGCGTGTCTAATATTGCCTGTAACGTGTGTAAGAAACCCCTCGCATTTCCCTTACCCCGCAACCAAGTTCTAATGTTGCACAAGCAGCTTGGTCAACTTGACCAAACGGCGGAGGAGACAAGCGTCCCTTTAAATCGCCCCTTAGCGTTTCGGCCCCCCGTTTTCTAAAATGTAAAAAAGGAGGAGATGTAGTAGTGCACTGCCGACCCAGCAGTACCGTAGTAGAACGTTGGGACGCCAACGGACCTGCGGCCTTGCCGGTCGCATCGCACCCCCACTCCTCATCCCCCCATGAGTCACGGGTCATGAACTGTCTGGCTCAATCACCGGGCGCAGGGACAATGGTCTTGCCCCCAGGTGAGGATTAGGCTCAGACGCGTACGCTCCTCTCCGCACGTAGCCAGATGAGATCATGCATCACATGATGATCTCCCGACCTCCCGCTCTCCCGGAACTCCCCCCAGTCCTCCCTCCTACACGCCCCCAATAGAGTAACAATAAAAGGTGCCAGGAACCGGCAGACGGGAGATTCGCTAGGAACACGGACCTCCGGTCTCCCGCTGCTGGCGATCTCCACCAGATGTTATCTCCGCGTCTCGTCTCGTTCTTACGCAGGGCCTGTGGAAATGACTACAATAATTAGGTAGGTTTATAAGGGAGCAAGCCATCCTTTAGGTATATGGGTCCCAAACCATATAGGGCCTTGAAGGTCAGCCCCATCTAAAATTGTGCCAGGAAACAAATTGAAAGCCAGTGTAAATGGGCTAAGACTGCAATGCATGGTTCCTGTGACTCACTCCAGTCAACATCTGAGGCTGCAGCATCCTGCAGCAACTGCAGTTTCTAAATGCTTCTTAGGGATAGTCCCATAAAGAATGCATTGCAGTAATTTTATCTAGATGTAACTATGGCATGCATCACAGTGGCAATATCTTTTCAGCTGGAAAGGTTTCAGCTAGCTAACCAGTTGTAGCTGTTACAACATTGTGCACTTGCTGGCTGCCTCAGCCCTTCTTTGTAAATACCCTTCCTCAATGTCCATGCAGGGCTTGTGCTGGGCGGCCAGGTATGCACTTCATCTTCTGTCCTGTAGAGCCCTGGATGTTCTTCTCCTTCTCTTTTCCTGAGGTTCTGGTGATGAGAAAGGTGAGCAGGATGGCATCTGGCTTTCCACACCTAGCTCATAGCTGGAGACCTGTGGGATCACTGCATTGGTATTTGGCTTTGGGTTTATATCTTGGTCCTCAGGGGCTGCATTTCTTGTACCACTTCTACTTCTGGTTGTTGTAGAAGTGATGATTCTTCATCAGAGGAGTCCTCAATACCTGGGCCCGACTGCTCCATGACAATAATCCATTTTATCTATAAAAGTTTTAAATAATCTAGACACTTCCTGTTTGATCTTTTTGCTAAAAATGAAACATATGAGACTGGTTGATAGTTATTGAGATTGTCTGGGTCCAGGGTAGGCGTCTTTAGAAGTAGATTCACCTCAACCTTTTTCAAGGCTGGGGTAACGACCCACAATCTCAATGAAGCATTAATTACCTCTTGGATCCAACCAGCCCACCCCCTTCTTTAGATTTAAATAACCAGCAAGTGGTTGGTTGCAAATTTCCAGGGGTCTTATCTACATCCTCAGACTGAATAACCTCTGAAATATTCCAAACACTTCAAATAACAATAATGAATGTATATGCCCCAAATAAGAAACAAAAGACGTTCTTAGGAAAACTATTTGGGAGACTTCAAGGATTATTTTCAGGTGATATGTTAATTATAGGAGATTGCAATATGGATTTAAGGGAACATGAAATGTTAAAGAAATGGAACATATCAAATATGTATAGTGAACTGGGTGAATCTCAACAACCAACCTACTTCTCAAATAGACACAGAAAATTTACATATATTGACTATATTTTTGTAAAAAATATGCATAATTTATACAGTGAGAAAATAGAGACTCATAAGGAATGGATTTCAGATCACGCCCCATTGGTAGCCACGTTCAGGGTGGAGAGAGAGGAAAAACAATATAGATGGAGATACAAAAACATAGTATGGAAAAATGAGAAAGATAGAAAAGATTTGCAAGAAGAAATAAGACATTATTTTTCAGAAAACAAAGGAACAGTTACAGATGAAATTCTCTGTGACGCATCTAAAGCAGTAATTAGAGGGTATTGTATAGCTAGAGAAGTACGATGGAATAAAGAAATAAATAGGGAAAGGAGAGAATTAATAGAAGGGATTTAAGTTAGAAGGACTCAACTTCAGGATAAATATGATAAAGGAATAAAAAATGAATTAAACAAGTTACAAGTGCAGCTAGACGATTTAGATAAAGCTGAGATGTGGAAAAAGGAAATTTGGGGTAAAAACCAATTTCAAAGAGCGAATATAAATTCAATAAAAAGACTGGCTAATCATTTGAAAAAGAGGAAGGAGAAATAGAGAATAAAAGGGATAAAAGATGGTAGTAATCACTATATAACAGAAAATAAAGCAATAAGGAAGAAATTTGAAGAATTTTATAAAGAATTATTTAGTCAAGTCCAGAATGAAAAATATGATGAGAAACCAAAAAAGGTTTTAACACAGGAAGAGAGAGATCAAATGCAAGAAGCTATTACACAAGAGAAACTAGCAAATGTTATTAAAGATTTGAAAAACAATAAATCCCCAGGATTAGATGGGTTTAATGCCGAATAATATAAAGAAATGTCTGAAGTATTAATTCCAGAGATGCAGATATTGTTTAACCATATTTTAAGAGGGCAGAGGGTTCCAGAGACATGGAGGAAAATGGAAATAATAACAATTGAAAAAACAGAACAGAATCCAGAGCAGGTAGAATCTTATAGGCCAATAAGTTTATTAAACCAAGATTACAAGATTTTTGCGAAAGTATTTGCAAATAGATTAAAATACATCCTTCTGAAGTTAATTGGACAAGAGCAACATGGCTTTATTAGAGGTAGAGATATTTGTCACCCGGTAAGGAATGTATTAAATGTAATAGAACATGACAAAAACAAAAAATATGCAATGATAAAGTTAGATGTATACAAAGCATTTGATACAGTTAGTCATAATTACTTATTTCAAACTCTAGAAAATTTTGGGTTTGGAAAACAACTTGTAAACATTATATGAGAGATTTACAAAAGAGGAAGGGCCAAAATAAGAATTAATGATGGGTGGACAGGAATAGTTAATATTGAAAGTGGAGTGAAGCAAGGATGTCCAATATCACCACATCTGTTTATATTGGCAATGGAATTTTTGGCAGAAAGGACAAATAATAATGGAAGGATAAAAGGTTACAAAGTGAATCAAGAAGAAATAAGGTTAAACTTATTTGCAGACGATATTTTAGTAATAACGGTGAATCCGAATGATACAATGAAAGAATTAAAAATAATTCTAGAAGACTTTCAGAAATATTCAGGATTAAAAGTGAACATGGAGAAAACAGAAATAATGAGGGTTAATGTGGAAAAAAGACAATGAGAGAGGATTAGTAAAAAAGAAGATTAAATATTTGGGTATTTAACACATAGAAAGGAGATGTTTAAATATAATTATGAAGCAAGGTGGAAAAATATTAAAACAAATAAAAGAATGGGATAAGAAGACCTTATCGATCACAGGAAAAATCAAAGCATTAAAAATGTGTATAACGCTGAAAATGTTTTATTTATTTCAAACTCTTCCATTGGAAATTAAGAAGAAACAATTAGAGGAATGGGATAGAAAGCTGAAAGCTTGGGTGTTTAATAATAAAAAACCAAGAATCATGAATAAGATTATATATATGACAAAAAATTCTTTAGGTTGGGGGATTCCAAAAATGCAAGAATATTATGAAGCATTCCAGATTAAGAGTCTGGTGAGTATAAACGAGGATAATGTCAAAAAATGAGTTAAGTTTGAAAATGAAATAAACAAAGGAGTTGGTGCACATGGTATCTTCAATAAAGAGTTGAAGAAAGCAAATCAAAAAGCAATAGGACCAAGAAAGGTCTTGCTAGATATATGGGAAAAATGGAGAGGTAAATGGATGTGTGGCTGGCAAAGAAGGGAAAAAAGTGATAAAAATATTGAAAAGAAAAGGAATTCAAACTGTGGCAAATTTGATTAGGGAAGGAGGAGAAATTATGACATTGCAAAATTTTATAGAGATAGGAGGAAGCGAGAACTGGTTGGTTTTGAGAGGCATTTGGGAAAGGATAAAGGTTTCACAGATAAAAGGAGAATGTATAATGTTGAAATGTCTGGAACTGTATGGAAAATGCAAAGGGAAATTTTTAGGGCATATATACAAATATATGGTAGATGATAAGGAATTCATGATAAGAATATTGAAACAAAAATGGGAGAAGGGAGGATTTCTAGACATTGGTAATACTGAAAAATTAATAGACAGTTGGAAAAATATAAAGATTGAGAAATATATGGAGTTAGAAAGAAAAGTGATATTAAAATGGTATAGAACACCAAAACAACTAGCATACATGATAAAAGGACTTAGTTCTAAAAGCTGGCACTGTGGAGACCAAGAGGCATATTATAGCCATATGTGGATAGAATGTGCAGAAGTAAAAAAATTTTGGACAATTGTATTGTTATATATCGAGAAACTGGTGAAGATAAATATTGATTTAAATAATGACTTAATTTCATGGGTGTAATGGAAGACAGAAGGGTGGATAAACAATATAGTTATATGTATAAAATAATGATTAAAGCAGCCCATGCA
Source organism: Sphaerodactylus townsendi (assembly GCF_021028975.2). Lineage (NCBI taxonomy): Eukaryota > Metazoa > Chordata > Lepidosauria > Squamata > Sphaerodactylidae > Sphaerodactylus > Sphaerodactylus townsendi. The sequence continues at coordinate 60,732,668 of NC_059428.1, read as the reverse complement.
ACAATAGCCTTGGGCTGGAAAGAAAAGAAAAAATGGACACTTCAGAAATGGTTAGAATATATCTGGGAACAAGTGACACTGGATATTTTTGATATATTAATCAAAAATGAGACGTGGCAAGATAAACAGAATGAAATTTTGAAGATATGGAAATATACGTGAACTGGATGAAAGAAGCTCGAGTCAATGAAGAAATATGGGAGAAGAGGCTACAGAGAATGAACTTACTGCTGTTTGTGTGACAAAACTATGAAGAAGAACTAAAGGGGGGAGGGAGAAAAGGGGGGAAAGTATTGTTTGAAAATGTATGAAGAAGGAAATTACTATAAACTGTAAAATTCAAATGATACAATAAAAAATTATTTTAAAAAATGAAATATTTCAAACACCTGGATAAGTTGTCATCCTGGCACCATCTCATCCATTCACTGCTAACAGAGTTTGCAGCCCGAGTGAAGGAACTATTAGCCCACAAATGTGTGAATAAACAATAAAACAACCAGACATTCTGTATGGAAAAACATATTGGTTCAAATCAAGCAGAAGCATAAGGCACTTCATGGGGGTCTGATCTGTGTGCTGGGCAGCACGATTGCTGTCCCCCAGCCAAAATTTTCCTTAAACCCACTTGCTGAGGAAAAAGACCACAATATGCTGGAGTAGCGATGGGAGAATCCAGATGGGCGGTGCGCCAATGCCTGGAAAACCCTTTGCTGCTAGGGGCACAAGGCATGGTAGCCCACACCTGGGCACTGAACCCGTTGGCTTTCTCCACCCAAATCCTCTTATGGAGGCTCCATCAAAGCGGGTGTCTCACCCGCACACCCACTAACAGATCAGTCCCCTATGAGCAACCTGCAAGGCTATGACATTTCTCATTGAGGAAAACAATCACAGTGGGCCACTGGGCAGTCCACCTCATTCTGCAGTTCAAATCTTAATCCAGAACAGTTATACTGTGAGAATTCAATAATGACTGAAAAGAATACTTTTTAAAATCATTTTTGTCCATTTTTATAGGATTGTTCTTGAGTCTTTCTCTCCTGTCACTTTGACTGACTCCCTTGTCCTTTCTTTGCTCACAGTTCTTCAATAAACCAAAAAGGTACCTGAAATTTTAACACTTGAGAGAGGGCATTTGGGAACAATCTTGTCAACTGCCTGAATCAGGGCACGCACAGAAGAACCAGCCACATCAACAGGAGAATCCCCCAGAACCATTAGAAAGGCATTAAGATGCATCTGGCTCTGGGGTAAATCATTTTCATAGATCCCCCACCCCTGCAGAGTCTAAACCTGAGCAAACAGTGGTCTGTCCATGACAAAGAAACTATCACCAATTTTTCTACCTTCAGATTGCATTAATTCCATCCAGAACAAAATGCCAGATTGAGAGTGTGACCAGCCCACTGTTTAGGACCAATTATTACATGACACATGGCCCATGGTTGTTATTACCATCATTTTGAATACTCCTAAAGATTTAGTGCTATTGGGATTTTTCAGAGCAGTTTATTATGATAAAATTAGAGTCAAGTCTAATAACTTAGCCTAAACCAGTGGTACTTGTTTCACAGCTTGCAGAGTGCCACATTCACAATTACCATCAACCAAAAGAACCACATTTACTTCCATCTATGACATGAAGCTGCACCTCAGTAAAGCTTACATTTCACTTGTTCCTGTAGTGGTATTTACAAAATCCTGACCTCATGGAACAATGTTTTATTGAGATAAAAATAAAAGAAGATACAAATGGAATGTGTAAAGAATTCAGTAAAATGTAGGAGGCACAAGGGCCACACATATGGAAATCCATTCTTTCAGAATTTCTGTGGTGCATCTCAGGCACAAATAGTCCTCTGTTCCTATGCATGATCCATGAGAAATGTGCATATAATTTTCTCTTGCTGAGATATTAAACAGGCTCGGAAAGTTTGTACCACACTTTGAGATTGGGCTGACATTTAGATGGGAAGTTATTTATTTCTACATCTGGGAATAATGACCAATTACAAGTAATAGGTTTTGGGAATGAGAGTTGGTATGTTTTCATACCTTCATACAAACAAAGAACCTCAGCCTTCATTGTAAAGATGCAGGTAGAATGAGTGAAGCCTATCTACAGAAGCTCTTTCTTTCACTGAAAAAATCATGCCACTTAGGGAAACCAGGAGTACGAATGGGTGCAACATTACAGTGAAAAACCCCATGGAGCTGCTGGTAACTATCAAAGTTCCTACCTTCTACAAGGAAAGAATCTGCTAGGAAGATTCAGAGGCCCTTTCCGCACTGGTGATATACGGCGGTCCAGGGACAGCAAAAACGCTGTCCCTGGGTTGCTGTTTGCACAGGAGGAGCTGCTACATTGCAGCAGCGCTGTTCTGGCTGCCCGAAAGCAGTGTGAAGCCACCGCTTTTAATCTTGCTGAACAAGCGAGGTTTTCGCAAAGCAGCATCTTCCCATCAGCACGGTGCGAACCACACTGCTAGGAAGACGCTGCTTCCTCCATCGCCTCCACTCACCGTCACATCCATCATCGCCCTGGAGGGCTGCAAGGACCCACCTACGCTGCCCTCCGACCCCTGGAGGTCGGAGGGCAGCGTGGGCGGGTCCCTGCAGCCCTCCAGGGTGACACTGGAAATGACAGTGAGTGGAGGGGGCTGACCGAGAGGTGGTTCCGTGCGGAACCGCCTCTCCGGCTAGGGGGGGAGTGGGGGCCACTCACACGCTAGTGTGCGAATGGTCCCCGAGCCTCCACCAGCATAAATTATACTGGTGGAGGCTCATTTCCACCCATGTGTGGAAAGGACCAGAGAGTACAAGTATCTCTAGAAATATTCTGTATTTTTAGAAAAAAGGTTGTTAAATCTAACCCTTGACACCTTGTGTCATCACTCTGAATTCTTCCTATTAATGCATAAATCATCATAAAATTTCACCTATAATCTAGGTTCTGTATGGAACTGGAACACTGGCACAGTCCAGACATTTGAAAATAAAGTTCTACTATGCAGGGGCAAGTCATATGGGAAAAGGCTGTGCTAGTTATTATTTTTTTTCCCTTTAGAGACTTGGCTCAGGCTGCAAGGCCTCTATCATGTTGTGGTCTAATTAGATTATTTCAGAAATAACTTTATTTCATGACTTATGATATTGTATGCATAAAATGGGAGTTTATGCAAACTTTATGCTAGACTCAACCAAAAGCACTAGAATATATTTCCTCTTGAATACCTTTAATAAGAGTCTCACTAAGAACCTCCTGAAGGAGCAGTATGCTGAGGTGCGGCAGCAGAGAATATGGCTTATCCTATGCCCATTGTGTTGTTGTTTTATAATATCTAGTAAATTCTACAAGGAAATAGAAGGGACAAATTTCTCCTGGCTACATTTGTTCACAGGAGTAGAAAGGATTAAGTTTTGAAGGAGAGGATTCAAAAGCACTTCTAATAGCCTTCAGGAAACATTTCAAATGCCATTGTGCTATGATATTTGGCTAGCTATCATTTTGAACACATCTCACTTCCTCCTTTTTTTAAATTGAAGCAAGACTGCTGCAAAAATACAACTATCAAATTCAATTGAAAGAAACTGAAAGTAAGTTAATAGAATGGGGTTTTTTTGTTATTTGAATGCTTTCTCTTGTTGTCTGTAAGGAATAAATAGGGCACCAGAGCCATAGCAATATCACAGCAATAAAATACAGTATGCTTTAAACTTCACTTTGAAAAGGTAAGCTTCTCAGCAAAAAATCTTATTTCAGACACATTTCTTCTGCAATAGCAGAACTGGAACTTCTACATCAAGTTAAATAAGAACTTGCCCATCTGTATTTCTTTCATCCTAGCTTTCTGTACAAAATTTTGAGTCCAAAATAAAACAAGTTATATGATTAACAGTATATTCCAGGTCACCAGTCTTTCCAGCCAAACATCAGAACAGATGGTAAAGGGCCACTCTGCAGGGGTGGGGGATCTATTACATTAATTTTATTAATTTTATTTATTTATTGGGTTTAATATCCCACCCTCCCCTTTTAGGTTCAAGGCAGCATACGACAAACATAAAACAATAAAAACATTTCAAATATTTAAATATCTTATATATGCAATACAAACTACCAAGTTGCAACTAATTTCAAACCAGCACAATTACGGAACTTCCACACCAATGGGACCTAAATGGTAGGTCAACATGACAGTGAGGATGTTTAAAAGAAAGTTGATGGTTGAAAGTTGAAAGTTGGGTGAAAGTTGGGTGAAAGCCACACCATGAAAGCCACACACTAATGCCTGCTGTAATTGTAATCCAATGATGTGGCGCAGTACCCCCAGACAGCAACCTGGAAAGACTGGTGCAAAAAGCACAGCCTGGAGCTACCACCCTGCAGGCAAAGTTAAGGTGACCCAACAGCGACTGCATATCCTGCAGCCGCATCTTTTTCTTCTGCAGGTCTTCCATCAGCAAGGCCCCCAACTTCTTGAGCTTCTCGGGGGGCAGTGCCAACGTCCCTTGTACTGTATCCAATAGCACCCCCAAATAGGTCAAGGCCACTGCTGGGCCCTCTGTCTTCTCTGTAGCCAGTGGAAACCCCAAGTGATCCATAAGCTGCTGGAAAACCCGAAGGCTAGCCTCACACTTCCCAGACTCTGGGCGCCCAATAAATAAAAAAATCATCTAAATAATGGGTAACCAAACACCCTGGAACTTCGTACCGTATGATCCATTCCGAAAAAGTGCTGAAGGCCTCAAACGCTGCGCAAGCGACAGCGCAGTCCATTGGCATGGTTTTGTCCACATACCAAGCCCCATCAAAGAAGAACCCCAACAAGCTGAAATCTCCAGGATGAATTGGCAACAGGCGAAAGGCTGATTTTATGTCACATTTTGCCAATACAGCACCCTTCCCCGCGACTCTGATCAAACTAACGGCCTGATCCAAAGTGGCATACCACACCGAGCAAAGTTCTGGGTCAATGAAATCATTCACTGACACCCCCCCCCCTTCGGGTATGAAAGGTACTGAATCATCCAGTATTCCCCAGGTGTTTTCTTAGGAACCACCCCTATTGGAGACACCCATAAATCAGGGAGAGGAGGCGATGAAAAAGGGCCAGCTATCCAACCAGCCTCACATTCCTTCTTAATTTTTTCTGCCACCCGCCCTGGCATGTCCCTAGCTGATTTCAAATTGTTAGAAAAAGAAGCTCTCCTGATACCACTAAAAGGAATACGAAATCCTTCTGTAAAACCTTTAAATAAGTAAAGCGCCTTGTCCCTACTGGGATACTGGGCCAACCAGCGCTGCATAACTCCCACCCGAATCGGGGAAGGAGCCAAATGGCCCAAAATAGACAGCATTTCGCTACTTCTGGGTCGCAGATGACCCACCCTTGCTGCCACTGACATTGGAAGGGGGGCTGGAGCCAGAGATCCAGCTTGCTCGAAGGGGCTGATGCACTGGGCCTTTTGTACACTGGGCCTTAGGATGAAAGCCACAGCACACCATACAAGTGTGCTCATACCGGCATTTTTGCCTCTGACAGGATCCCCTGTTGAAATCCCAACACTGCCCTCTGGAAGGCCACTGCCCTAACGCCCCTACACCCTTAGTGCCTTCCCCCTGGCCTAAAACCCCAGACAACCCTTTGATGGCAGAGTGAACTGTAACCATCCAGGTCTGGTCATGAATCAAATCCCACCTGAATGCTGCCTTATGCGAGGCATTCTTCTGAACAGCCTCATCGTAGCATATGGCGGCCAGATCCCCTGCTAAGACCCAAGCCCGCAGGGGGTACCCCGCACCCACCAACGCCAAATATTCACCATAACCCCTGATCCAATTGTCAAATGTGCATTCAACACCTTTTTTCTCCCTCTTTTTCTTGTCCACATGGCCACCCGTCAACCCCTGATCTCCCTCCGGGCGGAGGCATTAGAATATATCCGTGAAATAGCCATTCAACACCCGCTCTCTGATTTTCCTGGGCAAGTGGGACCCAGGGGGATCCCCAGCATCCCAAGCCCCATGGCTGGCTACCAATGAAACCGGTACCGGCCCCTTGCCCCGCTTTGCCAGCCAGGGTGGCAACGTGGGAATGTCCTTCCCTTGGGACCAAAATTCACCTGTGGCCTGCGCCAAGTCCTCCTCTGAAGACTCACTCAATGAAGATGAACTGGGCGACCGTCGGGAAGACCTGGACCTCCGAGAGGGATGTCGCCGACTAGCCAGGCCTGTCCCATGGACCCCTGCTGCAGAGGAAGTGGAAACCATGGCGGAGAAGTCTCCTGGGCCATAGACAATTGGGGTGATGGAAGGCCCCTGAAGGGCTGGCGACCTACCTACGTCTGCTGCCGGAAGGGCACCCTCTACCACCTGGGAGAGCTGCTGAAGACTGCTGGAAATGGTCTCAAGGAGATTGGTCCCCCACGACCTCTCCCCAGTGGCCATTGAAGATTGCAAAATGTGGTCGCTGGCAGCCGCATGCGCTACCTGACCACAACCACAACCCAGCTAGACAGTGCAAGCCATGCCGAGGTGCTCCACTAATTGATTCCCCATGATCCCTGGGGCAAAAATTCCTTCCCAAGCTCCCCCAACCATGGAAGGACCAGGCCTGGGAACAGGCTCCTCCCGACCGCCTCGCTTCTCGGCTGCCACATACACTCACTGGCCGCTGGCCTGCCAAGCAGTTAGGCCACCTCACTGGCTGTTCCTCACTCCCCACCGGCCACACCTTGAGTTTGCCTCGCTCATGCATTGTAATTTCTGCCTGGCTTGCCTGGGAAGGGGCAGCCACGCCGGGAGCCTCAGGAGAAGCAGCAAAGAGCCACTTGCGGCTCGGGAGCCGCGGGTTCCCGACCCCTGTTCTAGTTAAACTGTACTGTTTTTCTTTTGCTTTCCTTTACAAATAGAATAAGGATTGTGAAGTCTTAAAGGTAAACTTAAAAAGAACAACAAAATTATGACATTCCCAATTAAGGGAATTATTTTAACAGTATTGTAACATTTGATATATGTTTTCTTCTGTGTTATATTACTAATTTGTGTATCATTAAATTTAAATCTGATAAACTTAATAAAAACAATGAAATCAACATAAATAAATAACAATATGCAATAAATGAAATAAAATATGGCATTTAAAATATTTTAATCCATGAAGGAGGAACATATTATATTCAACACCCCTACACATCTTTCATTAGGAGAGGGAAGCGGAGAGAAAGAGAGACCAGCTACATTGATGAAAGCATTGCTATCCTCAACCATAAGCCTAGCAGAACAATTCCCTCCTGAAAGTCCTGTGGAACTGGAATCTGGTTTAATTTGAAAGAGCATGGTACTGGTTGAGCTCTGGTACTGGTTGAGAACTGCCAGATACTTTTCCAACCAGGGATCTCCAGCAAGTTGTTATTTGCAGAGTGTAATGCTCTATGGGGGACATGAAGGGAAAGGTGGTTTCACAGACACAAAGGTCCTTGACTGTTTAGGGCTCTGAACGTTAATACTAGAACACTGACCCTGATTCAGTACTCTGTTTGGAGCCAATGCAGCTGAAAAAGCACTGACTGGATGTGAGCACTTCATGATGTCCCAGTGGAGAGCCAGGCAACTATCTTTTGCACAAGTTGAGTTACTGAATCAGTCTCAAGGGAAGCCTATCATAGTTATAACAGTCTGAAGGTGCCAATTGCATGATTCACTGTGGCCAGTCTGGGACAAGTCAGGTAAGGCACCAGTTGCCTAATATGGTGGAAAAATGCCATTTAGCCACATTTGTGACCTGGGCCTCCAAAGAAAGAGGCATCCAGGATCACACCTTGACTGATAACATAAGTGCCAGTTTTACACTGTCAAGAGCTGGCATCCCACTCCTGCATCCCACCAGCCCACCTACGGGACTGCTGCCTTCAACAAATTTAATCTCAGCCAGCTCTGCTTCATCCACTTCATCATAGCCTCCAGACATCTGGCCAAATTATTTGGGATGGCATTTGGCTAGCAACCATAAACAGAAGGACTTTTAGGTCATTTCTCTGCCCATTGCAAGTCTGGTTTCTCAGTCTGGATATTTTGATGTCAAATCAACCTCCAGGCACAGTCTTCCTATGCAATCAGTTGCAGTTCTTTATCCTACCTAACACTTCTATTAAAGTTCTGTAAAGTAATTCAACAGCAGGAGTTCTAGTTCAGTGGTCCTAACCAAACCAAGGCCCTTTCCGCACGGGCCATATACGGCGCCCTGGGGATGGCAAAAACGCCATCCCCAGGGAGCCGTTCACACAGGGTAGTCAGCTTCCCAGCCGCGCCGCCCGAGAGGCGCGAAGCCGTCCTTTTCCGACCTCTCTTCCCCAGCGAGGTTTTCGGAAAATGGCGGCTTCGAGCTGCTGCCGTGCGCGTAATGGTGCAGCCCGGCTGGGCCTCCTTTCGCCCTCCCCCCAACCGTGTCTCATCGTGGCCTGTCCAAATGCCGGCTGTCAGGCTCTTCGGAGACACTCTCTCCCCTGAGATGCCGGAGCACTCGCGCAGGGCAGGGGGGCGTGTTCCCAGGCCTCGGCGACGTGCAAGACGGCCACAGACACAGCAGGTCGGCCGGGCGATGGTGTTCCAGTCTTCCCGACTGTTTCTGGGACCATTCGTACGAACGGTCCCAGGGGGGTTGGGTCGGCGTTGTATACGCCGACCCAACCCCAATCATGGCCGTGCGGAAACAGCCCAAGGTTAATTATAATTTTCCAGCAACCTCTGAGTAAAGTTGAGCATAAAATGAAGGTTGTTTGGATTCATTGAGTTGGGAGTGTCCATAAAGGCCAGCTAGTCCTACATCCTGCTCAATGCCTAGAGCAGTGATGGTGAACCGTTTTGAGATTGAGTGCCCAAATTGCAACCCAAAACCCACTTATTTATTGCAACGTGCCAACATGGCAATTTAACCTGAATACTGAGGTTTTAGTTTAAAAAAATGGTTGGCTCAGAGGCGTGCCTTACTCAGGAGTAAGCTTGGTGGTAGTTGTTGGCTTTGCTTTGAAGCAACCGTGCAACTCTTCGAACGGGTGAAGCACAAACCTAGAAGGGTTTACTCAGAAGCAAGCTCCATTGCCAGCAACCGAGCTTACTCCTACGTAAAGGATCATGCTTTAGTTCTTTGCATGAAAATCAGTGGGGTTTAACAGTGCTTAACAGGGTTACCTATACTGCTTCCCCAAAACTAGGTATTAGGTTTAATGCTAATAATCAAGCCCAGCGGCCCAGGCCAGCCTAGATGTGTGAGTGGGAGGGTGATTCCCACTCCCACATGATGAACTCTGTTTGCGCGTGCCCATAGAGAGGGCTCTGAGTGCCACCTCTGGCACCCGTGCCATAGGTTCGCCATCACTGGCCTAGAGCATTCCTGACAAGTGTTTGTCCAGACACTGCTTAGCTAGATGTGTATCCCCCTTCCAGTATGTGTGTTCCTTATTTTTGTTACCCCCATGTAGAACTCTGCACTTATTCTTGTTGAATTGCATCTTGTTCCCATCTATCCACTTTTTCTAGTGTGTTCAGATCTTGTTAAAGTCTATTGCTATTTTCTGGGGTGTTTGCTACTTCTCCCAATTTGGAGCCATATGAAAATTTAATGAGTAGTCCCTCACCCCTTCATCAAGATCATTTACAAAAAATACTGAAAAGCATTGGGCCCATAACTGAGACTTGTGGCACTCCACTGGACACCTCCCTTTATTTAGATGAAATGCCATTGACAACTACATTTTGGGTGTGGTTCCCCAACCAGTTCCCTATTCAGTTCACTGACCTAGAGTACAATCTGCAGTCTTCTAGTTTACTCATCAGAAAGTCATGGGGAACACAGTCAAAAGTTTTACTGAAATCCAGGTAAACAATATTGACAGAATTCCCTCCATCCAGTATGCTCATTGTGTTATTTTATTCTTAGTTACAGAGTGATTGAGGAATGTTGTGTCTATCATTTCAGAGCATGAAATATGATAGCACTTTGTATTTTCTAATTTTAGCATACATTTACTATGATATGATGCAGAGAGTGGAAGACAGCCCTTTTTCAATGGCATCGAAGTCAAAGCTATTAGAATAACTAACAAAATCTATAAGCACAAAAAGCTGTGTAGAAGTTATATTAAATCCTTGTAAATTTTTTTGCATGTTATATATTTTTGGCATCTCCATTAAACTGTTTTTTAGTGAAATGTGAATTTGCGTAAAAGGTTTTCCAAATTCTTGATGGTATCTTGCAGACTGAACATATAATTTTATACAAGGGTTTGTTATGTTTTTGTTTGTTTTTTGTTTTACTTTTCTTACAACTGGGATTTTGTAGCATTTAGGTTTGCTTCAAGTATGAAAGAGAGCTCTTTGTTACCACATCCATGAAACTGAATTTATATCCTCAGGATGTTTTAACACCTGAAGTGATTTCAGGAATAGCCTTCAAGCTAAGCAAAATCTGGCTAAAACTACACACGTAGTCTTAAATTTCTGCTTCTAAGCTTATTGAAAGCAAAGCTTCACTCAGTCATCTGTGTTCACAAGTATTATTTACCAAGCAGAAGTTCTCTAGAAGGCACATGAAATGGGGTCTTTGTAAATCTTTGTATGACACTGGGTTTTAAAAGCAAATCCCGCAGTTCAGAAAAATCTCAAAGCAGTTAGTCACTACAAACCTAGCCTTAATTTTTCCCATATTGCCAAACAGTATATAAAGATTATTATATTCAGACCATCTAAGGCAACAGGGTTTTCTTCATTAACAGTATGTTATTTGTTCCAAGACATTTCTGTAGCTCTAATATCTTGCACCTAAATCCTTTGCTTCAGTTCTCTTTTTCAGACAGCAACATCAGGCTTAGGGGACTGTTCCTCGGCATTGCACTTTGGCAAATGTGTGGATGCAAATCCTCCATAAATGCTGTTTTAGCAGTTGTGTTTTGTCCTTATAGGATGTTCTCTTCCATCTTAGAGTTTCATATCTATGGCCTTTGGTATCCAACCTGTTCAGGATTGGGCAAATTCCTTCCCATTGTGTTTCAGAAGTGACAAAGTTACATTTTTCAGAAGGTGGCTGGAAAAGCTTATTTTTAACTATGTGACATTTGAAAATTTGGAGATCTTACCTATTCCTTGCTTGTTCCAGTTTTCCCTGCAGCTGATGTTAGGGTAGTCAGGTCCCCCGTCACCAGCATGGGTTGGTGGAGAAGGGTTGCCAGATCCAAGCTGGGAAGCTCCTGAATCGAACAAGGAGCTAGGAAAGAAAGGGACCCACAATGTCATAGAGTTTACCTTCCAAAGCATCAATTTTTCTCCAGTGGAACAGATATCTGTAGTTGGGTATTATGGGTTTTCCAGGTTGTATGGCCATATTCTGGTAAGTTTTGCTCCTAATATTTCACCCACATTTCTGTCTGACATCTTCAGAGTATCTTCACAGTAAGATGTGTTTCCCTCCAAGGCACAGATTTCTGTAGCCCTGAGATGAGCTGTCATTCCTGGGAATCCCTGGATGCCTCCTGGAGGTTGGCATCCCTAGCTGATTTTCTTATTCCTTTCTTATGCACTAACTTTTCAACAGAAGTGATGCAATGGCCCCAAAGCACAACAAATGGTAAGTCTGTATCCCAAGGGAATATTGCTAGACTTTCTGAAAAATCTAGAGAGCACATTCAGCCCCTGGGGTTGCCAATTTCCAGGTGGAGCCTGGACAACTCACAGAATTACAACTGATCTCCAGACCACGTGTATCAGTTCTGCTGGAGAAATGGTTTCTTTGGTGGGTGGACAGTATGGCATTATACCAAAATGAAGTCCCTCCCCTCTCCAGGCTCCACTCCCAAATATCCAGGTGTTTCCCACCTGGGTTGGCAACTCAATCCCACAACAACAACAACAACAACAACAATCCAGTCACTAGTGAACACAGTCTGAATATTCAGCATAGGTATTTCGATGGAGTTTGGCCTGGAAAAGTGCACCACTGTGGTAATAAAAAGGGGCAAGATCACTGAGAGTGACAGCATAGAAATGCCTGATGGCCAACTAATACAACCAAAAGAAAACCTATAAATACCTGGGCATTTTGCAGCTGGATAACATCAAGCACATGCAAGTGAAGACTGTAGTCAGTAGAGAATACACTCAGAGGATTAGGAAAATATTGAAATCCAAATTAAACGGCAGGAATACCAACAAGGCCACACCCACCATCAGGTACACTGTCAGAATAACAAACTGGACACAGGCTGATTTGGATGCCGGGGAGCAATCACCTTGATGGCCTCAGAGACCCTGGAATTCCAATCTCTGACTTGATCATCAAGAGTGCCTATGAGCTCAGGATCCCGCAGGGCAATTAGAAAGCCAATCAGGTCTGTAAGTTTCCACAGGCTGGCAAAAATTGGCCTGTCACCTAGACAAGGTTGGAGTGGCAAACCCATCCGAACTTCAGGGCATAATGGTCAGACCATGGCACTTCGTCCACAGAGTATATGACTAAATCAACACCTGAACCAAAGAACAAATTCAGTGTCACCCACTTTATGTGTGGGGCCAGAATTGATTAAGGAGAAGCCTAGTGTCACCATGGATGACACTAGGTCAGCAGCCACTGGGCATGAGGCAGAATCCACATGGATATTGATGTCCCCCAGAACAATACATTTGGGAAACCACAATGCCTAATTGACCACTGCCTCCAGGATCAGCAGCAGGGTGTCTGCTGGTGTGCTAGGTGACCAGTACACCAACAAGACAGCCAACTTCTCCATGGCCTCCCACACTAAGGTGGCACACTCAATACTGGTGATCTTCAGAACAGGGAGAGCCCTGAAGGGGATTGACTCCCGGATGAACATAGCCACGCCCTCGTGGCCCTGTGTTAGTGATTGGTGGATGCACACAAAAGCTAGGGTGTGGCCTCACACAGGGCAACTGTGGCCTCACCCAGGTCTCAGTGACACGTGCCAGGTCCATTCCTTGAACTCCGAGTAAATCCCAGAGTGTCGTGGTCTTATTATTAATGGAAGCAGGGTTAGCCTTGAGTCCATAACCCTCATCTCTCGGGATAGGTTGGAGGTCAGAGTGGAGCTGAGCATAACAGCATCTCAGCCTACATCTCTTATTTGGCCTCCACCTACAGTCATATTGTCCCTACCACATTAGAACTGGCTCGCCCTCGCCCCAGTGGTGTCATCCTTATAGCCCAGCCCCTACCTAACTGCTAACAACCCAGAAGTCACAGCCCCACCAAATAGTAGCATCAACAGTACAAAAAAATCCCCACCTAGCAACTAAGGCGGATTCTGCACAGGCCAAAATCACCGTTGTTGGCCCAGTACAAACACTGTTTGGAGGGGGAACTTCCCACAGCTGCCACCTCCAAATCAAGGCAGTGTCACTCTTTCCCCCTCCCAAAGGTGTTTTCTTGACTCGCTAAATGAGCAAGTCTATTGAAAAACAGTGGTGTCAATCCATTGCCAAGCGACTGGCACCAGGTGGATGCTGCTGTTTTGTGGCACACCGCTTTAAAAAAAACTTACCTCATCCCTGTTTTCCGGCACACTGCTTTTAAAAAAACTTGCCTCATCCCTGCATAGCTCCGTCAGGATGAGAAGACACGCCCCCTGCCCTTCGACTCCTGGGCCTTTTCCAGGGCCACAGGGGGTGGGTCCACTTATCCTAAGCAGGGATGAGGAGGTACATTTTTTTAAAAAGCAGTGCACCTTGCGCAAAAGCACTGCCACAGCTCTGGAGCCACCTGCACACATGTGTGTGAACTGTCCCAGGCTGGCCCCAGTGTCATGTACGTTGGGGCCCTGGCACTCCCAGGGCCCATGCAAAATCTGCCTAATATAGACTAACCTAAAAGCTAAGCCTAATACAGATAATTCTAACACAGGGGTGCTATGTGGTTTCCGAGCTGTATGGCCATGTTCTAGCAGCATTCTCTCCTGACATTTCACCTTCATCTGTGGCTGGCATCTTCAGAGGATCTGATAGTAGGAAAGGAAAGCAACTGGAGTATATATACCTGTGAGTAAAGGTCAATAGGCGAGGGCATCTGCATAGAAGTGGCCTGGCAAGTGAGTAACAATGAAGTGTAACATGTGAGTAACAATGGAGATAGCCAGATCAATAGGTGAGGAATCTGAATAGAAGTAGTCTGGCCTTTGTTCCCTTTGATTGTTTATTGTCTATAGTCATCCTGTGTTTGTGTGGAGCTGATTAGTCACTGTCTTGACTCTAGTGTTTTTCAAAACTGGCAGCCATATTCTGTTCATTTTCATGTTTTCTTCCTTCCTGTTGAAATTGTCAATGTGCTTGTGGATTTCAATGGCTTCTCTGTGTAGTCTGATGTAGTGGTTGTCAGAGTGGTCCAGAATTTCTGTGTTTTCAAATAATATTCTGTGTCCAGGTTGGTTTATTATGTGTTCTGCTATTGGCTGATTTTTTTTCTGGCTGAAATAAGTGTTCTTTTGGATTCATGTCTGAGTGCTGCGTTTGGTGGTTCCTATGTAGACTTGTCCACAGCTACATGATATGCGGTAGACTCCTGCAGTAGCTAGAGTAGAATCCCAGGGTCTCTCCAGATGTTCAGGAACTACAATTCCCATCAGCCTCTATCAGCATGGCCAATTGGCCATGCTGGTAGGGGCTGATGGGAATTGTAGTTCCTGAACATCTGGAGAGCCGCAGGTTCCCTACCCCTGAGCTAGAGGATCCTTCTTATCCTTTGCTGAACGTAGCATTTGTTGAATTTTCTTAGTGGGTCTGTAGATTGTGTGTAGGTTACGCTTCTTCATCAGTTTTCCTATGCGGTCAATGGTCCCCTTGATTTATGGTAGATGCACAATGGTTTTAGTTCAGAATGTTTTATTCCCAGCCTCAAAACATTTTATTTGCATGCTGTTCCCCAGCTATTATTTTTTTGAAAATGTTTGGAAAACATTTTCACTTGCTATGGGATCTCTTTAAGATATTTCTCATGCCTCCAGAACTTCCTCATTGGTGTCATTTTCTGAGCTCACGCCAGCCCTCATGCTGCATTTCTGTCAATTTTTAAAAAAAATTATTGGGGTGGGGGGTGTCGTGTCTTTGAAGCTATGAAGATATGTCCCCTAGATAATTTTAGTATGAAGCTTTGAAGCCTGTAACATAGGAGCCTTTAAGTTTTTTTTTAAAAAATAGAATGACCACAAAATGGCAGCCAGGAATCATTGAGGGGGTGAGTGTGAACAAATGTGGGGGAGGAGATTGAAAATGTTTTGCAAATGTGTGTGATAGGCTGCAGGATTGAGATGGAGCCCATCTTGTTGACTGTGTCATTTGTTTATTATTTTAATGAGAAATGTGCATTGCTTCTAGTTAAAATAGTTTTGCAGACAACAATTTAATAAATCTTCCTGTCTTTGCAAGCTTGTTAGAACACATACTTGCTTACTCCTGTAAAAGAAAGGGGGGTTCAGGTGCTTGTAACTTAACAAAGACAGGATTTTGGTACTGAACTATGAATCAGTGAGATTTTTATGAGATACTGAAAAAACTGCAGCCAGTTTGAGTATCATTCAAGACATAAAGCTGCAGGAAATAAGCCAAAAGATGACATAAGAGCAGACCAGCAGAAAGAAGAATGCATTGGTTTGGAATATGATTAACGGAATCATTCCTAGTTCTTCCCTCCGTTGTAGACACTGTACCATTAAAACCTGAATACCCCTTCTGGCAGCTGAACATGAGGTTCTGTAATAGAAGGAAATAAGCCACTTCACAAAGGATATGCAATCAGGCCAATCATATCTGGCAAATGTTTCTATATGCTTATCATATCAAAATGCAAAACCATACCATTCATTTGGTAGTGTCCAAAGAATTCAGAGATGGTGTGTCATTCAATATTCAGATGCTGTGTCTGATTACTACATTGAAATACATTATGCCTTATCAGAAATTACTTTTTTAAAAGCTATTGTGTGATTCTCATTATGGTTTTGCCCATTCAGGTCTCTGGTGCACTGATGCTAGCAGGACACCATCTGGGAAGTCTACAGTGATCCATAATGGATAGGGCAATTTGAAGTTATATGTAGATGGTATAATCTAAGGTTGTTTCCTACATACTCCCAGAGGATGTAGGAGTTTTGAATTAATTGGTCTTGTTTCAGACAGGAATCAATGCATTCCTCAGTTAGTTTATCTTTTAGAGGAGCACATACATACAGTTTGCAAAAACTTTCAATTCCTTCAGTTCATCAGCAACATTTCCCTGTCTGAATTCCCAATGCACACATTGATAAAACCCTGCAAAAGAGCAATCCTGAAGTGATTGTATTTATGGTAGTATTCCAGGTCTTTTTAAAGTGTTTTACAAATATAGGACTACACTCATGGTGACAAATTTCAGACGTTCTGGTTACAGAATTAATTTCAGAATTCTTTAAATTAAATTAAAATTAAGGAAGACTGATATGAACAGAAAAAAATTCTGGAATAATTAACTAATCTTTCAATCATAAAAGACTATGCAAGAAAATTATGCTCAATATCCAATGGGAAACTTAGAGGTGGGACAGAACTGCCATTTTCTTGAAGGTTTGGTTGCCCTTAATAGCGTCAGGAGGATGGATTCTAAAGCATTATATCATGCTTAGACCTTTCCATCCCCAAATCATGTTCTCTTCTGACTTCACCACAAAACTGTCCAGGAATTTACCAATCTGGAGCTGGCACCCCTAGTCATGGCTGGCCAGAATAAATCCACCCTTAAATACCAAAATAGGCCTAGAAAAGTCCAGCACCCTGCCTTTTACTCACAGAAACTGTGGTCTGGAATACTTTAGTTGTCTAGCCAAAAGAGCTTCTGGTGCTCCTTTTATCATTTTTTGATATATTTTTAAAAACTATTTTTTAAGATCTCAATTAGAGACCAGTCAATTCAAACTAAATGGATATTTATTCATAGCACTCAGACACTTGAGATAGACCAAAATTGCATCTAATATTTACCATGAATGCGTATCTGCCTAGCGAGGGGGGATCCTCTGTTCCCAGGCACCACAAATCTGGTCACATAGAGGGTGCAAAATCACCCACTCCATATGACCAGGAAGACAGCATGCCCTTGGGGATATGGCCCTTCCTCCAAGCCCCACCCCCTTGCTTATAAAAGAAAAGGAGTCAAGGACAGAGTCTTTCAGTTGCTTCTGCTCTCCCCAGAGGGGAAGGCAGAAGGGACTGCTGGCTGGGAGCTGGGGCCTGGAGGGTGAGACTCAGGGGCATGGGGCCCCATTCCACTTAGCCCTGTCCCCTGGCATAGTGGGGGGGGCACCCAGAGAACAGCTGTCTTCAGGTGCCATTTTCCCACCATACGCCTCTACAATCATATAAGTAAAAGAACTACACAAGTAAAACCCAGAATAAAACCACCCTCTCCCTCCCATTAAGCACACACATATACACACAAAACTGAGAATGGAGCAAAGGAATGAAGAGAAAGAGGCAAAGATAGGGAGGGAAAGAGGTTATTAGTAACAGATTTGAAGAGGTGAGAAGCTGAAACTTGCAAGGAGTCAATACAACAGAAGACCAATCGGGAACATAAGAAAGAGCCAGCTGGATCAGACCAGAGTCCATCTAGTCCAGCACTCTGCTACTCGCAGTGGCCCATCGGGTGCCTTTGGGAGCTCTCATACAGGATATGAAAGCAATGGCCTTCTGCTGTTGCTGCTCCCGAGCACCTGGTATGCTAAGATATTTGCAATCTCAGATCAAAGAGGATCAAGATTGGTAGCCATAGATCAACTTCTCCTCCATAAATCTGTCCAAGCTCTTTTTAAAGCTATCCAGGTTAATGGCCATCACCACCTCCTGTGGCAGCATATTCCAAACACCAATCACACGTTGCGTATGATTAGTTCTAATTCTTCTCATCTCTTTGTGGTATAATTCTTGACATTGGATATAATGTTTGGTGCTTCCAACTATTTCCAAATCAAAGTTTCACTTACTTAGTAGTTTGCCCAGACCCCAACTCCCCTACTCTCAGTGGGAGGGGACCAGCAAATTGCCAAAGATGGTAACATAGATGGTATACAGGGCATCAAGACGAGACAGCGGACAATCCACAGCCAGCCTTCCCAAAGGCCTGGTGGAACAGCTCAGTTCTACAGGCCCTGCAAAGCTCACCAAGGTTCCACAGGGCCCTAAGAGCTGGAGGAAGAGTGTTTCACCAGGTAGGGGCCAGGGACAAAAAAGCCCTAGCCCGGGTAGGGGCTAGCCTCATCATTGAGGGGCTGGGGACCACCAGCAAATTTGCCTCTGCTGAACACAGAGGCAAATTTGCCTCTTGCCTCTGCCGAACACAGTTGGGACATATGGGGTAAGGCAGTCTCAAAGGTATGAGGGCCCCAGGCTGCGAAGGGCCTTAAAGGTCAACACCAACAGCTTGAAGATGATCCGGAATACCACTGGGAGCCAATGCAGATGGTGGGGCTGATGTAATCCCTGATAGAACCACCAGTGAGAAGGTGAGCCACTGCGTGCTGGACCAGCTTCAATTTCCGGGTCAGTCTCGAGGGAAGCCCCGCATAGAGCGAGTTACAATTTTTAAATGGTTAAAGGATTTCATCTTTTTAAGATTTGCTTTACTTGGTTAAAGGAATTCATCTGTTTAAGATTTGCAAATATTTTTAAATGCCTTTAACACCCCATAGTTTGTATCAATCCAGTTGATGTTAGAACAAATAGGTGTGGTAGAATATATGAATAGATTCTGGAAATGGGGATGAAAGGTCTTTTCTCACCTCCTTTATTTCTCCAGAATGCTGTTTCGTCAAGCAGAAATGTAATAAAGTGATTCTAGTAAGGAACATGGCCTGAAGTGTCTGCTCTCCAGTCCATTAACCAGAAGGGGCAGAGGGGAGAAACATAACAAATGTACATTTCACACTTTAAAAGTGATAGAGGACATTTAGGTTTTATGTCTTTCTCTTGATCTAAACCTATATATTCTGCCTGTTATCTTGTTGTATCTTCTCTTTTTATCTTTCTGTGTAATAAATACACTATTTTTTCTGATGTAAAATAAGGGTGGCTGCTTAGCTTGCTCCTGCATTAGACGAATAGCTTGGGGTTTAAATCTTAAGACAAGATGATTTTTCCTTCTTTCAAGGATCAGTAGAATAAATAGTCTCCAAGGGTCCTTTCCATGCAGTGTTCACAGAGCTTTTCCCACCGACTAATTAAATGTTCCTTTTGGACTCTGTGGTAGCTGTGGTGAACTTAATCAGCAGTATTTTCCAGATGAGGGAACTATCATTTTCTGGAGCATCACATTTTTAATTACTATTAAAATGAGATAATTGACAAATACATTGTACATCTGGAACAATTTGTATCAGTGGGAAATGTTCAAAAATTCAGATTTTTATATCTGTTTTTAAAACATAAATTTAATGACTTCAATGTGCTTAAAAGGGTGAGACACTGATAATATTGGCCCTACAAGAAATAAAAAATCCAAAGCAAACTTATCTTGTTTGTGTAAGGAATTCCATAGACGCAGAAATAAAAGGCTTTGGGAGTAAAAGTCCATTTATTAAGACATCTTAGAAAGCTCAAGTACACGCAGTGGCAGGAATGACACTTCCCGCCAGAAGCACAGGTTATAATACCAGTCACCCCATCCCCCCTTCCTGCTTCCCATGGGAACAGAGGGCTTCATCTCCCCGGCAAGAAAGATAGCAAGTCTCCACCGATGCATCTGGCCCATCAGCCTCGGCTGTGGAATGCACTCCAAGGTTACTCTCACCATCAACACCATTGAATCCTTTACACTCTTGCCTCCCTGAAGAAGACCCCTTCCGGGTTTGTGCGAAAGGCTGTGGAAAGCAGCAATAAGGGTGGGGGCTTCAATGTTTTCTGAATAAACCCATTGATTATACCCAGAGGAATATCCCAAATTCAAGAAACTAAATATTGCAAGCTGCTTATGCATTAAAGCCGAGAGTCCAGGATAGCGCCAACTTCGTGAGTGCTTTGTGGCCACTAATAATAGTCGGTGGGGCCTCTCCGGCTGGTCGCCAGGCATCGGAAGCTGAGTCCTCCCGAGCAAGCTGGAATGGAAGATAGGATGGATGTTACTAAGAGAGTTAGGTAAATCCAAGCTGGCAGTGACATCATTAATCACTTTAGTAATTCAGTGTTGTCCTACACAAATCTTTTGCCAAGTTTGGAATATCTATGTAACGCCTTCTGAGATTTTTTTGTAGATAAATACACCCAGGAGCCCACACGCAGAGGAAAATCCGAGCGGTGTTTATCCGGCTGCAGTTTTGGGAGTCCTTTGCTTCGCTGTAAGGCGGTGTCTGGACCGACTTCCATCCCTCGGGTTAGGATGAAATCCATTGCTGGAAATTCTGGGGTCCAAAGCAGCCGCGGGTAGTTGTGGCAACGGCGTGGAAGGAGCCACTCTTCAGACACAATTACCCTCAAAGGCGTTTTCTTTGTACCACTAAGGAACCGCATTGTTATAGGCGATCTCCGCTAAACGGAATAAGTTTCCCCGCACTCAATTGTCTTGGTGGTAGTTGCGTAGCAACGTAAATACTGCTCTTAGGGTTCTGTTCCGCTTTCCTCCCGCCTCGCCACTTTGAATCGCGGGTAATGGCGACGGGTGCCGGGCGGCCCCCCAACAACCCCAAAAACGCTTTCCAGAACTTTGAGATGAATTGGGGTCGCTGGTCGGAGACCACCTTAACGGGCGCGAATGGAGACGGGTAAACATGTTGAATAAACAGCCGCGCTAACTTAGGAGCTGAGGGAATGGAAGCACATGGAATAAAATGGGCTTGCTTCGGTGAATAACAAGTCCACCACCACCCATAAACTCAGTGTTGCTGCATGACTTTCGGCAAGTCTGTAATAAAGTCCATAGAGATGACCTCCCAAGGGCGTGGAGGCTACCGTGGAGAGTAAGGTTTCAACAGTCCATGGGCTTTCCCGAATGGTCTTGGCTTCTGCACAAACCGAGCAGCCTTTAATGTATGCCTCAATGTCTTTGCGCAAGATTGCGCTACCACCAGAACTGCCGCCGGCGTGGCTAAATGCAGGGTTTTCAAAAGCCAAAAGGTCTTTGATCAAAGGCAAAAGGATATTTATTGGACAGGGAGACCGTGATTGAGACCTCGACATAATCTGTGCAAAGCCGTAAAGACCCATCTTTCTTTTGACAAACAAAACGGGAGCAGCGCGGCGTAGGTTTGGTAGCCCGGCCGCATGAAACTGCGAAAGCAAGGTTCTTGTCTAAGAAGTCGGAGTTCCTTCTCCTCATTGGGACTCATGCGGTAGATTCTACCCTTTGGGTAGTTGCTCCCCTGGTTGTACAAGGACACCTTTACAGTCAGTGTCTCTGTGGGTGGCAACTTCGATCGCATTCCTGTTCCTGAAAACTCTTCTGGCTAGATCCCGATATGCAGGTGGGATGCCAATAGAATCGAGCAATCACCGAGGAAGCCAGAGAGAGGGGATGTGTCAGGAGACGCTGGGTTTTCTTCCCACTCCATGTGTTCACCGTGAGGGAGGGTCAGTGTAATTTAGGATCCCTTTCCAAAATGAATTTTGGTTCATGTAACAATAACCAAGGCATGCCCAAAAACTATGGAGTGTTTAGCCACTGGCGCCAAAATGAAACTAATTTTCTCCCAATGGTCGGCGCAGCGGGAGGAGAACCGGCTGTGTTTTTAAACTGGGCCGGTCCTTCGCTTCCGGAGGGGGGGGCTGCCGCCCATTTGGGTGGAATGGTATGGGCTTAGCCAGGGGAATTCGGTCCAGACTCCAGCTCCTTCCGCCACCCAACGATAAGCAGTGGGAGCAGCCGGAATCTACAAGCGGGGCCGCAGGCTGGTACCGCGAAAGTGCGTGTTTAGCGGGTTGGGCTAGGAATGCTTGAACAGTACTGGGGAGCGCTGCCTCCCACTCACCGCTGCCAGGAGTAGGGCCTCCATGTCCATGGGGCTGAAGAAAGGCAAACAGCTGCTTCCCTCCTCTGGGTCAGCCTTCGGGTCACCGCTTTGGACGCAGCCAGTGGGAGGGCGTGCCCCCCACTCCGCGTGGGTGGTTTGGCAGACGGAGCGCGCTGAGCTGGAGCGTTGGTTTTTGCTTCTTGGGACAGTTACGCGTAGATGACCTGGCTCCTCCGCCGCAGTAAAGACACAACCCAAGTCGGGCGACACGGCGCTCAGAGGTGGTTTCGTAGGAGCTGCTGGGCTTTGGATTTGGTGGACACAGTAGTGGTTTTAGGCGCATGGGCGGCCTTGGACGAAGCGATCTCCAAACTAGACGCCACTTTGAGACCCCAACCGGATCCAAGAATCCCGCAATGGTATGAGGAACCCGACTTAAAAAACACCGCTTCAATGAAGTTTGTTGGTCCACAGCATCTGAGAAGTTATTCGCGACTTCAGCGCGCTCAGGCCACTCAGGAGGAAGCCCTTCCAGCAGTCACCGCGACGTAAAATTCACAGACAAATTCTGCAAACGGGCGGCTGTCTTTGCTGGATGGTTTTGATGGCGCGGATATTTCCATTCTCGGGCGCCTTGGATCCTGGAAAGCGCCTAAAGCTTGGAGGAATGCGGCACTGTATCGAGTCCCCATCCCGTAAATCCAAAACAGTCAATGTAACATCCAGTCGGGTTGCTGCCCCATCCAAGACTGAGCCGATGTCCCTTATTTTTCGCTCAGACCGTGTATATATAGATCATCATAGTCTTCCAAGTGGGCGGCATTGAGTTGCAAGATGAAGTAGGGAAGTTTGGAAGCGGTCCCATCAAAACGTATTGGTATCGGGGCTTATAGTAGCCCTGCTCGGACGGGCTCTGGTGTATTCGCTGGGAGGTGGTTGCGCCGGGTTGAGCAGGTGGCTGGGCAGGCAGTTGCTGCACGGGGAGCCGAATCGGGCGCTTGGCGCACATGCTAGGTGGTAGGACCCAGGTACGCGGCCCCTGGCACCGGG
The DNA here is from genome assembly GCF_021028975.2 of Sphaerodactylus townsendi. Lineage (NCBI taxonomy): Eukaryota > Metazoa > Chordata > Lepidosauria > Squamata > Sphaerodactylidae > Sphaerodactylus > Sphaerodactylus townsendi. Next base: position 60,709,643 of record NC_059428.1, on the reverse strand, counting down.
TAATATCAGTAACAGCATAGACTCCTACTAGGGGCTTCCCAGTCTGCTGCCTCCTTAGTTCCTCTCCAACGCAGCCAGATCCCTCCTCTTGGCGAAGTCAATGCATCCTGGTGCGCATGCAAAGCAGCTTTTTCCGCTCCAATTTAGCCAGTTCGGGTCCCTGCTTAAGGGCTTCAGTGAGTTTCCACTTTATGCGGCGCGCGAGAGTCTGAACGCTGCTGCCAAGCCGCTTGTAAATCCAGTCTGGACTGTTCCAGGACTTTATCATGGACTGACCGGATTCTAGTATATTGTCGCTGAGCGCTGCCTGGCACGGTCCAACTCGCCGAGCTGGACTTCTTTACGCTAAGCTGTTCCCGGGTCCCTCTGGCAGGTTTCGCGCTCATTTTGCGTAACTGTGCCCGCTCCTCCTCCCATAGCTGGCGCTTCACGGTTCCAGTCGCTTTGGGCCTCTCGCGAAGTCGCCCCTAATTTCCTCATCCCAGTCCCTCCTCGATGGGAGAGGGAAACCGTCCGGGTTGGGAAGGTGGCAGGCTTTCTTCGACTCTTCGCCGCCTGGAAGCGAGGTATCGGAGACAATCCGTAGTCGCCAGCAGCCACCGGGTGGCTCCCCTCGAGGCAATTCCTGTAAAAGCGGTCGCTGGCCCTGGATTAGCGGGGGTCTGATTGGGAAGCGGTAATGATACCCCTCCCAATTCCAGGTTTAGTCCCGGTGTCCTTTTGGACGGGCCCCAGTGCTGTGCCACGGGTGGTTCTTGGGAGCATCACCAAAATACGAAGTCCAGGAATCGCTCACCGGGATTCCTCCTGGGTTGCCGCGACAAAGGTGGTCAAGCCTGTCTCCCTCCATGACAGGGTTGTATCTGAGGTTTGTAATCCACACCTAAAACGGTAGAGATCCGGATCCACAGGCTTCTGATCCATAGATTAGCGCCTCAAACGCACTCATGGAAGTCCCTATGGTCGCCGCTACCGCCCCTCGCTCCAACGGGAGTAAAGGGAAGACTCGCGGCTGATAATGTAGGATCGGGAAAGAGCCACCAGCGAAAATTCAAGCTTCTCCTGCTGGTTCCTCCAGATCCAGAAGGGAAAGGTCGGAGCTCCTTTGGGGGGGGGGTACAATGCACTTCCTCCGCAGTAAAAAATTCAACTCTCTCCATCGCAAGACAAGAGGTCCACTGCACAGGAATATAGATGAATTCATTAGGTTTCCTGCCACAATGTAAGGGAATTCCTTATGACGGGTGAAATAAAAGTGCTACTTTTGGGAGTAAAAGTCCATTTCATACATTATCTTAGAAAGCTCAAGTGACACGCGAGTGGTGTGGAATGACACTTCCCGCCAGAAGCACAGGTTATAATACCAGTCACCCCATCCCCCCCTTCCTGCTTCCCATGGGGAACAGAGGCTTCATCTCCCTACAAGAAAGATAGTGTCTCCTCACGATGCATCTGGCCCATCGCCCGGGCTGTGGAATGCACTCAAGGTTACCTCACCATCAACACCATTGAATCCTTTACAGTTTGTTAATCTCCTTTGTAAAAGTTACTGATTCAATTGAAATTTTGTGTGGGGTGAATCCTATCTAATGTGAATGGAAAAGCATTAGATAAATGAGTACTTTCATTATTACCTATCCTACTGAAATCTACTCTGCCTCAGGAAATCATGTACCCAAGGATCATGGACCCCCCCTGGTGCCAAAAAAGCATGGAAATAAAGAGGTGTCTGTTTTTAGAAAGGCAACCAATGAAAATATATTTGCATTTACTGGATAAAAGTGTCATCTGCAAATGGAAAATAAATTTGGGATAATAGTCTAGTCTTGAACTGACATTTCTCTGATGGTGCCATGACTGGTATAATGTCTCCTGACATGTTTATATTTCTGTTATCTCTCGATGTAAACTCTCTTCCGATCATAATAGATCATCTGGGGTCAAAATAGTGGGAGATGTCTGGCTATTCTGTTGCCCTATCCTTCATACCCTGCCTTCTGAAAATATGGATTTCATATTATTATTCCTGCAATATGTACTGGCAAATGCCACAGCCATATATTTGTGTGTGTGTAGCAGAAGTCCAAACCAAAAACAGACCAAGTGCAGAAATGCCTGCTGGCAGAATTAAAACACTGGTTGAGTTATTCCAGATAACTAAGTCTGGAAGTCTCATGGACTGCATCTTGATTACCACACCTCGCCCAGATTGCTGTAACACAAAAGATTCTAAAGAACTCCCTGATACCAGATTCTGTATTTCCTCTACCTGTAGATGCAATCTCCTTGACAATAGAACCTTTCTGATTCACTCAAAGTCTCAGTCAAATTTGAATACATGAGCAGAGACTCTATAGAGTAACTCTGTATAGAGTCATTCAAGACTAACACTGATACAATCAAGAAACAATTGGCTCTACTGTCCCAACATTTAGAAGACAATAGATGAGTTATTGATTAGCTCAGCCCAGAGATCCCAGCATGGGAAACCCAGAAAATCCAGGAAAACAAAACTGAAACTTACTAGCTCCTGGCCCACACTGCACAAAGAGGTATAAAAATATTGTGCATCCTAGACTCGGCACTCATTACTAGCCTGATCCTCTCTTGGTCAAGTTGGTTGTGAGACACGATATCGTCCTCCGTTTGGATTTCTATGCTGGCATCGGAATCCTTGCCTTCTTCAAGACTTCTTCAGCAGAACCTAGGTAACGTATAAGTCCCCTGCTCCCCCACCTAAATCTATCATCCAAACCTATCTTTTCCTCCCTGCTTATATCCATTAGGAACTGTGTGTATGTTTCTCCATGTCTTACTGTATGATTGTTTGCAACTAAAATTTATATTAAAATATTTAAAACTACAATTTGGTCTCTTTTACATTCTCTGTAGAACGTTTCAAAAGCAATTCTGGTATAGCTGTCTAAAAGATCCCACCTAGCCTGCCTCTCACACTGCCAAGCCAAGTTATTCCACATTGCTACTTCAGAAATATATTCTAACTGTTAAGCTAGGTAACAATTCTATCATACCCTCCCTACCTAGCCCAGAGACAGGATGTCACAGAGCTGCATGATATAACCCTGGCCTTCATCCTCTGCCTTATAAAATATTGAAGTTTATATTATTTCTCATACTATGTGCTGCAAAAATGCCAGTTTCCATATTTGTATGGGTGGATAGCAGAGTGTCCCAGCCAAGAGCAAGCCTAAGGCAAAACAGCCTGTTTTCAGAAAGTTAATCTATGAGTTACTCCAGGCAATTATCTGAACGTCTCATAACAAGGACATGCATCTTTGATTATCTTACCCTACCAGAGTACTTCAGTGATATAATGGAATCTGCACATCTCCTGAATGCCACACCTCGCTAAGCTGCTTTTGGAAGCTCCCTGATACTGTGCTTTTGAGAAAACCTTTTTCAAAACCATTGCTTTCTCCCTGCATTTCCTCAACCTAGTGATACACTTTCCCTAAAACCAATCAATCCCTTCCTAATCTGATATCTCAGCCAAATTTGAATAACCTCAGTGGAGGCTCCAAAGAGTTACTCTGCATAAAGCCATTCTGTGCTTCCTGATTTAATCTAAGAGCAATTGACTCCATTGTCCCGGGATTTAGAATAATAGATAGAGCTTTTTGATTAGCTCAAGCCAGCAAGTCCAACATAGGAAGTTCCAGAGAATTTTGGAAAACGAAACTTAAACTTACCTGTTCTGAGCAAAAGGGTATAAAAGTACTGTGCACCCCAACTCCAGTTCCCAATTCTGGCTTGCACCTCTCTTGGTCTAGTTAAGTTGAGACACGATATCGTCCTTCGCTTGGATTCAGATGCTGGTCATTTGAATCCTTGCCTTCTACAAGATCTTCTTCAGCTGAATTTAGGTAACGTATAGTCCCCGCTTCCCCAATTCCCTGCACTATCATCCCACCTATCTTTCCTACCCATCTATATACTAGGAACTGAGTGTATGTGCCTAAACGTCTCACTGTGTGATTGTTTGCAACCAAAATTTATATAAAAATATTTAAAACTACAATTTGGTATTTTTTGAATTCTCTGCAGATACGTTTCAAGCCGTTTCTGGTATACATAGTCTTAAAAGATTCCTACCCAGCCTGCCTCTCGCATTGCCAAGCCGAGTTATTTTCCCCATTGCTACTTAAAATACTTGTGTGCTGTTACACTCTTAGCAGCTGGGGGAGATTCCTTAGAAATAAGTTCATAACTGTTAAACTGGGTAACAGACCTGGTGGATCACGTGGGCAAGATTTGGAGAAGATTCCTTAAAATTAAGCTCACAACCTGTGAAAGCTGGGTAACAATGATAACATAATAGTGCATGAATGTGGGATTACACAGCTTCCCTGCTTCATTCCCAGCCCTTGGGATAGAAAAAAATTCTTGGTCTTAGTAGAAACACTTTTTATCTTTCAGGTATTGGCCTAATGGTAGATAAAAGTCTCACTTGCAGGTGCTGGCAATCAAATAAAAAGAGTCTCCTTCCAAATTATGATAAAACACCGTCCCGGACTGACCGGGGGCCACTGTTGCAGCGGAGGGCAGGGCAACCCAAAGCCACAGCCCGATAGTACACATGCATGCACTCGGGTCACAGTCACGTGATGTGGCCAGATTGGTGTCACGTGGAGCAGAGGGGGTGTGCATGCCTTTAAAAGGCAGCACGTGGTGAGCTCTGGCCTTTTCCCATGGCCAGAGAGCAAGCCAACCCATCCTTCCTGCCCTTCTTGTTAAATGGTAAAATGAGTTTCATAATGTTTGTTAAGATGTTTTTTGTCACAGCCTTGGTGGGTTTGGACAGAGGAGCACAACCTTTCTGGGAAGGCCGAGCTTGTGTGCCAGACCTCTACACAGTTGATGGCCTCATTAAGAGGTCTGGGGGTGGGGTGGGCTCGAAAACACAAGCTGCAGAGGCTCTGCTAGGGAGCTCGCTACCCTGGCAGGAAGGGGTGTCACATAATGGGCATGTGCGCAGGTGGCACCTAGTAACTTTCTGTCCCAATTCCCCAATACAGATTGGGGTCAGCGCCAGGTTTAGCAAGGGTGCTAAACCTAGGATGTGCCCCTCTTGCTCACCCAGCTTCCTGTGAATTAATGAAAAAGGCTGCGGCCCAATTTATAAAAAAAATGTTGTTGAGTTATTAAAGTCCAACTGAAGCTCTGCACATCAGCATGCAAAACACAAAGCATGTTTGTTATCCTACAGGAGCACTGAGGATTATCAAGCTTCAGTTAAAGAAGCAAAATTGTCATGTCAGGCCAGAAAAATAAAATTTGGTCAAGATCACACTAATCATTAGCTAATATACTTATAGAGTGACCCTTAGTAGAATACATTTCATAGTAACCTTATTGACAGTAGTGTCAGGATATTGAAAATTGCAAGGTGGTCATATGCTGGTCTAGAATGACTGGAATGTAACAGTCAGCAGAATTGTAAAGGTCGGAGCCTCTCTGTCTGGGTCTGCAGTGATTGGCATGTAACAGTCAGCAGAATTGTAAAGGTCACAGGCCAGGATGATTAGATCATCTAGCTAATGACTACTACAAAACTATATATACAGAAGACTGCATACCCAATTAGCAATTCCTCCTTCACCCTTCAGGTTCGGGCTTAGATTGTTGGCAGAGTAGAGAGTGGATAGTTTATGTTATTTTTGTCCCTTTGAGAAACAAGAGATAAAGTATTCCTGTTGGAACTAAATCTACTGTCTGAGTGTTTCTTTTTCTTATACTGCAAGCAGTTACCTCCTGTTCTAGCAAGGGTGAGTTGGCACCTAGTCCTTCCGCTGTGCACTAGGCCAACAAGTAGTACTAGCAGAAAGGCTCTTTACAAAGCCTTACTTCTATATTATTAAGTATATACTAGCGGGGCCCGGCCACGCGTTGCTGTGGCAATTGTCCTTCTCATCACAGTCCGCAACCCACACAGATGTCCATGCAGGTCCAATGATCCCCAGCATAGCCTTTTGGGGTGGTCAAGTGGAATCCCTCTTTCCCTTTTCAATTCACATTGTTATATGGTGGTGTCTTGTTTTCTTTAATATAAGGTAACCCTTTCCATTCCACAACGGAACTGTCCAGAGTGTGAATTCTGCTGTCCATGAGGCTGGTTGAGATGCACAGTCCTGGCTTGGGTAAGTCAGAACTGGAGCAAGCACGCTATCCCAGTCAGGCAGCAGAGGCAGGGTGGTGAGGCATTCAGATTGAGGCCAGCTCCCTGGGTTCTTAAAGGGCCATGTGCAAAAGAAGCAGAGCCAGTAGTGTTGGTTTGCCCCCACCTCACGGATTTTCTTAGAAGAAAAAGGCAAACTCCAGCTTGCTTTTAGTAAATGAGAATAAAGCTGTGGGCTGTAATTATGGGTGAGGAAGTGGGTAAGAAGTGGTGGTTGGATGTGAGGGAGGGCAAGAGTGAGGTGTGTGAGGATGAGCTGGATGTGTATGAGGAGAGTATGTGTGTTGTGTGGTAGGCAGTGGGTGAGGCACAGAGAGTGAAAGTTACCTGCATGTGAGGGGGAACTCCCACCCCTGACATCTCACATGGCAAAGTGTATTGTATGTGTTTCACTTCCACTCGTATTACCTAATACGTATTACTTCTATTTTACTGTTTTCAGTGCTCATCTCTGGCCATCTGCACAAAACATTCTAAGGGATGACAGTTAAACAAAAGGCAGCTTCTGATGGCCTGGTGCGCCAGGAAAAGACGCTTTTACCTGGCTCTGGTATGACTTTAGGCGCATTTGAAGGTCCGATAATACTCCGCCCCACAAATATATATAGAATGACCCAAATATCTTTTCTTCTTTCACAAGGCAACAAATTCTTTAATCACATCCCTGCAAGCAACTTGGTTCCTCGCTGAATTTTGTAAACAGAGATAACAAACAAGATTTGTCACAGTCCCATTGTAAAATGCAAAATCACTAACAGAAAGTGGGAAAATAACTTATTTTCCCTCAAGAATAAGATAAAGGTATTTGACTTAAAAGTCCAGCATATCAAAGACATGGATGTCCCCTCGACATTTCCCCCTTAGGCCAGTTGAAAAAAAAGGACATGGGTGTCCCCTTTTTCTTCTCTCAAAAGACCCTTTCCTGGGGGAATAAATTAGCTCCCTTTGAAACCCAAGTGATTGTATCTGAGAACCGGCTTTTGTTGTATCCTTACATATTATCTGTTGGTAATATTAAAAAAAAACAGAGATGTGTTGCTGGTGGGTTTTCCGGGCTGTGTGGCCATGGTCTGGTGGATCTTGTTCCTAATGTTTTGCCTGCATCTGTGGCTGGCATCTTCAGAGGTGTATCACAGAGAAAAGTCTGTTTCTCACTGTGTCTAGTGAGAAGGGAAAGTTCAGTGTGGTATATTGTCCATGTCCCAGGGTGGGGACCAATCATTAAGTGTTTGGGTGAAACTTGCTATGCAAAGGTGTGGTCGAGTGCATTGTATTGTGGGTGGGGTTATCAGTCAATTTTTTGAGATCCTCCTTGATCTGAGATTGCAAATGCCTTAGCAAACCAGGTGCTCGGGAGCAGCAGCAGCAGAAGGCCATTGCTTTCACATCCTGCATGTGAGCTCCCAAAGGTATCTGGTGGGCCACTGCGAGTAGCAGAGTGCTGGACTAACTGGACTCTGGTCTGATCCAGCAGGCTCTTTCGTACGTTCTTACTTATAAGTGTTCATTTTACTTCATATATAATTTGATGACGTGTGTGCTTGCTTTGTACTTGATGATTGTGAGTAAAATATTAGGTAAGAACTAGTCCTTAAATTCTGGTAAAAGAGGAGAAAAGGAATTAATATTGCGGAGCAAAATAACTGGAGTGTTATATACTCTTACTTGTTATGGTCCATAGATGATGTTACTAAGAGGTCACATTACTGACAGTACAGGCCTAACCAGAGTTACATGCATATAAATCTTTGGGTCTATACTGTAAATGTTAAAAAGCATGACTGAAGAGGGGAAGAAGTTCTATCCTAAGTGTTATAGGCACAACACACCTATAATATTGCATCATTATTCTCTCCTATAACCATTCTTCATTTCTTATTTGCTTTGAGGAGTATGGAAAGGTGTGGGGAAAACCAGAAACTTTAAACATTTATTTTGCCTCTCTCTTCTCTAAAGGATTCCCAGGTTCGCATCAGAAACAGGGAATGCCCTACCTACTGTTTCCAGCTGTTTCTTCTGCAGTCGGTGGGAGAAAAAAATGTTAAAGAAAAAGTTGTTGGCAATCGTGTGGTGTCAGTTCTGGGAAAAAATTGGAAGTGATATCAGTTTTATCTAGGAATCACAGAAAATCGTATGGTACAATCGTAGATTGAGGATATCCCCAGGAAGTGACATCATGGCATTACCTGGCAGCGATCATCATGTTCCTGCTCCCTCACTTTCTCACCAATTGTGAGGATGTGGACAATGCTTCTTCTCTGCCTAAATCAATGTTTCCCTTGGATTCCACTGACATTACTAGCATGGTCTTCAATATTTTATGTCATATTTAAAACTAGCGGACCCGGCCATGCTTTGCTGTGACGTTCATGGTGGCCTCCCGGTAGTACCTCACAGCCCCCCCCCCTTAGGCTCCCAGTCTTCCTCACAGCCGGTCCCTCTTATGCTTTGCTGTGGTGAAGTGAGGCAGAACACAACCTGGCCCCCCAAATGAACACACTCATGAATGAAGTGGGGAAAACTATTGTAAAATACAGTTGCAGCAACACAGGTCAATGCAGTGAAAGATATTGCGGGGGGGGGGGGTAGGACCACATGGGAGTACCTGGTGAGGAAGGAGTTGTAAAATATAGTTGCAGCAACACAGGCCAATGCAGTGACCTCCCTCCCCATGTGTCCAGCTCCTTTCCTGGCTGAGGCAGCTGAGGCTGTTGGGGGGCTGAGCATGAAGGGGGGAAGCTTAGCTTGTATGGGGTGGGGGTAAGCGTGAACATTAAGGATCCCTCACTTTGTCCTGTGACCACCACCCGTCCCCAGGGTCACTCAGGCGGGAAAGAAGGAATGAGATGGGGGAGGCTGGCTTTTTTTAAAGCTATGGGAATTTATTTGGGTATTTTTAACCCATACAATGCTTCGTATGTATTTGTGTATTTCAGATTTTCTGCAAACCTGGTATATTTTTCAAGGTTGTAGAAAAGATCTGTCTTACCTTTCATGACTCCAGTGTTACCTGAAATGGTGGGAAGTCACTTCCTTTTTAGTGTGGGGAAATTAGCTGGAGCAGACTCTTGGCATTGGAAAAGGCCAAGCAACATGAAATCTTGATTTCCTATGTATATGAGACTCAGCTTTCCCCAGAAGAAATTCACAGGAAAGCAAATAAAGTTAACAATTTTTAAGGGATGAAATGGGGGTACATAGGCACACAATAAAAAGCAACAGAACACACACAGCCCGAGGATATAAACAGTTGTGAGGGGATAAATAACAATAAATAACAATAAATAACAATAATTAATAGCTGTGCAATTGCTCTCAATCATTTTGACAATTTGCAATTTCAATGTGAAAGGCTGACTTTGTTGAAGGATAATGCTGGGCATTCTAAATTGCCAATTAGGATGCAAGATTGAATTCAACCTTTTTCTAAAGTGAAGTGTATTTGCATACAAAAGTACAGCCAAAATATGCAAACATGTCCCATTTTAAATCACTTCCCCCTCCCCAAATAAACAAAGGCATCCAGGTCCTCTAGTTCTCTCTACAAACATGTATTAGCAGTTAAAGCTTTCTGTTTCTGGGCCATAATTCTTATGTAGGCTAATATAGGAGAACGCCTCAGTGTTCCAGTGGTTACTACTGTTACATTATTCAGAATGCTTGGGCACATTCACTTCTCACAATGTGCCTGGCTTAATTATAGCATTCTGTTACGCTTTGATATTTTTGGCAGCGCATTCACACAGCACCCAGACCCAGGTCAGATAAGACGACACAAGGAACAGTCAGAGACAGCTGTTTTCTTTCCAGCAGGAAGGCTTATTATTTTGTTGCTTCTCAGGAATGAAAACAAAATACTGTACAAGCTCAAACTTTCACTTCTGTCTCCAACCAACTACCACCACACACTTCCACAAACCACCACAAACATTATGCCTGACACCCTCTTTTTATGCAAGTATGGCTTACTGTCAGGGCACATACATCCTCCTGCACCTGGCTGCTGACCAGGGGCGTACCTAGGCAAACTGGTGCCCGGAGACAAAACCTGAGTTTGGCACCCTGCCTGCCCGGCGTATGGGCGGCCACCCTCCTCCACCATGACCAAACAATGATTTTTTGTACCAGCTCACAAAACACCTCCCACTCCCAGCAAAACATACATGGCTCTCTCCCCACCAACTGTTTTCCTAATTTCCTAATCACAACAACCCTATGAGGTAGGTTGTTAGCCTGAGAAACAACTCCAAGCCAGTGCAAGTGGGTATTAAGCATGTAAATCTCTCACAAATCACCCCCAGCAAAACATTTACCAAACAAATGTCAGCATCTTCTCTCACAAAACACCTCCAGTGGAATCTACCCCCAAACAGCATCACTTTCAATGGTGTTTGAACTAGGGAGCTCAGATTCTTCTTTTAAATCTACCTTAAAGGGAGAATCTGGGGTCCCCGGTTAAAACAAAATTGAAAGTGATGCTGTTTGGGGGCGGATTCTCCCCCACCCTGAAACTGCATCACTTTTGAGGGTTGGAGATTCAGATGAAACAAATAGCAGATTCGGCTGGAATCTGGGCAAATTTGGGCACATTCGGACAAAAATTGTCTGATTATGTCTTGCCCAAATATGAACAAATGCGAATGCAAGGTATTTGGGCTTTTGGGGGGTATTTTTGGTGTTTTTTCGGCCTGCAGGGAGCGCATTTTTAAAGCTAGCGGCACCATGATTTCAGGGCATCATCCAGAGACTGCCCTGATGATACCACCTGAGTTTGGCAATGTTTGGTTCAGGGGCAGCAAAGTTATGGATGCCCAAATGGAATGCCCTCATCCCCATTGTTTTCAATGGGAGCTAACCTGAGATGGGGACTACGCATTTGAGGGACCATAACTTTGGTACTCCTGAACCTAACTTCACCAAACTTGGGTGGCATCATAAGAATAGTTAACAGATGATACCCTGAAATTATGGTGTCACTAGCTTTAAAAATACACCCCTTCCAGGGACCCCAAGAAATTTGCCCAAGATTCTTTGTTTTGCAGTGACTTTGCTCCATTGTAGCTAATGAGGAATTTCTGAGGCAGGCTGCACATTTTTGAAGATAGAGGCACCAGACTTTCAAGGTGGCTCCAGGAAGCCCTCCTGGTAATAGCATCCAGGCTTAGAGACCTTTGCTTCTGAGGGTCCAATTTTATGGGCCCCCAAAAGGCTTATTTTGTTTTCCTGCTCCTGAACATGAAGCCTGCTGGCTGAATTCTCTCAGAACTTCTCAGCACCCCCATCCACCCCCAAAAGCAAAGCTCACCAAGCTTGGATACTATTACTCAAGGCCTCTTGGTGCCACCTTGAAAGTCTGGCACCTCTATCTTCAAAAATGTGTGGTCACTGCTTACACACTCAGAAATTCCCCAGAATCTGCCAGGCTTTTCAGCAAGTTCTGTGGTGGGAAAAAATATTTTTCCCACCATAGACTTTAATGGGGCTTTCTGTTATGCCCAGCTCTGTGGTAGAGGTTTCAACAGGAGGCACTGTGGTAGTGGTCTTTCTCTGGACTCACACAAGCAGCCCTGCAGGAAATAAGTGCCCTGAAAGGAACCAGCCAACTTTGCTAAAGTTTGCCTGTGATAGCGGAATGCTGTGGGCATCAGGTTCACCTTCAACTCAGTGCCCACAGCATTTTCCTCTTCCACACACATTTTAGCAAATTTGGCTGGTTCCCTTCAGGAGACTCACACCTGCAACTACAGGAAATGCCCCCAACCAGAGCAAGATCCCTACCACAGTACCTCCTGTTGAAACCTCTACCACAGAGCCATCTGGACACAACAGAAAGCCCCATTGAAGTCTATGGTGGGAAAAGTAATTTTTTCCACCACAGAACTTGCTGAAGAGCCCGGCAGATTCTGGGGAATGTCTGAGTGTGTAAGCGCTGGCTGCACATTTTTGAAGATAGAGGTGCCAGACTTTCAAGGTGGCTCCAAGAGGCCTTGAGTAATAGTATCCAAGCTTGGTGAGCTTTGCTTCTGGAGTGGGGGGGGGAGTTGAGAGAGTTCTGAGAGAACTCAGCCCACAGGCTTTCATGTGCAGGAGCAGGGAAACAAAATGTTCCTTTGGGGGGCTCCATAAAATTGAACCCCCCAGAAGCAAAAGGTCTCTCCAAACCTGGGATGCTATTACCCAAGGAGACCCTCCTGGAGCCACCCTGGAAAGTCTGGTGCCTCTATCTTCAAAAAATGTGCAGTCTGCCTCACACACTCAGAAATTCCCCATTGGCTACAAACAATGGAGCAAAGTCACTGCAAAACAAAGAATCTTGGGCAAATTTCTTGGGGTCCCTGGAAGGGGTGTATTTTTAAAGCTAGTGGCACAAAATTTTCAGGGTATCATCTGTTAACTATTCTTATGATGCCACCCAAGTTTGGTGAAGTTAGGTTCAGGGGGACCAAAGTTATGGTCCCTCAAATGGGTAGCCCACATCTCAGGTTAGCTCCCATTGAAAACAATGGGGATGGGGCACCCCCTTTGGGGGTCCATAACTTTGCTGCCCCTGAACCAAACATCACCAAATTTGGGTGGTATCATCAGGACAGTCTCTGGATGATGCCCTCAAATCATGGTGCTGCTAGCCTTAAAAATGTGCCCCCTGCAGGCCGGAACGTGAAAGAACACTTTAAAAACACACAAACGACCCTGAAATGTTGGCGCCCCCCCATGTGACCAAATGGGGGTGCCCGGGGAAGGAGGGTACCCCCTGTCCCTAGGCAGGAATGCCACTGCTGCTGACATCAGGCCTGACCTTTTCTTATCTTTGCTATCTCTGCTCAAGGTCTGGTGCAGCCTGCCATGAGTGCAGTAAATGTCTCTTGCAGTACATTTCCTAACAATTTTGAACACAGGTTCATTGTTAATTCCATTTATAAGCTTTAGATGAAGTTATATTAATTTTTTCTGAGAATATATTACAATCCTAAACAAAGCTATACCCTTCTAAACCCATTGACTTCAGTTGATTAGGAGGGTATTCGTTGGGTTAATATTACACTGTAAATCTAATGAACAAATCTAAATATGATAGTATTCCTAAACCACACAAAAAAGTAAAACTTAATTCTGTTGCAGAAACCATTTAATAATACTGCTTAATAACAATTGCAATGATGATGATGATAAAAACACTTTTGCTACATTTAAGTAAATAGTACATTCAAGTACACCTCAATGCCTATTGGATCCAAATATCTACCTAGATTTCCTTAAACCAGAGCCATTGTCTTAGGCCTAGTGCTGCTAACTATGCTCAACTGGCAGGGTCCATACTTGTTTTAAGTCCAAACTGTCTCTGACCTCAAAACTCTTTTACCCTGTCCTAGAAAAGCAACTGTCACACTAGAAGACAATGTGACAATCTGTGCAACCACCCTTCATTGCCATCACTCTTACATAAATAAGGCCAGGAACCATACCAGGAAACCTCAGCCATGTATCAGTAACTACCTTGATTCGCCAGAAGACTAAAATTCTGATGTGGGTGACTCTAAATACTCACAGTGGAATCAACCATGTGGTTAGACAAACCCTACCAGGATGATCCGGGATGTGATGTTCAGCTACCCCAAACTACTGTCTGTACTTGAGAGTAACTTACCTACTGACCAACAGCTCCTGCCACTAGTTTTCATGTTTTATTTACAAAAGAAACTACAATCCTGCTACTTAAAAACACACACATTCCAAATCTTCAACAAATATAATATCCTAACTGTTGCCTTATTAAAACTGTGAAACCCCACTATTACCTTCAGCCATCTTGAGAAGGTATTACCCATATTAAAAACCAACACCTTAAGCTGCCCAACTGTGAGTCATTAATAGGTCCACTTCATTTGTTGTCTATGCAGTCCAACCTGGGGTCACCATCTTGATATCTACCTGCAATGGCATATCCAAGGAGACAGGGCAGATACCAGAGATGCCTCCCTCCCTCCCTCCATGCCCAGCCTCCAGTCCAACTTGCCCACCTCTCTCCCAGCAGGGCCCATGTCACTTGGTCAGCCGGCACCACTTGCCTCCCTCTCCCCTCTGCCCAGCCCCCAGTCAAACTTGCTTGCCAACACTTAATCCACCCTGCTAATCTGCCCCATTCACACAGCCCGCACCACTTGTCCCCCGCTCACCTAGCCTGACATGCCACTCTCCCCCTCCACATCCTGCCCCCAGCCAAACTCATCCGCTTTTGTTTGCACAGCCCACACTGCTTGCCCTCCACATGCACAGCCCACCACACTAGTAACCTCTCTCTTCCTCCACTCCTGCACCACTGTCTGCCTGAGAACCTTGAGCACATGCATTGAGAATGGCTCCCTATATCCAGCTACACACCTGCCTGAAGGGCACTTCTTACTACATCCCCCTGAATCTATCTACATGTTGACTAATGTAAAACAAAGGTGTAGATGAGCAGGCTATCCCTGCATATATTTTGATGTGCAGACACGGAAAAGCAAAGTATGGTTAAATCATTATTTTAAGCTGGTGAACCCATTAGTAGCCTCTCAGGAAGCTTGCACTAATGAAATAAAAAATAAAAAATACAGTCCAGGTGTTAAAAAAATCTTATATATTGTTTTCAGGTGTCTGCATTTATGCTATGTGGTAGCAAATGGATTCCTAGTTTCTGCCTGAGCTCTTGCTACATTCACAGAAGAGGTCATACAAAAGGGCAAGGAGTGATATCCTGCCAGACAGCTCTGAAGATGCAGATCTGGTGCTCTATATAGCATCCCCAAGGGTCCTTGATGATCAGAAGCAGCACAGAGCCTAGCTGATGGAAAAGGGAAGAAAGAGAAAACTCTTCTGTAAAATCCTTTCATGCAGAGTTTATAAGATCCCACCCATTGTCTGTTTGATACTGTGTTAATGATGTATTGTGGGTTCTTTTTCTTCTTACACTAGAAAAATTTTAATGATTCTTCTAAGATGCTAAAATAATAATTACATGTATTGTCGATGGCTTTCTCGGCCGGAATCACTGGGATGTTGTGTGTTTTCCAGGCTGTATGATGAAGACTAATTCATGCAGACTAATTCAGCTGGAAAAATCAGCAATAGCAGAACAAGCTGGGTGCAGAATATTGTTTGAAAACACAGAAATTCTGGAACACTCTGACAACCACTATGTCAGACTACACAGAGAAGCCATTGAAATCCACAAGCACATGGACAATTTCAACAGAAAGGAAGAAACCATGAAAATGAACAAAATTTGGCTGCCAGTACTGAAAAACACTAGAATCAAGATTAATGAACACCACTCAGACAAAGGATGTCTCCAGGCAGTAAGCAGTCAAAGGGTTAATGAACACCACTCAGAACACCACCCACCACTCTAGGCAGTAAGCAATCAAAGGGATCAAAAAGGCCAGGCTACTACAATGCAGATGCCCTCACTAATTGATTATGCTATCTTCATGGTTACTCACATGCTAAATGGGTGGATCCCACCCAACACATGCAAATCTAGCTTGCTAATTGCAACCTTTACACTTTTTAACAGGCAAATGGTTCTTTCTTCCACCCTGAGCATTCCACAGGTATATATACTTTACTTGCTTTACTACCATCAGATCCTCTGAAGATGCCAGCCACAAATGCAGGCAAAAAATCAGGATAAAATGCTACTAGAACACGGCCATACAGCCCAGAAAACACACAACATCCTAATAATTACATGTTATCAAAATATGTTAAATCATGTTTAAGTTCAGCAGGTACATAACAAATCATACTGATGCAAACAATCCAGTTTGAGTGATCAGTTTTGAGCCTAATTTAAATATTCAGGAACCATTTAACAAGAATTCTTCCTCAAGGAACAAAAATAATTCATGCTAATCATATACTGATTGACACTTTCATTGCGTTTTATCTGACTTCTTCAGTGCTGATCATGCAATTTGAACATGAATTTTCCCTGTCCAAATCCAACATTGTGTCCATGATATTCCATTGAAGCTAGTCTAATTTAAATAATATCTTCATAGCAAAATTACATCTTTTTTACATTTAACCTTATTTTTAGTGTAGGAATTATTTTGTTCTCTATGGTCGATTCCACACAACAAATGTATAACTGGTTGCAGTTATTATAAAGGAACCTGTTTCCCTGTTCACATGCATGCCATGCAGGCAGCAATTGGAGCTCATGAAAACAATCCAGGTTGCTTTCACACCTTTGCACAGAGACATTTTTCTCTTTTTTATTTCCTTCAACACATGCATAGCTACATAGGCATGCATAACAGCCCCCACAACCATGCAGATCGTCCTACAATACTATTGACTGCACCTTCATAGCTACACAAATGCAACACACAAAAGAAAAAAGAAAAGGGGCCTCCCTGTAGTGGCAGGCAGATTTACTGTGATTGGGGAGAGCACAGTGGAGGGAGGAAGGATGTAGGTAAGGGGGGTTCCTGGGTTTAAACCCCCCCCATTACATGTCCGAAGCTTCACCCCTCCATTTGTTTTTTTGTATTTTAAAGTGTTTTTTCAGATTTTGGCCTGCAGGGGGCGCAATTTTTAGCCAGTAGCACCAAAATTTCAAGGATTTTTTGGGAGACTCTCCTGATTATACCACCCAGGTTTGGTGAGGTTTGGTTCAGGGGGTCCAAAGTTATGGACTCCCAAAGGGGGTGCCCTCTCCCGCATTGTTTCCAATGGGAGCTAATAGGAGATGGGGGCGACACTTTTGAGGATCCATAACTTTGGACTCCCTGAACCAAACTTCACCAAACCTGGGTGGTATCATCAGGAGAATCTCCTAAAGATACCCTGAAAGTCTGGGCTGTTAGCTTAACAATTGCATCCCTGACAGCAGGCACCCCTCAAATTTCCCCAGATTCTCCTTTGCAATCCACCCACTTCGGCATGGATTTAAAGGAAGAATCTGAGGTCCCCAGTTTAAATGTTGAAAGTGATGCTGTTTCAGGGTGGTGGATAATCCACCCCCAAACAGCATCACTTTCAATGTTGTTTTAACTGGGGACCCCAGATTATCCCTTTAAGGTGGATTTAAGAGGAGAATTTGGGTTCTCTACTTGAAACACCATTAAAAATGATGCTGTTTGGGGGTGGATTCCAGCATCACAGTGGCTACCCATGGGGGTGGTGCACAAAACTCAGATTTTGAACTTGGCTCCATTTTCCCTAGCTACGCCTCTGCCCCGGGGGGGGGAGGGCAGAAGGGACTGCTGGCAGGGCAGAGGAGTCTGCCATCCCTGGCCTTGAAGGGCTGCTTTTACAAGCAATGAGGTCAGGGGTGGGGCTTGGGGAGGCGTGGCCATGCCCCCAGGGGCAGGTGGGGGCATGGTCCTGCCCCCAACACCCTCCATAAAAAATCTATATCTACGTCACTGGAAGGGAGGGTGCAGTGGAAGGGAAGGAAGTGCCTCTTGCCTGGCCATTCGTGTGGGAGTGGCTCCACCTGGGATTTTGCTAAAGGATTTGAAAATCCTGGGTTGAGATAAATAAAATGGGGAAGACGAGTTTTGGGGTCGGGACCTGTGCAAAGTTCCCCCCAAATGGTTTATATAGCATCCTACACCCATTATATTTGCCCTGTGAGGAATCCACCTATATTTCTTTTATCCAACATTTTTTTTTCTGCTTGAACATTGTACATCTGATCAAGCAGGATAGAAATGTAAATATATAACTAATCTTTTAGCTCTTTGTGTTGAATCCAAAGAACTGTAAAGTACAGTTTTACTTATGTAATAGATCTTTCTATATTCTCCTGTCTTCTGTAATATGCACCATCCAGATAGCTGCTCCCAGTGGTCAGAGGACCACCCTGGGATGCAGGGTACAGATCTACAGGTATAATATGTGACCCCTGCAGAAGAATAATGCAGAAGCAATGTTGCATCTAAACCACTAGATCTCCCCTCCATAAAATAATATTTAATTTAACTGTAGAGGGGTTTCATGAATGTCATTAAAAAATAGTATAGTTGTGTGGACATTCAATTCCAATTTAGCCAATGCATCTGTTTTCCTGTATACATAATTTTATATTATCATTCTTCATGATATTTGCTGTACTAGATTTGCAATATCTTTCATATTCAAAAATGGTTTCATAAGTGAATGTTGAATATTATATTGATACGTTAATGCATTGATTGATTTTCATATGCATATTGTTAGTTTATATTGTTGCATCAACTTACACTAAGGTTACAATTCAAAGAGGGGGACTGAAGCCACACTGAATCTGTTGTGACCCCTAAGCCAGCATCAGTGCCACCAGCGCTGTGCAAAGAGATATGAATGCTTGCAGTGCAAAACGAGATATTTCCTCCATGCAATTGAGCCTTCCCCACCTTCTAGCAGAACCCTAATCAGGGAATGGGGTACAAGTGCTGCAGAATGAGCTTTCTCTTCCAGGCAATTGACCCTCTTCCATCTCCTGATACTGCTCCCTCTCTACGAAACTCCCAGAGCACCTGCCCCCCTCACCTTCAAGATCTAGTCCTTCCATCACACTTTATTTTCAATGGCCAGCTGCATGCCTAAACAACTGAACACTTCATACATGTATGAAGCTTAGCAAATTCTTGATTGATGTATGATATAGTAGTATGAATGAAATGTCTGAAAAGGAAGATAAGCTATATTATTGCAAAA
The DNA here is from genome assembly GCF_021028975.2 of Sphaerodactylus townsendi. NCBI lineage: Eukaryota > Metazoa > Chordata > Lepidosauria > Squamata > Sphaerodactylidae > Sphaerodactylus > Sphaerodactylus townsendi. The sequence goes on along the minus strand of NC_059428.1, from coordinate 60,690,760 downwards.
CTTCTAGAATGCATATCTGAAAGATTTTATTAAACAAAGCAATCCAACAGTCTTTTTGAGTTTTCTTTATAGGAATTACTGTTTTCCTTTACAAACTAAGTCCACGTTGATTTCTTTCAAGGTTTATTATAACCAATAGAGCAACCCCAGTAAAATCAAACACCTTATCATGGCCTATAAAATCACTATTATTTCTTCAGAACAAAAAGGATGTGGATAATACATTACTAAATGTTTCAGTATACAGATAGGTACTATGACTGATATTCTACCTTGACTTTGAATGGTATTTGAAAAACTTAAATCTTCAGTGTAAGAGGAGATTGCATTTCAGTTGTGCATAGCACCATTTGTTTCAGTGTTAAAATATTGTTTACAGTATCTGGTAACTGCATGACAATTTTCAATGAATTCACACATTCAGATTCTCTTATAGATTCACCAGGTTTGGCTCTCTTGCTTCTTTGTTTTTAAAAAACATTTTTAAATATTCCCTGCTGTTTTCTACCATAAGGAGTCTCAAAGTGGCTTACAATCACCTGCCCTTCTCCCATCCTAGCAGGCACCTTTTGAGGTAGCTGGGGCAGAGAGAATTTTGAGAAATGTGACACGGTCAAGGTCACCCAGTGTAAGGTTCTGGTATAACAGTCAGTAATTCAGTCTCTAGAGGAATTCAGTAGCCTTTATTATGCTGTGTCAGTGAGCATTGCTGTAGGAAGCCAGATCTAAGGATTGTGGTTTCTGCAGGCACATTTACTCCAAACATTTTCCTGCTCAGTCTTCTCCCACCCCACCTTCCCACAGATTAACAGAACAACAGAACAATGAGGTGAGAAAAGTCGTTATGTTTTCCAAGTGTCTCAAGGGCATGCGATAGACTTCACTTCAGGCCTCGGGAGGGGATTGGAGAGAGGAAGCCTGCTTCACTGTGTTGCGAAGCAAAGTGATTAAGACAGACAGGCCCATTAACATAAGGCAGATAACAGCAGGCCCAGGTGTGATCTTGGCACTGACCAGCTGATGCTCTCTAAATTAGATAAGAGTTCATCATCCTTAACAACTATACAACACTGGCTCAATTTGTATTCTCCATGTCACGTGACATGAGAGAAGCAACAAGAATGGAGGGATAGGGACAGTAAGCTCCTGCATTTATCCACACTCTTATGTAAGTTTCATCCTTATCATTGGGAATGCCTCTATTTTAGAAACATTTCTGATCATGAAGACAGATTCTATATACATGCAACTTGTACATAAGAATATATTTTTCCTTTCTTGACAAAATGATAAAAAGATCTGTGGCAAAACAATCCCATGCCTTTCTGGATGACTCATCTGTTCTAGATGCCTTTAGTTTGCTTTACGCTGGGCTATGGGATGGAGATAGTCATGATGGCTTTAGTAGATTATCTTTACTTAAATGTGGACAAGGGTCATGCATCTCTTAAGGTCCATGCATGTCTTACTTCTTTTATTACTCTCACATTTTACATGGTTTAGCATACTATGTTGTTTAGGCATTTTGAGGCAGAAGATGGTGTCATGGATATAGCCAGAAATATAGGGAAACGGTCACTAGGCTCAACAAATCAATCATAGAAAATGTTTCTGCACAAAAAGAAAGTTAGCCAGGCCTCAGAGATAAAGCATGTCGAAAGGACCATTCAGAGACCCAGAATAGCATAATCTTGAAAGGGACAAGAAGAAGTGGTTACATTATAATATGGCCTCCTTAGGTTAGAAGCCATCTAACCTATTATCAACAGGTATCATTTACAGAAGCATGAGAACTGCAAGGATGTCCAACTTCATAAAAGTGAAGATATGATTCAAACAATTGGTGTATTTGTTTAAGGCCAAAATGTTTACTTGTAAGAGAAACTCATAATAACTGTTTTAAAATAGATTTTGTTAAGATAAAAAGTAACAAGAATGAATCAATGGTATTTATATATTTTAAGAAGTTTCAAGTATAGATAACCTTGTACAGTGCTTGAAGTTATAAGACAATGATTTAACCAAGAATGTGACCTCTATCAAATGGGATAGTTAGCTATTGTTAGGAGATTATGTTAAAATCCTACACATAAGGGAACTTGAATTGATCTAGAGTTTTCTTGTCAGAGGGGGCTCCTTGCTTGTGACTTGTTTATCTTTGTGGTAGGAATTTGCTTTCCTTTAATTATGTATGCAACCATAATAGATGATATAAGGATTTCTTGATTTAATAACTGTTTAGAATGAATAGTTGTGCTTTATCAAGAGCTTCAAATAGAAAACCAGATAAAACATTCTCAATAGTATTTGAGTGATAAACACATAATGAACCTGAAGCATTACTGAAGCATTATCTTTAACTATTAGAAATGATCTGGTATCAAAAGTCTAACTAGATCCTAGGACTTCTTAAGTGTTTGCCTATATCCAAATCAGGTCTGATCAGTCTCATCCAGAACACATGGATTAAGGATTTTTGTTTTGGATTGATTTTAATAATTTCTTATGGGCAGATCTCAGAGAATGGCTGCCTGACACCAACTGTCATCAGTATGGGACTTTTATTGTGGATTTCCCCAGGGTTCAGTTTTATTCTTCATGTAGTAGTATAGAACAGAATTTTAATCTATGGCCTTGTTTTTGCTGCATTGTCTTATACATCATTACCCACACCCTGTATTACTTATAGTATTGCTTGCCTTAGGCCCCTTCTGCACAGCAAGTGTGTAATGGGTTGCAGTCGTGATGAAGAAACCTGTTTTTCCTTTCACATGCATTCCCTGCAGGCAGCAAGTGGAGGTCATGCCTTTACATGGAAACACTTCTCTCTTTTATTTATTGTCCTGAAATGCATGCATAGTTATGCAGGCAGATTGAAATGAATCTCCATAGCAATGCCAAAGTCCCATGATATGACTGGCTACCCTGCGTAGCTACACAGCTGCAAGTCATTTTTTTTTAAAAAAGGAAAAGGGCTGGGCAATGACTGGGCAATGGCGGGTGGCTTCTCCCTCACCATGGAGGATGGGGTGGGAGATAAATAAAGCACCTCCTGCCTGGCCGTTTGCTCAGGAGTGACTCCAACCCGGGATTTTTCAAAAGAGTTGCTTGTTTAGTGATTTTCAAAAAACCTGGGTTGGGGGAAATAAAATGTGGCAGACTCATTTTGTGGGTGGGACATGTCCAAAGTCTCCCCCAAAATGGGTTATATAGCATCCCACACCTGTGTTTCTTGGCCTGTGAGGAATGGGCCTTAGACAATACTTCTAAATTTCTAGAAAAAACATATCCAGCAGAAGAGTTCAGATGTTGTAAACATTCTTATACAAATGTAAAAGCAGTCATCTACATAAATTGCATTGTAGATACAAATGTGCATCTGGTTGTTCATCCTAATTTGCATGTTGATATTACTATAAGATGCATGGAACTATCTGGATGACCTTTTAGATGCAAAACAGAATACCATCATGGGATTACCAAATGTTACTTCTGGTGTTGAGGACAATGACACATTCACAGTATTAGATTTTTTTAAACTTGAGATTTCCCTTAAATCATATAAGTATAAAATCATGTTCACAAGCTATTTAAAAGAAATAATAGCTATCATATACAATCCAACAACTGTGTTTCAGGACATTTGCTTCGATAGGTGTCCATGAAACAACTATCAGAGCAAGCATGGTGTAATGGTTTAGAGCTGTGGACTCTATTCTGGAGAAACAGGTTTGATTCTCCACTCCTCCACATAAACAGTGAACTCTTATCTGGTAAATCTGGTTTGTTTTCTCACTCCTGCGTATGAAGTCTGCTAGGTAATCTTGGCCTAGTCACAATTCTGTCAGAACAGACCCACCCACCTCACAAGGTGTTTCTTGCAGGGAGAGGATGGGAAGGGTTTTTCTTTAGGTGGCACTGTTAGTCCAGATCAAAATGAACATTCAGTATCTACATAAATATATGAGACTACTTTGATAAGGTAGGTCCTCCAATTTTTGGTTTACAACAAAAACTTTTCAGTCCATATATATTGGTATCTAAACTGATAACATAAAGCAAGCTAGTTTTTCATTTAGTTTCAAAATATATTTCCTCCAGAGACACTTATTCACATTTTGCTTTAAAATATGCCCAGGATGTATGTCTACCAAAAAATTAGCACTGAAAGCAAACAAGCTTGCAATTTATCATCTTCCTGAACCCCAAATGTCTGTTTCTTTATTTCTGTGCCTAGCAGACACGTGTATAGCAGGAATGTAGCTGGATAGATAAAAATCAGTCTCACTTAAAAAATTCCCAGAGTTGTGATATGCTATGTGTAACACAAACCAAACAGGGGGGAAGGAAAGGATTCCCCTTTCACATGTTCCAAGCCCAGGGAGTTATTACCTCAGGATTTATTCCTTATTGACTTTAGGGATCTCCCTAATAATAAGCACCAGAGCTCGTATTGCCTTACAGCTCCACAACAAAAAAGTTTTATGTAAAATTAAACGGTAATATAAAACATTTCTTTGGTAGGGTTGAGGAACATAAACAAAAAGAACAGAAGTATGTATGGTCATTCAGACAGTTCATTTAAACTCTCAAATGGTTCTATGACTGACAGTGGGTCCCTGCCTAGAATCTTCCTAGGGTCACCCTCATTTTATATTTTCAGAAGCTCTGACAGGTTTTTGGGCTCAGACCCCTTTTCTGGAGTCTCCCTCACTCTAACTCTCCCCAGAGAAAAAGACTCACCACAGCACTCCAGCTGCCTCCTTTACTTCTCCCAGGCAATTTTCCCCAGCCAATCAGGACTGGGCAGGACTTAGTTTCAGTGTAGTTTCTCACTGGAAACAACTTCCCAAATATGGGCATTTGTCACATTATGCTTCCTCCTTTTCCATGGAAATGAGTAAGGTAAAACAATTTATTTAGCCTTTAATGTTATAAGATGCATCAGAGATGACAAACTTTTGATATGACAAATATGATATCTGTGCTGGCATGGTTTTCAGATAGCTTTATTTCATACAGAGAGTCACACTTGAAAAGACTGATAACAAAATTTCTTCTGGAGCTACTAGAAGAGAGAAATTCATCCTGGCTGACTGAGTTCTGATACCCTAAATTTACATCTAGAGGTAGCTGGGAAGGCACATCATGACTATGTTAGAACTTTGCATCCTGATTGCTGAGCATACATTCTACAATAGAAGGGCATTGATCTTATACCATAAGAGCAGTAATGCTAGATCAAACTAAAGGTTCATCTAGAACAGCATCCTATTTACAGCAGTGGCTGTTCAGACAACACAGGGCCACCCTTATGTCCACAGATAATATATCTCCCTTGTTGACTACTGCCCAGAATCTGAAATCAGACCTATTCAGCTGTCATTGTAGCCAGTGATGGCCCTACCTTTCATAAATCTGTTCTAAAGTCACTGTTGTAAATTAATTTCAACCAGTGGTGTTCATACCAAACATTATGGCAGTGAGTTGCACAATTAAATTGCATTATGTAAAGTAATACTTCATTTTGTTTGCCTTAAATTTACTGATTGTGAGTTCTAGCAGTATGGGAGTGGATGAAAAATTTCTTTACTGATTTTCTTGACACCATGCATAATTTTACAGACCTCCTTAATCTCACCCTCAGTTACAGTTGTCAACTCCACTTTGGGAAATTCCTGGATATTTTGTGATGGAGCCTGGGGAGGGTAGGCTTTGGAAAAAGGAGGAATCGGTGGAATATAATGATTTTGTCCACCCTCCAAAGCAGCTGTTTTCTCTAGGGCAACTAATATATGTTGTCTGTAGAGCCAAGGGAGCGTGGTGGGGGTGTGATGGGGTGTGGCGAGAGTGACCAAGGGCATGGCAGGGGAGCAGGGCACACGCTTGCCCCAGGTGCAGTTCTCCCTCACTCTGGCCCTGCTGGAGATCACTTGTAATTCCAGGAATTCTACAACCTGAAGGTTGGCAACCCTTACCTCATTCACCTTTGTTTCTGAGCCAGAAAGTCCCCAGTGTGGCATGCTGGCCATGCTGACAGAGGCTGATGGGAATTGTAGTTCCTGAACATCTGGAGAGCCGCAGGTTCCCTACCCCTGCTTTAGTTTTACATAGATGCTAGGTAAACTTTGTTTAAAGGGAGTCCAGGCAGCTAGCCACTTTTGAGGCTTCCTTTAAACTTTAAATTCCCTGAATGCATTGCCAAATGCTGAATTTCTATTTGGCATCATGCATCCAGAGGTATTCAGATTGGCTTGTATCTGGGCAGCTTGTATTCGGCTCAAATACAAGCCAATAAAACTGAATCTAGCTGTGATTCAGGGGTTTTTTTTTTTGCCATGCTAAATTGCCAAACCTATTTTGCATACTCAAAGAAGGTTTGCCAGTGATGAAGTGTTTAAGCGCAAGTAGACTTTAATCAGAAGAACCATGTTTGATTCCCCACTTCTCCACATGAGTGGCAGACTCTTATCTGGTAATCTGGATTTGTTTCTCCACTCCTACATTCCTGCTGGGCTTTATATTGATAAGAGCTGGAATTACAAACATAACTCATGGGAACAACTTGTATGTGCATATATTTGATGCATTCTAGTTTTTTAAATTGATAAATGTTTTACTGTAATTTACAATGCCAATAAAGGCTTTACTACTACTACTACATTCCTGCTGGGTGATCTTGGGCTAGTCACAGTTCTTTGGAACTCTGTCAGTCCCACCTACCTCACAAGGTGCTTGTTGTAGGGAGAGAATGGGAAAGGAGTTTGAATGTCCCTTTGGGTTTGTAATCTCCTTTGTTCACTGAACCACTGCCATCATATTTACTGTCAAGATGACATCAATGAGTCCCTGTCACCCTTCATAAATCAATCACTGACTCAGGGCAGCTTTTCTTGGTCCTTAAAAGAACCAGTTTGATACTTGTAGTGATCAGGGAATATACTTTGGATAGGTTTAAATCTTGATTTAAGGATTGGATTAGAAATAGATGTTGAAGAGCTAGAACAGGGGTAGGGAACCTTTAACACTCAAAGAGCCATTTGGACCTGTTTTCCACGGGAAAAGAAAACACTTGGAGCCGCAAATATTTTTTGACATTTAAAATAAAGATAACACTGTATATATTGGGGGTTTTTACCTTTTACTCCGCTCATTCTGAGAAGCACATGGATGCGTCCGCCCTGCTGCCTGCAGGGCAGGCAAGGATGGGGTCGGCGGCTCGGCTGGTGGAGCCGCAGTGCAAGGGCAGAAGAGCCGCATGCGGCTCTTGAGCCGCAGGTTCCCTACCCCTGAGCTAGAAGAATGAAAGCTTTTTTATATTTGCAAACATATTACAGCACTGATGAAACAGCCATTGAAACCACAGTGATCTTATAGTATCACTAACATCACTTTAAAACACATTTTATCTTTTAATTTTTTTCTGCTGATTGTGATTTGATTTGTGCCAAATTACAGTGAACTGTAATTTCATCTGAATGTTCTGTTTATGGTTGTAAAAGTTGTAAACGATTTTAATGAATATAGGACACTAATTTCCACAAGAAATCTATGTGCTAACAAATTAAAAAACAAAACAGCCATACTTCACTTTCATGATCGTGAGTATGCAGAAACATAGTTTATTTAATTAAATAAACAAGAGAAGTCAAACCACCTATAATTTTGAAAATTACAGGGAAATTAACAAAAAGGAAAACTAAAGCAAAACAAAAAACCCTTCTTTCCTCAATCCTCCTATATGACTTACTTTCCTACTAGATTGAAAGTAAGCGATGAGAAAATTTAAAAAATCAATCAGAGGCAAGACACTGTCTAGTGCTAACCAATAGATTCTGGAATATTCTTTTTCAGCACCCAGAAGATGATGTTCTAAACAGTTTGATAAAAAACGAATTGAATGCCATTAAGCAGAACACAGGACACAGTCTCTTGAAACCATGTTCTGTAAGAGCTGTAGTACTGCTACAGAATGAAATGTCAGTTTCACTCTTAGTAAGACTCTGATGGTTTTATGAGAAAAGTTAACATAGACAACTGCAGTGTTGCAGTTGAAAATCTTTTCTAATAATGTTTGCATAGGGGTACAAAACCTTTGCCCTTTAGCATTCATGCACGCCATAATGGAAGTAAAGTTCGAACAAAATTTCTGTTAACCCGAAATCTGAGGAAAAAATTAGAGGTCAGTGCAACATCAAACAGTGCGAAAAGAGGTTGTTTAGTTGTTTATATATATGGCAAGGATTTATATTTATATATAATTGTTTACACACACACATGCACACAAACGCACACGCACATACAATTTAAGCATATATACAAATCTCCTTGTTTTAGCATTAACCACTATGCCAATATACAATATACCATTTCTCATTAATGTCTTTCACACGGAAGAACACACACACAATTCCATTTAGAAAGTTGGTACAAATATGGCATCTTCAGGAAGACATGGAAAAGGCTAGCAATTATTTATTATTGTATAGTTTACCTTTCTCACTGGGACTCAAGGTGGCTTACACACAGTGAGTATACACAATTAACAAGTGAAATAGGATTTGAGTCACAGAGCCAACCAGAAATCTAAAAGTCAGAACTGAAATAAGGCATATTTAGGAGAGGGTGGTATAAAAATCTAATAAACCATAAACCATATGTATAAATATAACATATTAAGTGATGCAAAATTACATAGTAGAATATACCTTACAGCAAACTATACATATTATAGGCCATAGTCCATACTAATTTGCACAAGTAACTTTATAAATCATTGTTACAATGCTATTCTATTTTCTACATAGAAAATCCTCTTGAATAGTTCAATTTTTAATAGTTTGTGGAAAGCCAGAAAAGTAGAAAACTTCCTGAACTCCTTAGGCAGACCATTCTATAAGGCGGGGGGGGGGGGCCACAATGGAACAGGCATGTGTATGGGCAGTTGTTGATTTTGTCCATTTGCAGTTTGTCACCTACAGAAAAAAAACCTGCTCTGAAGAGTGAAGCTGTTGTGGTGGGCCATAGGGGAAAGACAATCTTGATATTAAACAGTCATCTCCATACTACACATTTTGGCAGATAGTTTGCTTTGGATGAATGTTGAAAATTGTGATCCTCATATAACCTTAAATCTTTAAATCACATACACCAAGCAGTAGCCCCTCAGTTAAATGAATCCAGATTCAGTAGCCTGATGATATTTTGTGTAATCACCTTGAAAGTTCATCGAATATAAATGTTTTCACACTTTTTTCCAGAGAGCAATGTATTGCTATTGTTATTGCTATTTATGTGCTTATTTATTGGACTTATTTATGTGCTTATTTAAGGGCTTATTTATTGCCCTTTCCTGTCAGGCTCAGGGTGGTTTCCAAGTTCTGGTAAAAAGAAGAAAAAACCCAATATATAATATCAAGAGATTAGCCTACCTTTTAAATATAAATTTAAAATATAAAATTAAATTAACATAAAATATAAATTTAAATTTAAGAATAAAAAAACATTAAAGCTGCATAGACACTTTGCCATGTCTATACATAAGTCCCTGTCCTTATTAAACTATATAACATTTAAATATAGTGGGATTCCAGCAGCAAGGATTACCAAAGACGAAAAGGAAGAGATACAAAGGAAAAAGGAGGGAAGTGGGGGTGGAGAGAATGTGGGGTCTTATGACAATATCAGCTTCCTCAGCCATATGCCTGGAGGATCACAGCTCTGTCTTACAGGCCCTGTAAAATTGTATTAGATCCCACAGGGCTCTTGTTTCTCCAGACAGAGTGTTCCACCAGATAGCGGCAGGGCCAAAAAAGCACCGGTCCTGATCGAGGCCAGCCAGATCTCTCTTGGGCTAGTGATCATCAACAGATTTTCATTTGCAGAATGTAGTGACTTTCTTAGATATGCTGAATGTAGTGACCTTCTTAGATATGCTGGCCCCAGCTATTTAGAGCACCGAAACCTTGAATCTGATCTGGCACTCCACCTGAAGCCAATGCAACTGGTGGAGCACCGCTTATATCTATCCTACAGGCCCGGCCACGCGTTGCTGTGGCAATTGTCCTTCTAATCACAGTCCGCAACCCACACAGATGTCCATGCAGGTCCAATGATCCCCAGCATAGCCTTTTGGGGTGGTCAAATGGAATCTCTCATTCCCTTTTCAATGCACATTGTTATATGGTGCTGTCTTTTTATTTATTTATTTATTTCTATTTTATTTATTTCTTAAATTTCTATACCGCCCCTTCCCCGCAGGATGTATAAGGTATAAGGTAACCCTTTAGTATAAGGTAACCCTTCCCATTCCACAACGGAACTGTCCAGAGTGTGAATTCTGCTGTCCATGAGGCTGGTTGACATGCACAGTCCTGGCTTCGGTAAGTCAGAACTGGGGCAAGCAGGCTATCCCAGTCAGGCAGCAGAGGCAGGGTGGTGAGGCATTCAGATCGAGGCCAGCTCCCTGGGTTCTTAAAGGGGCATGTGCAAAAGAAGCAGAGCCAGTAGTGTTGGTTTGCCCCCACCTCACGGATTTTCTTAGAAGAAAAAGGCAAACTCCAGCTTGCTTTTAGTAAATGAGAGCTGTGGCGAATATGGGTGAGGAAGTGGGTAAGTGGTGGTTGGATGTGAGGGAGGGCAGAGTGAGGTGTGTGAGGATGAGCCGGATGTGTATGAGAGTATGTGTGTTGTGTGGTAGCAGTGGGTGAGGCACAGAGAGTGAAAGTTACCTGCATGTGAGGGGGGGAATCCCACCTGACATCTCACATGGCAAAGTGTGTATGTGTTTCACTTCCACTCGTATTACCTAATAGTATTACTTATTTACTGTTTTCAGTGCTCATCTCTGGCCATCTGCACAAACATTCTAAGGATGACAGTTAAACAAAGGCAGCTTCATGGCCTGGTGCGCCAGGAAAAAGACGTTTTACCTGGCTCAGGTATGGACTTTAGGCGATTTGAAGGTCCGATTACCTGCCCACAATATATAGAATGACCCAAATATCTTTTCTTCTTTCACAAGGCAACACATTCTTTAATCACATCCCTGCAAGCAACTTGGTTCCTCGCTGAATTTTGTAAACAGAGATAACAAACAAGATTTATCACAGTCCCATTGTAAAATGCAAAATCACTAACAGAAAGTGGGAAAATAACTTCTTTTCCCTCAAGAATAAGATAAAGGTATTTGACTTAAAAGTCCAGCATATCAAAGACATGGGTGTCCCCTCGACATTTCCCCCTTAGGCCAGTTGCCCCACTTGGATCAAAAGAGGCAGCTCCCTGTTGGAACAAAATGCCGGTCAACCCAGATTCTGTCTAGTTTTGGACAGCATACAAAGACTGCTATGAGCTGGAAGCAAATCCAGGCTGGTGCTGATGGTTCTTAAGTGTAAGAACACCAGCATGACAGAAGTTCAATGTGTTGTTGGGGTATCCTTATAAGTGAGCAGACATGCAAGCAGTGGGCTAGGTGCTGTAGAGTTTACTCCCATCCCTTGATGGCTACATTTGTGAATGATGGCTGCAGGTCTGTATGTAACACCAGAGGCAGAGCTTTCAATATTAGCCAGTGTCCATTCACACATTCCACTGCTACACCTGAGCCCCCACATGTTGAACATCGTTCTGGTAGCATGGAATAATGCAATTTCCTTCATTTTAGATTGTACCACTTTGGTCAGCCCTTCCAGACACCTACCCTTTTGGTCCTCCTTTTGTCTATGGTGGGCCATGCATGGCTCAAATACCTGTTCTTGGATTTTGGATTTTGAAACTTTACGTGGTCAGATAGCATCTGGATCAGAGGGCTAAAAAGCTTGTTTAAGGATTTTATTCTAGCTATTTAGATATTATTGTTTTCTTCTTTGCTTTGAATTGCTCTTATATTTGGACACTTTTTGCACACTTCTTTTGATAAATCTTATTAATTATACTTCTGTGGTGTTATTGAGTTTGGGGGCTTCAATCCTAAAGAAGCAACCTTTTTTCAATGAACTTTGCAATATTTATCATAAATCTCTGGTTTATTTTGTTAATGTTGCTAGTAGCCAGAGTGAAAATAACTAAATAATAACTAAATAACTAAATTGTGGAAGGCAAATGCATCATCATATTTGGAAAATGTATTCATTCATTTTTTATGTTGTCTTCTTTGGCTTTTGACCATATTGGGAAATTATACCAATGTTTGGATGCCTGTTGAAACTAGAGACAGAGAAGCTTTCTAGGAACTGACGAGGTGAAGTGTACTTTCTAGGGGTGGCAGTTTGAGCCATGTGGTGTTCGGGAGAGGGTCGGGCACTGCTTGCCTGAGGCTGCACCCTCCGAACCTCAGCCTCTCCGAGCACATGGGGTTCGGAACGGCAGTTCACTCGAACCACGTTGGCCCGAGCCGGGGAAAATACCCCTCCCACGTGCACAAGTCAAGCCCTGCAAGGGTAGCGTGGTTGGGATCCCCCACAAAAAGAGAAAAAACCACGTGCAAGACTAACCCTGCAAGGGCAGTGCGGGAGGGATCCCTCCAAAAGAAAAAAACGCGCGTGAAATGAGCCCTGCAAGGACAGTACGGTTGGGATCACCCAAAAGAAAAAAACGTGCCCGAAACAAGCCCTGTAAGGGCAGCGTGGGCGAGATGTCCCCCAAAAGAAAAGAACCACAAAGAAGACAAAGCCTTGCAAGGGCAGCGTGGGTGGGATCCCCCCCAAAAGAAAAAAACATGTGCAAGATCGCGGACACACACACACACACACACACACACACACACACACACACACACACACACACACACACTCCATTCATAACAAAAACACAAGCCGGGGAAGGGAAAACAGGAAACTCCACCACCTAGCCGGCAATAATTGCGGGGGGGCATACGCACGCACACACACACACCCCTCTGGCGCCCCACTCCATCCCCCTCACCAAATAACCCCCCTCCACCCCAAAAATCCTTCAGGCGTACTCCATTCATTCATAACAAAAACACAAGCCGGGGAAGGGAAAATGGGAAACTCCACCACCTAGCCAGCAAGAATCACGGGGGGGGGGGGGACACACACGCACACACACACCCCTCCAGCGCCCCACTCCATCCCCCCACCAAATAACCCCCTCCACCCCCAAAATAGACCGCACTCACCCACTTGCTGCTGTTTCCGAGAGGTACAATAACTGAATGAAGTCAGTGAGAGCAGTAGCAGGCCAGCCCAGCACAAGGCTAGGCTGCCCTACCGCACTACTGCTGAAGAACTGCTGGAAAAGACAACCAGAACAACAAATCCCCTCCAAATTTCTAGGAGTGCTTCTGGGGGTGCATTTCTGGACCTATCTGCACCAAAATTTCAGGGTATCCTTAGAAGACTCTCATTATACCCCCCATGTTTGGTGCAGTCTGGTTTAGGGGGGACAAAGTTATGGACCCTCAAATGGGTAGCCCCATCTATTAGCTCCCATTGGAAACAATGGGGAATAGGAGCACCCTCTTTGTGGGTCTATAACTCTGGACCCCTAAACCAAACTGCACCAAACTTGGAGGATATCATCATGAGAGATACCCTGAAATTTTGGTGCCAATACCTCTAAAAATGCACCCCCTGCATGCCAAAACGCAAAAAGCACCCCAAAATAAAAACGCATCCGAGAATCTCGGATGTCAATGCAAGTTCAGGTGTATCCGAGCCTGGCAGGCTCCGAATTTGGTGGATCTGACCCCATGCACCCGAACTAAGCCCGACCCCGAACTGGGGCCAAACTTTTTTCCCCTCTACCAACCCTGGTACTTTCCATTTCTAACTAACTCTCTGTTACGCATATGGCTGTGCATCATCTTAACTAGTATTTATCATGTTTTTGGTTTATTATTGGTGGTTTAATGTACATGGGATTTTTTAAGCAATAGTATCTCTGTGGAAGGGATGCACAGAAGAAAAAGCTCTCCATGTGAAAGCAAGTTTCTGACTCTATTTCTACTTAAATTAATCTAACTCGAACATCAATTACATTTGGAATGTCCACATTCTGAGTTACGTTATTTATTTTTAGTGATAAATTATTACACAGTGCACGTGATGACCTTTAGCTACACTTAATGGACTATAAGGAGTAAGAAACATTGATCAAAATTAGATAGGGAAATGTATTGATCCCTCCTTGGAATCTCTTGTAGTTGAGCTGTCTCAGTAAAATTGAATATATTCTTACTGGAAGAGGAAAGAAATGAGATTGAAACCATATCAGTTAGCTAAAATAGTGCTTTGTTGTTTGTACTATGTATAGAAAGAAGCTAAACTTCAAAGTACTTTGAGATATTTGAGAAACAAGGGGTATCTTGAAAGCCTTAAGTCAATTTCATTTCCAATATACTTGATGAGCAAAGCATTAGTTTGAATGGAAGCACAGCTACAAGACCAGGAATTTGAAAGTAAATTGACCAAGAGTTTCTTAGTTGCATATATGTGCACTTTTGAAAAATACAGAATGGGAGGGAGGCAGTTTCTGGCTGTGGAGAATTTATCTCTAATTGAAAGACAACCTGTTTTGTTAGAGGACATATCTCTCCCCTTGGGGAAGACAGTGGTTTTTCATTAGGGTAAAAAAGTTTCCTTGGATCTTTGGTAGAATGATGTATGTGGGCAGGGGAGAGGGGACAACAGTTGCAATGCTGGAAACCATGTATGCACAAAGCATTTATGATCCAATTCCTGGCAATGTTCAAAGAAAAGAGGTTTTTTTAAATTTAAACTTTAAGGATGAAGATAACAGTTTGTAGGCAAGCTTCAAACAGAAGTAAATAAGCAAACAGAAAATAATGGAAAGGATGGTGCTACTTAGTGTTTATATATAGTGTCAATGCCCTCCCCATTAGTACAAGGATTAATGGACACACCATACATAGGAACATATGAGGTCAATGCTCTATGGCGGCAAAGACTCTCCTGACAGATTAATGCCCCTATCGCTCATATTATCTACTTATTCAATCTGTTCTTTCTTTCCTCCACAAGGTTGCCAACACTGGAGTGAGAAATTCCTGGAGATTTCTTGGCAATACCTGATGAGGGTAGAATTTAAGGCGGAGCAGAGGCTCAGCAGGGATGTGATGCCATGCAGCTTTCCAAAGCTGACATTTCCTCCTGGAGAACTGATCTCTGTAGCCTGGAGATCAGTTGTAATTCTGGGAAAACTCCAGACCCCACTTTACCGCATTGCATCTGCAAGTACAGCCTATGTTTGATTAACAACTTCCTACATTATAATCAAATGCAGCTTATATTTCAATTAGTTAAAATAATTATGTTAAAGAATGAAGTTATTCAGTCCCAGCATACTACATATTATATATGTCAAGGGTGGCAACTTCTTGTCCCACCTGCCTGTCACCTCCACTTCCATTTCTAATTTTTGTTACTTCTGAACTGGGAAGCCAGAACAACTCATCCTTTTCCTTCTTTCTCCTGGCCCTTTTTAAAAACATCATGGCTGGCTATACATGCCCTAAAGGATTAAAGGATTTCTTCCTTTCATGTGAGTTTCAATATTATTGTGGCTGCCTAGGAATCAAGATTAATTTACAAGATTGTCAGGACCACTGAAATAATGGCCAGTGTTTCATACAGGAAGAAATCTCACATAAGGAAATGGTAGAGTATATGTGCAGGTAGCACACGGAAAGGAAAGCAAAGATTAGTTCCTCTAATTCCTGGTCAGTGGCATCAAGCAAAAAAAAATGCCTTAAGGTAATGATCAGGACTATTCAAATTAGACTTTTAAAAGTAAATATACAAATGTATTTCAACCATCTTCACAGGGTCCCTGCTGACCTTTCTTGCCAAAGCTGGGATGATAGGGGTGGAAACAATTTCAGTATTTATGCCGTGCCATTTCCTGTAGATATGCCCCATCCACATCTTTTGCCCTGGGAGGATTAGTTTTCTACAGGCTGTTGAATTTTTTCACACAACTGACTTTATTGCTAGTTGCTAATAAAGCAACAATGAGTCATCTCCAGTTAGAACATGTTTGAAATCCTTGTGAACATAAAACCAAGAAAGAGAATCCCAACAGTTGTGGAAATGTCTAAGCAATTGCATTTTACATGAACTTGGACTTATAAAACATTCAAGACCAATTTTACTTGTGCTCAAGTGCTTGTACTTGAAATGTGAGTTTAAATAAACAATTTGTCCTGCAGCTCTGACCAGATGGCCATGTCTGATACAAGATCTTACATTTAGCAGGGTTGGACCTGGTTAGTATATTTATGGGAGACCACCGAGGAAGTCTAGGGTTGATACAGAAAGGCAGGCCATGACAAACCATCTCTGTTCATCTCTTGCCTTGAAAATCCTAAGGGGTTGACATAAGTTGGCTGCAACTTGATGGCACTTTCCACCACAACTACCATTTATCCTGCAATGGCTATGATGACTACAGGTATCTGGTGATATCTTCCTTCTGTTTTGGAATTGCTTATTTGGCATATTAATGACATTCAGTTAATCTGAAGGTATAATATTAAAAAACACAGAGTGTTATGCATGCAACTTTATCCAGAACTGCTTAAAGTCTATCAAAGCACTTCATTTACCATTTTTGTTCCCACATAGTTATTCTCTAGGAATTGCCCGCAGTCTGCATGACATTGCCTGGAAGTTATGTAATATATTCTCTAAACTATGATCTCCACAGGAACCACTCTCCCCCCAAAAAGTCCTGGCATTTGCCGAGGCAGCATTTGTTGACCCTATCATTCTGCTTAACATTCAAAAGAACTTCAAAAGATGCTTGATTAAAACAAATATTCTACTTATATTTATCAGGAGCACCTTGGCATCCTGGTTCCCATAGTACGTGACACACACACACACACACCACAATTTTGTACCCCTTGAAAACCCTCTAAGCATCATGGTCTAGTTCCTGGTAGATAATATATGTAATTGCCTTGTAGCGTTTCCACAGCCTAATACATAAAGAAGAAGAGAAGAGGAAGAAGAGTTGGATTTATATCCCCTCTTTCTCTCCTTTAAGGAGACTCAAAGGGGCTTAAAAACTCCTTTCCCTTCCCCCTTCACAATAAACACCCTGTGAGGTAGGTGGGGCTGAGAGAGCTCTGAAGAACTGTGACTAGCCCAAGGTCACCCATCTGACATGTGTTGGAGTGCACAAACTAATCTAGTTCACCAGATAAGTGGGGAATCAAACCTGGTTCTTCAGATTAGAGTGCACCTACTCTTAACCACTGCACCATGCTAGCCATAATGCTGGTATAGCAAACAAGTGAAAGCAAAAGCAAAAGCTTTCCTGAAATACCTATACTTCACCCTGCATATTGTATGGTAATCCAGAGTAAGACCTTGTGCCCTTCGCAGGTAAAAAGATAGGCATAAGACCTCAGTGTAATGGATTGAACACCCATTTACTGCCTTTTAAACAGATTCTTCTAAAAGGTATGAATGTTTTAAGAACATAAGAAGAGCCCTGCTGGATCTTGAAATGTGAGTTGTACTTGAAATGTGAGTTTACATTTCATTAAACTGGTCCATGTAGTCCAGCAACCTATCTCACACAGTAACCAGTTCATCTGGAGGTCAAACAGGGCATAGAGGCTAAGGCATTCCTGTCACTGGTATTACTGCCTCTAAACATAGTAGTTTATTTTAGTTACCATGGCTAGTAGCCACTGATTGACCAATCCTCAATGAATCTGTTTAATTCCTTTTTAAAGCTATCTATGGTCGAATCCCCACTACCATCTTAGCCAGGTTTCAGAACACAAACTAACCAGGTTTGAGGGATGACCTCCCCGGTCAAACCCCCACTACTGTCTTAGCCAGGTTTCAGAACACAAACAACCTCAAACCTGGTTAGTTTGTGTTCTGAAACCTGGCTAAGATGGTAGTGGGGATTCGACCTATGTGTGTGGCCAACTGTAAGGATGGCAGTTTTGCCTGTTTCTCTCCCAGCCACCTGGCCTTGACGGAATGCCTCCACCCGGGCGGCGGGCCAGAATCGGCGGCAACAACCTTGGTGGACGGCTTATCTTGCTGTCCAAGATGAGCATTCTGTTCCCATGAGATGGGCCCTGGATGGCCCAGGAGAGGGGGAAGGGATTGAAATGCGTTATAACCTGTAGTTTGGGCGGAGGTCTCATCTCCCTGTCATGTCGTGTGTGTGTGCTTTCTAAGATGTCTGTATAAAGCGGTCTTTACATCCAAAGCCTTTTATTTCTGCTCTTTTAAGAATTCCTTACATTATGACAGGAATCACTTTTTAACAACTTTTACTGTTACATTGAAGTGGATCTCTGGTGTTTCGACATGCAGAGATTGAGTGTGCTTGACCATGGAAGGCACGATAGCCCCCAGAGTGGGAGCTTCGAGCCTTCCCTTCCAGGATTCGAGGATCCCCAGGAGATGGAGATGGCCCGATTTCTCTGGTGACTCCTCTCCCAGACCTAGAAGACAGTACAAGTTTGCCCTTGTTTCATTGGGATGAACAAGGAGGTGGAGTCCGATATCAGCGTGGAGATGCATGAAGCGTTTGGTGAATTGTCCATGGATCGGGCGCTTCGTCAACCGGTTTGTTTCCCTCCGACAATGAGTGGATTACATAGCCCCTTAAATGCTAACCAGTCCCTGAGGAACTGGGACTAACGACCATCCATAGCTGACACCCAGGAATCCATGGAAAGATTCTCTCGACAAGTACTTTGATGATATCCCCAAGGAGCAGCAGTGTAGCATAGTACGAGCGTCCCAAGACTACTGACTGAGGCTGGAACAATGACGCCTTGGGTCGGGTCGATGATCGGGTAGAGGGTTCCATACTAAAACTGCTTCTCCAGAGCCGGGAGCAAGTGAGCCCGGATGGAAAGAGCTTACGTGGAGGCGGTCGGAGGAATCGAAAAGAAATCCGTCTGAGATGGAACTTAATCCCAACCCTGACCTCGTTCCCAATGCCCCTCGAAGGAAAGTTGGGACGATGAAGCGGCAGCCTGCTGCGCGAAGCCAAACTTGCCTGGGAGCGCTTGCGCGAACTCTGGGAAGAGGGCGAAAATCTGTCAATGGGTTACCGTGAGAAGCAACGCAAAGAAATCCAAATGGAGTTGGATCGCGAAAGAGAAGCGTTGCCATGTCAACAGTTCCAGCAGAATCTGACAGATTCACTGACAAGGTACTGGATCAATCAAAAATGGATTTACAACGCCAGCGCGAGAGCATCAGGAGCCATCCAAAACACAGAATGAACTTCGACTACAGTTTCATACAACGAGATGAACGAAAGCTAAATTGGATACCATTGGAAAGAGGCGTGCCTTGCATTGCCATCTCAGGGGCGCCTTAACACGCTAGATGAGGAAAGGAGTTGGCCGACCTGGAACAGGATTTCTGCATAAGCAGCGGGCTACAATGGCAAGGGCTCCAGACAGCCCACACCTTCGCTAGCCATACCACAGTTTCAGCTTCTGAGGCACGGCACGATTTTCGAGGCCCGGTTCCAGCGGCCCCCCAACCAGAGCGCCACTCCCGGTTCACTCCAGCCCTCGCTTTACCACTTTACTCCTTTGCAGCCACCAGGCCACCTACAGCAACAACCTCAACACGCACCTCAAACTGTTGAGAGAGGATTTTACAGACCCCCATCCCAGCTTCGCTTTTTTGACGGGACTGCATCGAAAACTCCCCTACTTCATCTTACAACTCGATGCGTCCACTTATGCAAGAGTGCCATGATGATTTACATGCGTTCTGAACGTGAGAAAGTTCGGAGAGACATTGGATCAGTACTGGATGGCATAGCAGCTGAATGGTTCGTTACCCTCTACGAATTACAGGCTGACGACACTTTCGCGCACAGTGGGGGGGTTCTCGCCAGGCGTTATTAACCGTTCCTAAGACCCTGATGCAGAAAACAACAGCTTATCATGCATAGTAAAACCATCCAGCAAGGTAACCGCTTGCTTTCGCTGAATATGCTCTGAATTTTTTGTGCAGCGGCCAGTAAACTTCCTCCAGACTGGCCAGAAGCGCATGAAATGTGAAAGTACTTTTTCGGCATGGACATCAAACTGCGCGAAATGGTTATCCTTCATCCGAATCCTCGCGGACGAAGTAGTCGAGATGGGTCGAACTGGGATCACTGAAGTTAAGCTGCCCGTCTTCGCGGCGACAGATGGCCGCCCGCTACCAAAACCTGCCAATAACAACACCAGCACCAAAGTACTTTCGCCAGGAATCAACTTCCCTGCCGTCAGCAGCTGGAAACCACTTCGGAATGCCTTCGCGCACTTGGGATTGTAGCCTTTTACTGCGGGGGACCTGGCCAACGGCTGCCAACTGCCAGAAGAAACAAAAACCTCAAGTTCGACTACACGCCACCGTGGCAGCCAAGCCTCCACGTTAAATCAGGTCCGCCGCCTCAGGGATCGCTCTCACGAAGCCGCTATCGAGGAAGTTTTCGAGGGCCGGAGATGTAGCACTCTGCCTGTCAACAGCACCCGACATTAGCCCTACTCCAGATGCGGTGAGTGAAGGCAGTGCTCCCATTACCATTTTAACCAGCGTTAGCACAACCCAAATAAACATATCTGCGCAAGATTCTGGCTTCGCGCGACTTGTGGACTCGGGCTGTTCCACTGTCTCATAGAGACCACAAGTGGTCAATGAAACAGTTGGTTTAGACCGTGAGTCCCCTTGGTGAAACCCATTCCCTTCACCCAAATGGATGGTGTAGCCCTCTAGGCGTGTGTAGCGAAGGTCCGGCACGCTTTTAAAACTCCAGCCAGTATTTCTCCAAGCAATGCCGACCATTGGGAGAAAATAAGTTTCATCCTGCTCCTGTTGCTAAACACTCTCTGTTGTGTTAGGCATGCCTTGGTTGCTCTTACCACGAACCAACCATCATATGGAAAGAAGGCGGATCCTCCAATTCTCTAGGGGATCCCCCTGTGGAGATCACACTGAACGGGAGGAAGCCCACCTCTCACTGAGAATCCTTGAACTCATGGGTCCTAAAGCTTTAAATGTTATTGTCTGCCCTTGTTCCTGCGAGGAAAACCCGCCAGGTGCTATCGAGACTTGTCCAGAGTGTTTCAAGAACAGGAGTGCGACCTCAATTACCCCCCCCATAGGGATACCTGACTGCAAAAATCTTACTGCAACCCGGCAGACTCCAGCTACCTAAAGGTAGAATCTATCGCGATGAGGCTCCCACCGAGGAGAAGGAACTCCTTCTTAGATAAAAACTTGGCTCCAGCGGATTCATCACGACTGAGCCACAAAACTATACCCATGCCGCCTCTGTTCTATTTTGTTAAGAAAAAGGACCGGTTCGATTAAGACTTTGTACTGATTATCGTGGATTGAATGCTGTGTCCATATCCAACAAGTATCCTTTGCCCTTAATTAAAGACCTCTTGGATGCATTGGGCAAAGGGCGGATCTTTACCAAATTGGACTTGAGAGAGGCTTATTATAGAGTCCATATTGCAGAAGGCTACGAACACTTGACAGCTTTCAATACAAAGTTTGGACAATATGAATATTTAATAATGCCATTCGGATTAGCTGGAGCCCCAGGAGCCTTCATGGCCCTTATCAACGAAGTTTCACAAGATCTGTTATATAAAGGGGTGGTCGTATATTTAGATGATGTATTAATTTACTCACAAACCATTGAGGAGCATGAGAAACTAGTACGAGAAGTCTTACAACGCCTACTAGATAACTCCCTCTTTGTCAAGTTGTCAAAATGCTGTTTCCATCACTCCTCCATAGACTATCTGGGGTATCGAATCTCTCATGAGGGTTTGGAAATGGACCCAGCTAAAATAGCCGCAGTGATTGAATGGCCTGCCCCCACCAACAGGAAGGAACTGCAATCCTTCCTAGGCTTTGCCAATTTCTACCGTGACTTTATTCCCCGATTTGCTGAAATTGCCTTACCCAGCTCAACGATCTCTTTACGTACCAAAGGCAAAGACTCGCAGGCTTCTACACCCCGAGCTCCCCTTCCCTGGTCTCAAGAATGCCCGTCAGAAATCAAGCAACTAAAACCGCTTCTACTACAGAACCAATTTTAAGGCACCCAGACCCAGATCTTCCTTTCATCGTGCATGTGGATGCTTCGGATAAAGCGCTAGGCTGCCCTCTTGCAGAAAAATAAAAATAACAAATTGGTACCCGTGTGCTTACTTGTCCAAAAAAGTTTTCTGGGGCTGAACTAAATTGGACTGTGGGGGATAAGGAGACCGCATATCAAAGCTGCATTGAGTGTTTAAGCCATTGGCTGGAAGGAGCCAAGCACCCTTTCCAGGTCTGGTCAGATCACAAAATCTGGCTGCCCTGTCCACTCCACTCAAAATGTCTGCAAAACAATTGCGTTGGGCCGATTTTTCTCCAGGTTCTCTTTCACAGTCCATTTCTTCCCCGGTAAAAGCAACAAGCTGGCTGATGCGCTGTCTCGCCTCCCCGGGGAGGCATCGCCACGAGACATCCCGAGCACCGTTCTCTCTCTCCTCCCAGCTGGGATTAGCGGTCACCCGATCACAACCCTCACGGCTCCTCCCCCACCGACCATCCCTAGCATTGTCTCCCCCTTCCTCCAGGGATTCAGGGAGGTGGGGCTCCTTGTGAACTGTCATGGAGGAAGGAGATTCACAACTGCATTTAGAGGGTGGTGTTTGGAAACGGGGAGGGTGTTGGTGCGATCCTCCTCCTCTCCGGAAGCAGGTTCTGAAATGTGTCATGATGCCCGTCAAGCTGGAGCACGGGTTTTTGAAAACGTTGCATCTGGCCCGCCGACAGTTCTGTTGGCGCTCCATGCGCAAAGACATTGAAATGTATATCAAAGGGTGTTCCGTCTGTGCGGAAGCCAAGTCAATACCGGGAAAGCCGCATGGGTTATTAAAACCCCTCCCAGTTGCATCTCGACCCTGGCAGGTCATTTCCATGGATTTTATAACCGATTCGCCAGAAAAACAACGGAAACACTGTTTTATGGGTGGTGGTGGATCTTTTTTCTAAACAGGCGCATTTCATTCCTTGCACCACCATCCCGTCGGCACCTAAACTGGCCCGGTTGTTTATCCAACATATCTATCGCCTACACTCCTCTCCCGACAAAGGTGGTATCCAGAGCGCGGTCCCCAATTCATATCTAAGTTTTGGAAGGCTTTCCTGGAGCTGTTGGGAACCACCCCAGCGGTCGCCGCCCCCTACCACGTTCAAAGTGACGGCCAATCAGAACGGACGAACAGAACGTTAGAACAGTATTTACGTTGTTATACTAACTATCATCAGGACAATTGGTGCGATTTACTTCCTTTTGCAGAGTATGCGTATAACAATGCCATTCATAGTAGCACGCAAAAGACCCCGTTTGAGATTGTTTCTGGTCGGTCTTTTCCACCGTTGCCCCAGCTGCCTGCAGAGGTACTGCAGCCTCCAGAATTCAAACAATGGATCTCTTCGCTAGCCGAGGGTTGGAAAACAGTGCAGTCTACCTTACAGCAGGCCCAAGAATCACAAAAGGTTCAGGCGGACAAGCGTCGCTCAGACTTCCCTTTGCGTGTTGGGGCATGGGTCTATTTGTCCACTAAAAACCTTAGAGACGTGCACAAATATTCAAAACTTGGCAAGAAATTTGTGGGCCCTTTTAGGATTACAAAGGTGATCAATGATGTTACTGCTCATTTGAAACTGCCTAACTCATTAAGTAACATTCATCCCGTCTTTCATTCCAGCTTGCTCAAGGAGGCTCCCGTTTCAGATGCCTGGCACGACCCTCCGGAGCCACCCCCGCCAGTTATAATTGATGGCCACAAGCACTATGAAATAGATGCTATTCTGGACTCCCGCTTCTCCCGCAATCGTCTACAGTATCTAGTTTCATGGGTTGGCTATCCCTCTGGCCATAATCAATGGGTATATACAGAAAATATTGATGCCCCCTCCCTCATTTCTGCTTTTCACAAAGCCTTTCCTGACAAGCCGGGGGGGAGGTTTTCTTGGGGGAAGCAGAGTGTAAGGATGGCAGTTTTGCCTGTTTCTCTCCCAGCCACCTGGCCTTGACGGAATGCCTCCACCCGGGCGGCGGGCCAGAATCGGCGGCAACAACCTTGGTGGACGGCTTATCTTGCTGTCCAAGATGAGCATTCCGTTCCCATGAGATGGGCCTGGATGGCCCAGGGAGGGGGAAGGGATTGAGTACGTTATAACCTGTAGTTTGGGCGGGAGGTCTCATTCCTGTCATGTTGTGTGTGTGTGCTTTCTAAGATGTCTGAATAAATGGTCTTACATCCAAAAGCCTTTTATTTCTGCTCTTTGGAATTCCTTACACCAACAGTACATCCTCTGGCACTGAATTCCACATTTTAATCACTTGTTATGTAAATAAATATTCCCTTTTGTCAATCCTTAATCTACTTCCAATCAGTTTTATAGGATGCTCTCGAATGCTAATACTTTGTCAGAGAGAGGAAAAAGTTATCTTTGTCAACTCTGTGCATAATTTTATAAACCTCTACCATGTCCCCCCCGAGTTGTCTCTTTTCCAAAGTGAAAAATCCCAGACTCCTCAGCTTTTCCTTTTAAATAAAGTGATGTTCAATTCCTTAGAATATTAATAATGCAATATTTTAAAAAGTTACACCACTCTAAACATTAATTTTACAGGATTAAGAGGAGTTGGACTCTGTCTACAATTGCAGTGTAAACCTGCCTTTACTGTAAGAAGGTGTTGTAGGTGTAACATGCTATGGTATCTCTTCTCATTTGTGATTATACCTGTAGTACTGCAAAAAAAATTTGAAAGCTCAGTAAAAAAGAAGGTAATTTTAAAGTTCATATCACTCTTGTTTTTCAGCTCAATTCACAAGAGACTCATATTTTGTGGAGAATTTGCCATTATGGTGAAATGTTTATGGTTTGTGCCTGTAAGCCTCTTCAAGGCCAATTGAAATGCGAACTAGTCTGTGTGGAGTTATCATTCATACTCCATATCCGTTATTTTTGGAGTTATGTCATCTATTTTACATCCAAGAAAATGTTCATTTCATTTATTACATACTTAATTGTCTATAACATTCATGCTAAAAGAAAAAAGAAAGGAAGAGAGAAATAATTTATCATCTTATAAAACATTTTTCTTGTTCCATCTGCCTTA
The DNA here is from genome assembly GCF_021028975.2 of Sphaerodactylus townsendi. Taxonomy (NCBI): domain Eukaryota; kingdom Metazoa; phylum Chordata; class Lepidosauria; order Squamata; family Sphaerodactylidae; genus Sphaerodactylus; species Sphaerodactylus townsendi. The sequence continues at coordinate 60,665,593 of NC_059428.1, read as the reverse complement.
GACGTTATTACATTAGAGTACACAAAGCCAAATATGTAGTCTTCTCCTTCGTTCCCTTTTCAGGAAACTATGGCGGATTCTGCATGGGCCAAAAACAGTGGTGTGAAAACCGTATAAACTCTTTTACATTGTTTTAAACCATTTTACACCGTTTTCACACCACTGTTTTTGGCCCATGTAAAATCCTCCAAAGTGTTTCTCTTTTATATTTGTTTATCCCATCATTCTATGAAGGTGAAGAAATAATATATTATCCATCATTACAATCCAACAGCCCTGATAGGTAGGTAAGGCTAAGTAAAATGGTTGACCTCAGATCACATAGTGAGCAGGATCTGAGTGAAGATTTCAACCTTGTTTGACAACAGATAGCTGGAACAACATCACACATACAACAGTTGTGTTACCTTTGTGTACTTCGGGTGTGGCACTCACTGATTTGCCCATTGAAGATCCACATGTTGTTGAATATTTCATGACTGTAATCATTTATCACTCAGAAATTCCTTTTAGGACAGGAAAATCTTTTTATATATATAAATCTTTATTAAGAGTTATTTCATTAATTATTAAACATACAATTAATTTCACTCTTACATCCAAGTTATACTTTGTTAAAAAAAGAGGAAGGAATGAGAACTTGCATTTTTGTTCTAATAAAAAGTTATCCTTCATGTTATTCAAATTTCTTTTCCCTTCCTCCCCCTCCCCCACCCTACCTCTCCCCACTCTTCCCCACTCAACATCCCCTCTTATTGCTATGATAATTCATCCTTTCTAACAATTTAGTTTCTCCATTACTAATTACGTTTACTTTGACTGTTCTCACCTGCTCTCTATTCATTATTTACATATTTCCATCAATTCATAACAGTAACAGTATTAATTTACTTAGTATAACTAAGCATTATACTTAATACTCTACTGGAGTACATTTTTAATTGGTATTTTGGCCCGGGTAGCCAAATTTGCTCATACTTTTCTGATGATATGCCCTTAACCTGGAAAGAAAGTCAGTCCAGTATGTATAAATTTTGCATTTTCGCTCGCCATTCCTGAAGGGTGGGTAATTGGTGAGTTCTCCAATGCCTTGCTACCACAATCCTTGCTGCTGAAAACAAGTGAAACAACAAATGTTTATGATTATAGGAATTTTTTTCTTCAATGAATGCTGGTCCCAACATGTAATTAATTGCATTCTTTTTAATTTCATAGCCTAGAATTTTTGATATTTGATTGTCAATATCTTGCCAAAACTTTTTAATTCTTTTAAAGGTCCACCATAGATGTAAAAAGGTCCTGGTCCCTTGCCTGCACTTTCAGCAACTAGGTGAGTATTGAGAGTTCATTGATAGTATCATTGGAGTAAAATAAGTCCTGTGGAACATTTTTATACTATTTTCCCATAAATCAACACATGGTGAAGGACAGGAAAATCTAAGAAGTTGTCACACCCTAAACTGTTCAAAAACACGACTCTGTTTTCAGTTGATTTCTTTATTATGAAACAACTTCAGGAGTAAGCATTTAGACTTCTATTGTCAGAACTAAGCACAGCCAATGTTGAAATGACCATTATAACCCACGTCACGCCCTATGTCATGCCACCCTGAACCAGCTGACCAGTTCCCAAGAGGGATGGCATCTGTGACCATCCAGTCCCAAGGTCTGTTGGAAGAGGAAACCACTTCCCCCCACTCCATCAAAACAACCTACATTCCATACTACTGACAAAGCTACTATAGAAGGTGACTACAAGCTGATAACCTTTTTAACAAAAAAGCAAAACGGTGTAGCTGAAACAGATCAGAGAGGGGGTCTGAGCACAAACAGGTTCCCATATCCCACCCAGGAATTGAAACATGGCTGGATCAAACAGAGACTGATGATGACAATAGTCCAATATACAGTGATGTGTGAGTCTTCTTTCAAGCATGCAAGCAGGCATAGTTTCTTCTTATACACAGACTATTTTGATATAATACCGGAAAATTTTGTAATGCTTGGATAGTATAACATAGTTGTGTCTGGCTTTATATAATAGCAAGGGAAATATATAATTTCCCTTTTGACATTTTTATGAACATCAGTGAAATAGGAATTCAGATAATCGTTTTGAAATGTTTAAGAACAATGCAAGCAAGATCACAGAGAACCTGTATGAAATGGTTTAATATATTTCTATGTGAAATTTATCAATCTTGCCAATAATTTTGTTTGCCTCATTGAAAGAATCTTTATATTTGTTGCCTCACTTGAAGTGTTCATAAAGGAAATGAGGCACAAAATGAGGCTCTGTTTCTTTGGTGATAAAAAACTCATAGAAGAGACAATAAGCATGCAAAGACACATGTAGAAATACTCCGCCTAAATTCTGTAGAACCAAGCTTTTATTAGCTAGCAGCTTTAATAAGGTACCTGACATTTAAGTATACTCCAGCATCATTTCATGATTCTAGTAATGAATACCCTCCCTTATCAGACAGGAAGTTTGCTCTTAAAAATAGAGGAAACTTTCCTCCATAATCAGAGCTTTGCATCTTTTCTGCTTGAAGCAGCTACTTTTATGTCACATTAAAAATTAATCCATATAATTATGTAAGAATAAATTATTTTCTGCATTGCTGACAGACTTTTCTATGAACAGACGATAAAGTAACTTATCTATTTGAATATGTCTGATTATATTCTTAAGATTAAGGAAGGCTTATGCTTACCATTTCATCAAAACTATTGGTTTCTAAATAGTGAAGACTAGTATGGATTGCCTACTTTTCAAAACCCATTATTGAATCAAAATGTATGTCTATTTCTGGCTGTGAACCACAGGGAAATTAAAGAAAAAATAGATAACAATAGCCTGAATTTTAGCATTTCAGCAAAATAAAACAAATGAATTGATATTGTTTGTCTTTCTGTAATTACAAGGCTCCTGCATGTGCAAAATCTGTTCAGATACGAGTTACCCATCCAAACCAAATTTGTTCTTGAATATTCACAAATCAGTTTTATCACTCTGGAATCAGCAGCATTTGAACATTTGCTTTATCTTATACATGCTTTATTCTGACCATGCATAGACAGATTTTTTTCACCCATCAAGCCCTAGAAACTATCAACCAGACCCACAGTGCTTTGCAGTCTTAACACAATTCCAGACAGTCTATGGATTTGAGTGGTTTTAGGCCATAGAAACTGGATAAGATTGCACTGCCAGACATGAAATGATACCTCAGGAGCAAACAACAGTCCTAAAATGGTAGTGTGGAATGCACCTTGTCGTATCATAAGACAAAGTAGAGAAAACATCCTGTTCACTTGTTGCTACTCTGCCACAAACAATGTCATCCACATGACATCCACAGGCCACCACAGATTTCCTGAGGACTACAATCAAACTGATCTTGATTTTTAGTGATGGTTCATAGATGTTCCATGCTTTACTTAAAAGGAATAGTGCAAGTGAACAATATACTTTGGGACTTGGTGTAAAGTAGCAGGGTGTTCCTTTGTCACCTGCAAGAGTTTACCTATCAAAATGTCTCCCTCCCCAAAGCTACATATCAATTTAAAAAGAAAAAAAATCTTCAATTATTTTTCTGTGTATCACACCTAGTTTGCCTCTTGGCTTTTCACAATATTCTTTGATTAGCTAGTATAAAAAGTAGTAACTAAGGCTTGGATTCACCATAGTATTTTTGTGGACAGAAGAATTTCTGCATACAGTGTTTGACTATCACCTGGCCATTTTGCTGCAGTCTAAAATGTTTCATATGCTGCTCCAGGGGTATAGGAAATCTCTAGATTTAGGGAGCATTTGGGCTGCATTCAGAAGGGGACGTGAGAAAGTCTCATACCACAGACAGAAATATTTCCATCCACAGAAATGCTGTAGTGCATTCACTTCTAAAGTTCTGTTTTTCCCTTGAGAAGTCTATTGCCCAGAGACCACAGCATGGGTTTAATTAGTGTGTTTAAAACAACTGATCTATGTTATCAGTTAACTATGCTAATATTTAATTGAGGAGGGGGATGCACTAGGCAGCTTAGCCAGAGGTGGGATGCAGCCTGTTCGCACCAATTCGGTAGAACCGGTTACTAAAATTTTCTCAGTTCGGAGAACCGGTTATTAATGATTAACTCCACTAGGGACTAGGGGGTAATCTCTGTCCCTGGGTACAACAAATCTCATCAAGTGGGGAATGCAAAATCACCCCCCAGGGCCCCCTGCGGCCCCCTGCCCCCCATGGCACCCTCCCCACGTGTGTATGAACTGTATGAAATAATACAATATATAGAAATTCTAATTTTTTTTGTTCATTGGTATATAGATTGGGAAAGTATTATAGGTAAAGATTTTTCATTTTCTTTTTTCCCCTTGAAATTTATATTGGAAAGAGAGGAGTTTAAACTACTCTTAGATTAAGGATTTTGGATCTCTCCCTGTTAGTTTTCTTTCAAGTGAAATAGATAAAGTAGTTATAGGAATCTGAAGGGGAAGTAGAAAGTATGGAGGGAAATATGGGAAGGAGGGAGGCAATATAGGATGTTTTAGTTGGGGGGGTTGAGAGAGATAGACAATTAGATACGTTTGTAATATGTTAACAATTGTAAACAGTTTTTGGTTTCTCTCCTTACTTATGTTATTATTTAAAATCAATCAATATAATTATATAAAAAAGAAATAATACACTACCTTTCGGTATATTGCTTTTTTAATACTTTAAACAGTCATTATTTGAATCTAGAGGCAGGGCGAAGGGGAACTGCACCTGGGACGCGTGCACCCTGCGTCCTTGCCACAGCCCTGCCCAGGAATGCCCCACCCCAGAATGCCTGGCCACGCCCTGTCATGTCCCGCCCATCCCCATTGGTGCTATGCCACTGTTTGAATCCCACCACCATCGGAACCTGTTACTAAAATTTTTGAATCCCACCACTGAGCTTAGCCACGGCTGTCTTTTGTTTTGGCAGTTCCACCCTGGCTCCAAACTTGACCAGCGGCTACCACTGGCCTTGTTTGCCATTGTCTGTACATACTGTGCAAAGAGGTATTCCCCTTTCTCTGATGTGCTGTTAAGTCACTATCAAGTTTAGAAAGATGTTGTTCACCAAAGGCGCTCCTTCACATGGCATATCCACCATCAAGCAAGTGATGGTCTGTTCAGAATATGTCCTCTATCACACCCAGTGGCTCAGGGTGTTTGTTCCCTACCTATCAGCAAGCAACCCACCCTATCCCTGACAAACTAGTTAGGGCCTAAACAGTAATTGACCAGGTCTAGTTAAGTTATTAAAAACTGTCCAATCTGAACATCACGAAGCAGGCAAAGAAAGCCCCTTGTAACAGGTTCACTTATATTCAAGGTGAGGGAGAGATATATTAACCCACCACTAGCCACCAATTGTAATGGGACAGGTGGCCTACAATCAAGGTTCCCACTAAACTGACCAGTAGGGTTTCCTTTGCCACCCAAAATATCCCAGGCTAGTGTTCAGGGATCTTCTTTTTTTTACTCTGCTGCTACCATTAAAGAGAAAGAACTAGGAATCCCCTCCCCCCAAAAAAACTGCTGCTGGCTGCCAAATATATAAAGGATCCCACCTCACATTCGCTCTTGGTCTGAGGGGAATGTCCTTCAGAGTCCCATATACAAAAAATGGAGGGAACTCAAAATTGGCTGGGATTCTAGTCTCTCAGACAGGCACTCTTCCACCTTTCACACACAAACGCAGGCTGGCATGAGGGTAACTTGAACACAATAAAATAAAAGAAAGACTTCTTAAACTGGCTCAGAGAGGTACTAACTCTTGATGGTTTCAGAGAGGTTCTTTTCACTTAAAAGTTACAGAGCTTCAGATATTACTTAGGTTTCTCAGACTTCACACACTAAGACACACACAGGTGTCTCTCAGAAACTACTTGGCTTTAATATACTTTACTTTTCCTCACAGACACACCCTTGACCTTATTTCTTCCACTACCCACTGTTTCTTCCTTATTGACCTTATTTCTTCCACTACACACCCTCAGTCCCGGCCCTGTGAGTTTCAGGCATTACACAGCCTTCCTCATTCACACACACCAAACCCTCTCTACCTAGAGGTTTGGGGGCTTTCCGGACTGGTATGGTACAGGGGCTGGACAGACTCCTCGGTCTGGTCAGTGTCTACTGACAAGCCTCTGGCCGGCGCTTCACTCTGCATCAAAAAGCCAGTGCCTGCCTTCCTCTCACAAGCTTCCTTCACTTGAGGAGAGTCACTAGAATCCTGCCAACTATCTGAGCTGGACCGGAATTCCATTACACCAGAGACAGAGCGGTGAGACTTCACTCCACAGACTCTGCTCTCAACTGAACACAAGCTATTCTCTTCAGAACTCCAAACAAAGAACTGTCTGACAAGCTCTCTCTGTCTTTCTGTTTATCTAGCAGCATTTTAGCGCCCCCTTACATTGCCCAGGGGCAACAGTGCCTTTCATCAACCAATCACCTTGCTTTTATTTAAATTAGGGCCTGCTGCCTTATTTTTTCTGTCACCCAGGCCTCTTTAAGCAAACCTGCTTCACACCAGCCCTTCAGGGTGGGGGAAGTCCGTTACACCTCTCTCCAAAAGCCAGTCAGGAATGAAGTGCAAACATCTTTATTTAGCCCCAACAGCATCCAGCCAAAACTGTGATATTCAAGGGAGAGTGGGAGGGTCAGTGCACCAACCCCCCTTCTTCTCTCTCTGAGGAGAAAACAGAGCCTTCAGGAAAAATGGAGGGAAACTATTTGGGGGGGATGCATTTTAAAACGTACAGGCACTACTCCTTTCTGACAATCAGTCACACCCTGGTTCTGATTAAAAGTTTAAAACAAAACTAAATTTTATTTACAGACTGGTTTAGCTTCTCAGATGGAACAGAGAGGTTTCAAAAGCATTTTAGGTTTCACAGGTTGATGTTTCTTTCTCAGATGTTACAGCATAGTTTTCAACACAGACTTATTCACCCACAGGTGCCTCTTGAGGGAAAACTTTCTACCTGCAGTCAAGCACACTCCAAGTTCACACCCGCCCTTTATCACCAAAAGGGAATGGTCACTGACTTTAGATGGGCCCCCATGATGTGAAGTTTCCCTATTCCAGTGATCCAGGCTATCTAGCCCAGGGGTAGGGAACCTGCGGCTCTCCAGATGTTCAGGAACTACAATTCCCATCAGCCTCTGTCAGCATGGCCAATTGGCCATGCTGGTAGGGGCTGATGGGAATTGTAGTTCCTGAACATCTGGAGAGCCGCAGGTTCCCTACCCCTGATCTAGCCTATAACAAACACTATTCTTCCCTGACAGTCTGAGATTAGAGGAATCTGGCCACCTAGCTTTTCTCTCCCTGTCTCTCACTGGCCTCACTACCACTAGACACAATCTCCAGACTAAAGGAACTGTGAGCTGACATGATCTGTGTCTGACTGCTGAACCTGCGTGTCTCTCCACTCAGACTCAATTCCCCCCAAGATCCTTTCTGACAGGCTTCTTCCTGCTTTTATACCAGACAGTGCACCTTATTTGTGGCTACCAGCTAAAGCATTACAGCCCAGCCAATCAGGTTGCGCCCTGGCTGTTACTGTGGTGTTTTGCTCTGGCTAACTGCACCATTACAAATTAACCCCATAAGAGTCTAATCTGTTACAGTCAGCAACAGGAGTCAAAAGCTGTCGCAAGGGGAAGTAACAGTGATACAAGCTTCTCCTTTCAACCTTTCCACTAGGATGGCAGTCTTTTACTTGCAGCCAGTCTGTTCCTACATTTTATTCAAATTGGGCATGGGTAAATCAATTCCTGGCTTACATGCCAGGAATGCCTCTTTTCTGTATCTCAAACCTCATCTATATCTATAAAAAGCTAACAGTGTTTTTGTTGATGACAGTACACCTCAGTAACTGCTGGGCCAATTCCTCTGAAAATTCCCAGCCACTATAGTCAGACAGGTGAGAGTATTTTTAGATGTTCACATACCTGAAATTTCACATCTGGCCCAGGTAAAATGCCTTTTTCCTGGCTCTCCCTGGTGAAGGACATGCAGCTGCCTGTGTGTAACTGTCACCCTTAGAATGTTCATGCTGCTTAGAATGTTCACTCAGATGGCCAAATAAGAGCAGTGGAAACAGTACATAGGCAGTAACTCGAGTGGAAGTGAAACACATGCACACACATACACACGAGGGAGAGGGAAGGGAGGGAGAGGGAGGGGTGGCATGCAAGGGAAGAGAGGAAAGGGACAGAGGGGGATACATGCAAGGGAAAGAAGTGAGAGAGGGAAGACAGTGAGGGGTGGCATGCAAGGGAGGGGAGGCAGGGGGCCCCAGCATCTTGATACGACCTACCCACCCTAGCGGAGGGAAAGGGAAGGGAAGGAAGGGGGTGGCATGCAAGGGAAGAGAAGTGAGGGAGGGAAGAGAGTGAGGGGCGACATGCAAGGGATGGGAGGGAGGAGCCAGGCACCCTAGATTCCCTGAATACTGCGGTTACAGTTAACAAAACCAGGCACGCATTATTCAGGAGTAAGCTTGGTACAGCAACCCTGACATACTTTGAAACGCGCCCCTCAGAGGGTTTCCTCAGAAGCGACACCCATTGCCACCAAACAAACTTACTCCCAGATCATGACCAGCCAGCCTAAATGTGTGGGAGGGGTGACTTTCTGTTCCCCCCCTCAAGGAATGCGGGCACACACATCAATGACTTTGCACAGTATCAGGTTGCGTGTTTGCATGAGCACGTACTGCTGGCCTCTGCAATTGATTTGCTGCTACTGTTCCTTTCCCATTTCACCACAATAAGACACAGCAACGCATGGCCAGGCCCTGCTACTAATCTATATATATAAAAATCTAACAGTGCATTTTTTTGCTGACAGGTAATCTCCCAAACTACTGGACCGATTGCTTTGAAATTTTCACACAACGTCGCATTTGTGTGGGGCCAGGTTTCCATACTGTTTCCACACCTCTGTTGTGTACATGTCACAACTGTGCCAGTTATTGTGTACATGCCACACCTGTGACAGTTGGAACCACAGTTCTGTTCCGCAACATCGCCATCTGCTGGCCGTCAAAGCAACACCCTCTGATACAAGGGAAACAACCATGCCTTCCTTGAAAACCGCTGCCATCTGTAGTGAAAGGGATGGGGCGGGCCATCTGCACATGGCTCACCCACCCTGGCGGAGGAAGGGGAAGGTGAGGGTTTGCTGGACCAAACGCTCTGAGATTTGAACACAACGTAGCTCATGCCTCCCAGTGTGCTTTATGCTAGATAATTCGCCTGCAAGGGAAGGGAGTGAAAGGGACAGGACCAGCCACCTGCACATGGCCCACCCACCCTAGCAGAGGAAGGGGAACATCAGGGAGGGACCGGCTGGGTTGCCATGCAAGGGCCTGTTAGTTTGTTATAAAGGCTTATGGATGCATTTTTCTTTTTCATATTTCATATCTTATTTCCCTATTATCAATAGACCTTTCCAAAGAACTATGTCCAAACTGATATTTTTTTAAATGAACACCTTATACATCAGGATTTGGGGTGGGGGAGTGTTTTGAGTTCTTGCAACAGTGAGAATGAAAATAGTTCTACTGGGAGAAATACAGCTGGCTGAACATGGTTGGGGACGAAGATTTGATTAAGTTCGGCTTCCCCACATGCCCATGCTGTTCATAAAATTATCATCCACAACCTCCTTTGTAGGAGCTGAGTGTGACATGTGTTGTGTCCTCGAAGAGTTTTTTGCAGGAAACTGCGAACTCAATCCTATGCAGAGTTACTCCAGTTTAAGCCAATTGAAATTGATGGTTTTGGAGTGGAATAACTCCTAAACATTGCACTGTCAATCTCCCAAGCCTCTTTCTTTTCATTTTTGAATAAGTCACACCCCCCCCCCCAATCCCGTTTAATGTGACAATCAGGTCAAAATTTCTCAGTTAATATAATGTCACTTGCATTACTATATTCAATATATAATCTACTTAAGTTCACATTCTAGGTGTCTAATTTCGGAGGTGAGTGGCGTAAATGTAAAATGAATTACATTTCATGTTATTAAAGTCTTCTGCATCTGCAGGGTGGAGATAAAAATATAGGGCTTTGTGGAGTTTTCAAAATCTTTCTTATACAGAGACTGGTGTATGTCAGTGGCTTTTAAGGATGATTAATAGAATGTAATTTCCTCAATGAAAAAAAATTCTCAAGACTTTACAAAGCTTTCCTGACAAAAGCAAAATAAGTCAAACAAGTAGAAGCCATAAACAGCACTTCCATTCTAAAATTGTTCACATTTAGAACATTTGTCACTTTATCTTTCAGACAAATTTGTTGAGGTTGAGGTTCACATTTCACTGGAAAAGGAGATGCTACATGGAATGGTCAGTGGTAAGTGGAAATGGGGTAGGCCAATGACTCCTTGGTTGGAAACCATTAAGAGGGACATGAGCATGAACATCAACTAATTGAAAAGTTGTGGCAAACAGGGAAGCTTGGAAGGGACTGGTTTACAGAGTATCCAAGAGTTGGATATGACTAAAGGTTCACATATCCTCTGCTGCTACAGAATACATCCAAAAATTTGACTGAACAGTAATACTCCAACAAATTATATTGTTAAAGTCAAATCAATGAATATTGGTTTTTGTCACTGAGAAACCTGAAACATCAAGGGATTTTCTTCATATATTTGTTTGTAAACCTGATCAGAAACACTGTAGTAATATGTAGGTAAATTAGGGCTGATAGTGTGAGCAATGTTCATGAATAAGCGTTATAATATAATAACTACCAAAAGTAATACGTTATAGAGAATAAATGTAGACATTTGCCTGAAAGATCTGAGGGGCATTTTAATGGACCACGATGAAGACAGATCACTCCAGTCAACAACTACCAAGCAGACATCCACCTCATGAAATGCATCTCTGCCAGTGCATATCAATCTTACCTCAATGGCTGCTTGAATTAGACAGAAAGTACTCCTGTGAATCTTTAAAAAGGCTATTTCTATCTGTTTTTAAAGGAGCTGTTTTAACTTTTTTTTAATGGACATTGTCTGGGTTTTTATTAACACTGGAGCCTACAGACCTATATTTAAAAATCCTCCCACAAGATTGTTTCTTATGAAACATAATTTTCACCATTTTTCTCATGCAAAGGTGTCCTTGTCTCATCCAAAAGCGTACCACTTTCATTATTTATGAAATCAATATATGTGCCCAGTAATTTTTAAAAAAGTGTATTGATATAATACACAGCAGCTATACTGAAAACTTAACTTCACACATGGCAACACCATTTTTTAGACTTTTGGAATTAATATGCATATGATCCCAAGAAAGCATACAACCACTCTGATCATTCAAGACCCAATCTCTTTATAAATAAAACTGTCCCTTGATTTATTTTGCTCTTTGACAGAACTATTTGTATACTGCATTCAAAAGCTCTTACCACATTGTTGTTATTTCTCAGTCATTCTAATGCTCAGAGGCATCATAACAGAAAATATCACTGCCTGCATTTTTAACACAATGTATTTTCTGTCTTGCTAAATCCATCCTCTAAGATAAGTAAAAACAAACACTTCCAAAGTTCAAAAATTTTGTACAACCTCGGCTGAGATAAATATGACATGTCTGAGTCATTTGGGGGAGGGGATCTATGCAAAGTTCTTCTCCAAAATGTTATATATAATGTCCTGAAGATGTTATATCTGTGCCATGCAGAATCCACCTTCATCAGTCTCTTGATTTACATAAAATGCATTATAATATGATGGGTTATCAACAGCACACATGTTCAACAGCACACATGTTATGCTAATGGATGCTGATCTTTATTCAAATTGTCCAAGAGTAATAATTATTTACAAATATGTAACTAATACCTAACCAACATTTATGGTTTGTTTGTCTCATTGAAGGTACAAGGCATTTCACAAAGGCAGGTAAATGTCATTCTGCTATTTTATTGGATTGTAGAGGGAGGGTGAGAAAGGAAATGACGTGCTGCTGATAGAAATACTGCTGAAACAGGACCTTATTATTGAGACTGCATGGGAAATCATGTTTATGTACATGAATGACACAACCCTCTGAATTCTGTTCCCAGAAGTTTTAATGCCAAAACTAGTGTTTTAGACAATTGCAAGGTTCCCAAGGGCTAGCAGTGATTTTTGGATAAGCATTTCACTACTTGTTTATTGTCCAGTGTTCCAATCTTTGCTTCTACTTTTACTTTACACTATCTGGTTAATTTGCTTATTTATTTGATTTCTTTCCAACCCTGACAAAATATATAAAGTGGCTTACAAGCATAACCACATTTTTTTTAAAAAAGTATCACCTAAGTTGCAACATAATGCAACATAAAAATGTTTAAATGCTAAACACTAAAAGAGAACTACTGCATTCTCAAGAGTTAGCAGTAAAATCTGTGTCCAAAAGGCAAATTGGCATCCTATCCAAAAGCCTTAAAAGAATTAATTAGCTACTAGAAAGATGAAGAGGTACAGACTCAGAGCTGAGTATCATAAGGTTAGTGTACACATGAATTTTCTCTGTCTAACTCTCTTGCCATATATGTATGTGTGAGACTGCAGTCCCAAAATAAAGCGACCTGTAGTTTTTCTTTAAAAAAATGCAAGACTTTATTGAGAACTGAAGCATGTGAGAGATATACGAATTCTGGGGAATATATTGGAGATGGAGAGTGCCTGGATTCAACTGGCAACCAGTGCACTCAGTGGAACACTGGCCTAATATGCTCCCTCACTGGTATCACAGTGAGTACTCTCGCAGCCATGTTCTTTACCAGCTGAAGTTTCTGGAGCAGTGTCAAGGGCAGCATAGAGTGAGTTACAGTAATCTAGTCTGGAGGTAACTATTGCGTGGATCACTGTAGCAAGGTCTGTAGGGGACAGATAGGGGGCCAACAGCCTGGCCTGACACAGATGGAAGAAGGCCATCCTGACTGTGTGTGTGACTTGGCCCTCCATAGACAAGGAGGACTTCAGGATCACACCCAGGCTCTTACAATAGAGGCAGATGTCAAAGCCTCACCATCCAAATTTTGTAGTTGGAATCTCAGTTCTGGCCCCTTTGTCCCAGCCACAGGACTTCCGTATTTGATGGATTTAATTTCAACCTACTCTGATGCAACCTTCTTGCTACAGCCTCCAGACACTAGGCAAAAATATCCAGGGCAGCAGTTGGCAGGCCCTCCATCAACAGAAAAGCCTGGGTGTCATCAGCATATTGATGGCAACCCAGCCCAAAGCTCCAGACTAACTGTCCCAGGAGTTGCATATAGATGTTAAATAACATCAGGGAAAGAATTGCCCCATGGTGAGAATAGGGGGTGTCCCTGGAACATTTCCTCTTCCACTGCTACCCACTGTCCCAACTCCTAGAGAAATAAGTTCAGGGCTGTCCTTGCACCCTGGCAGAGACAAGGCTGCGGGTCCAAAGATCATAATCAACTGTTTCAAATACTCTAGTGAGGTCTAGAAGCACCAACAGTGCTGACCCAACTCGATCAAACTGTCAACGGAGCTCGTCTGAGATGGTGAGCAGCTCATTCTCCATCCAGTAGCCAAAATGGAAGCTGAATTGGAATGGGTCCAAGGCTGATGTGTCATTCAAGAATACCTGCAGCAGTTCCATGATCACTTTCTCAACTACTTTACCCAGAAACAATAAAATTGAGACTGGGTGGTAGTTGGATGAATCCAAAGGATCCAGAGATGTTTTTTTCCAAGAACAGTCAAACCCACACTTCTTTTAGCCTCCCCAGAAAAGTTTCCTGATGGAGGGAGAGGTTGATTATTTCCAACAGAGGACCTAGTATCTTATCACTACTGGCTTTCACTAGTTATGACAGGCATAGATCAAGGAGGCGGTTGGTAGGCTTCACAGCTGCTAGTACCCTGTCAACATCAGCCTGTGAAAGCAAGCTGAAATGGTCCAATAGTAGACTTGAAGATGGCCAAGGGGCCTTTTGATCCCATAGGAAGGGATGTCAGAAACTGAATTACCTTAAATAATTGGGCTGGGAGTTAGCTGACACAATGGAGATCACCTAGAATTGCTTCTTTGTGCCGTTCCCTGCCATCTCATAAGAACATAAGAACATAAGAACTAGCCTGCTGGATCAGACCAGAGTCCATCTAGTCCAGCACTCTGCTACTCACAGTGGCCCATGGATTTCTAATGGGATTTCATAAACATTCTATAAGAAGTTCTTGTAGCTTTGTCAAGAATATGCCACCAACCTAATTCTGGAAGTCTCAACTTCAGCGTTATCATCCGCAGCTCCAAGTATATCAGGGGGCTTGGTGAACACAAGAATGGAAAGGACAGTGGGGAATGGTCCCCTCAATGGCTTCAGAAAGCTGACCATTCCAGTCCTCAACCAGTTCATCAAGTGAACTGCCATTGGGTCTGGTATCCTGTAGCATTCTGGAAACCAAGTCTCTACAGTCAGGCATAAATGAGCTCAAAGCCTAAGCAGGACAGGGAAGGGGTGTCCACGCAATCCTTCAGGGCAAAGCAATCAGACCACAGCATTTTCTTAGAGGAAATTAAGTTTACATTTATCCCCATGCCAAAGATCAAATCCAGTATGTGTCCTGCTTGGAGTGTGGGGTCCTTATTAATCAGGGCAAGTTTCAGGCTGCCATGGAAGACACCAGGTCTACTCCTTGAATGGATGAGGCTGAATCTATGTGAATGAATCCTGTGTTAGTCATGGTGTGGCTGCTGTACCTCTTACAGCATCCATTTTGTGATAACAATTTTATGGCTGGGCCCAGAGTCAGAAGTCCAGAGGTACTCACAGACTAATAAAGGTTCTGGATCCCAAATGTAAAGTGCTGATTAGAAAACATTCTGGAACACATGAGAAATTATTTTCAGTAAACACAAGCCCAGGGAAGTTCACCTTCAGTAGCCTCAGTTTCTCACACTCCATATCTCTATGTATCTCCTTTCACTTTATATGCACTGGATCTGACAGTAGTGATTTAAACATATTATTTAAAATCCAAACATGGACCAAATAATTATCTCCACTAACACAGTGTAGGCGAAAAAGATGTGACCTCTATCACGTCTCGACCCATAGTGACTATCTATTATATAGATATTACCTTTTCTTGCCTGTATTACTGCTACATGACTTCTGACAAGCTGACAAGCTTGCCCTAGAGAGAGAAAACCCTTTTGAATCATTTGATTCTTATTAATCCATTTTTCTTTAATATCAAACACAATTTTTAGGCCTATGGCCCATCCTCACAGTAAAAATGAACTCTTGGGGTTATGCAAAGTGATTCTAAATCTCCCTAGACAAAGAATTTCCTGCCCTTCCTGGGAAAAAAACAATTAACCTTAATGGTTGGTCATTGGTCTAATGGGTTGAAACATCAGTCTGATATATCCAGGCCCAGGAGTGTCTCCAAGGGGGAAGTTAGCTGAAAAGATTACAGCTGTGAAACAATGACAATGCAAAGTAAGGAGGTCATTCAGGGTATTAATCAGAAAAAGAGACTTTTGTTAAACACATTAATACATTTATTGTCTTCACTGAGTTGTATCATCCAAGGCTGGAGATAGGATCTCTCTCCATGGCAAGGTCTTTTGGGTAGACTTAATCCTATCAGAAAGGGTCTGAGAGAACATTATGCAAGTTGCTTTGGAGGGAGACAAGTCCAGACAAAGTTATTTTTCCTTGTAGGTTTACTGGGCCAATGCCCAAAACATGATCCTCTATTTTGGCACTGTTCCTGGGTTTCCCAAAAATTGGCTGAGGTGATAGAGATGCCACTGTATTGAAAGCAGGGTCCCTTGGTCCACCACTGGTTGGTCTGGCAACAAGATGTAGGATCCTGTGCTGTAGCCACACTGTTCCTGAGCACAACCTTCCTTACAAGAGTTTACTGGGATAAGGGAAAAGAGAGAGAGATTCTGTGAATTCTATCCATAGTTCACTGGATTCAACCATTTTTTTTGAGATATGACTGATATTGTGTTTGAATTTCTCTTTTTCATCTAGACTCTTTTTCATACTTCTTATCATTATTTGCAAAAATAGTTTGTAAATAATATTTTCATAAGGTCAGCATAGTTTTATTTTAAATTATAAACAAGTATACAGGTAACACACTGCTATTTTAATATTATAAATTCTTTATTCATAGTGAGGAGCATTTTAATAAATTCTTGATTGCTAATTTATACACTTATGTCTAATTTGCATAAATTTATCTTTTGTAAGGTAATTTGGTTTCTGAATAAAATTAATCATAATTAGTGTTTTTTGGGATGTTGTGATTGCTTAAATAACATTTTAAACCCACAACTACGTTTTCAAATCAAATGATAATCTATTAACATTTATAGAGTCCTTATATGACTAATTAAAATTGAAGGATGATTCATTTTAATTTGAAATTTGCTGTTAAGTGTGCCCTTTTAATGTACCATACCTTTTTATTATGGATGCACTTGGTAGAACTGATCATGTAAAAAGATCTGAACAATATTTCATATGAGGTTATCTCATACTATGAGGTTATCTCATACTGATCATGTAAAAAGATCTGAACAATATTTCATATGAGGTTATTTCATACTATGAAGTAATAGTATGATATGGATATGCTACATATCATTATGAGCAATAGGAGTTCTAAGTGGATTTATATACAGCTATCTGATGATGTATATTGTTGCAAAAATAATTCTGGTAATGGTTCACTATTTTTATAAGGCAATACTATTACATTAATTTAATGGGGTTAAATGTAAAGATTGGATCTTAGTTTAAACTTGTATCATGGGGGAAGGGTAATGTTCAAGAAAAAAAGTGACAATGTAGCCTGATCTTCTAGATGTTAAATAGGACTTTGGCTAAAAGAAAAGAAAGAAAGAAAAAAGTAAGTAAGTGCTGGAAAATGATCCAGTTCGCTTATAATCCTTCCATAAAGCAGATTGTCAATCATGTTCCAAAAAGAAAAAAAAACCTCCGTGGCGCCGTCGTCCAAGCAGGTTCTGGGACTGTCCATGCGGACAGTCCCAGCGTCTTCGGGTCGGCGTAGATTACGCCGACCCAACCCCTCCCGCCTCCGTGCGGAAGGGGCCTTTGTCCCATTTGTCCCATGACATCCCCCCTTTTGGATAATAAACAGTATAATACTAAAATATATATTGAAATACTAGATTGCTATTGCACACATCGTAGCATTTTAACTAAGAATGAAATTGGTCACATTTAAACTGCAAATATGTGCTTGAAAATATGATGTATTTGTCTCCAGTAAACACAAGAAATATAATTATCAGTCCTTATGTCCTTGGTCAGGTCTGTTAGATAAACTATATCTCCTCACATGAAGAACTAAAATACAACTCCCAGGTTAAAAAGGAATTACTCTGCTAACACATGTTTCCCAGCTTGATACACTTCATCATTCAAAGAGGGAAAGATGGAAGGGAGAGAGATACCAGCAAGTAAAGTAATTTTATTGACCTTAACAAGATATAGAATAGAAAAAGGGAAGCTACATAGCACAAGCAGAGACTGAACTATTCAACATCAACAATACAGCAGCAATTTACATGTGCTGATGCAAAAAAACCCCATTGTACAGTCCTAGTGCACTGTTTTATTACTAAAACAGTGCAGTCCACAGGAGAGGTGCATTTCCATGGTGGGAAAGAATAATGCATATTTTGCTGGTATAAGTCGCCAGCAGGTGAAGGGGTCTGCCTGAACAGAAAGCCCTCAGGAAACTGACTAAAGAGCTCCACCCCTGGGAATGCCTCTGAAACACCCCCATCAATGACAGCATAAAATCCTGCAGAGTTCTGAGGCAGCAGCAACTTCTGCATTCCAGCACCACAGAGCCATATGGAGTCCCATCACTGACATTAAGGGTGTAGGTGTCACGTATGTTCTCTGGACTGGCAATGATGATAGTGGTGGGGTCATGCTGATTCCACAACCCCCCTCCCCCCTCATGGATTGCTGTATATCCTAGTAAAGTTACCTTTAGTTCAAACTGTGTTTCTCCCAAATGGCTAGTACAAAGCAAACCAACAAAAATAGATATTTTGGAATGAAGTAGGAAGGTGATTCTCAATGAGATGTGCATTCAGATATAACCACATGCATTCAGATATAACCAAGTAGCTAATACCTATTTTCAGGTATATTCATTTCCCCAAAAAACATTTTTAGACAAATTTCAGTCACTTTCAAATAATTTCTTTGAAAATTTGTTCTTTGTTGGAGCTGTTTTGTGCCAGGTTTGTTCGTTGTTATTGTTGTTCTTTGTTGTTGTTCTTTGTTGTTGTTTTGTGGATGCTTGTATTTTACTACAAGATCCTTGCATTTTACATAGCTTAAGATTCTCATATTTTACACAGTTTTAGGCTCACTGGTACATAGTTTTAAATTCTTGGATATTGCATGGTTTAAGATTTTTAAATTTTGAATTTGTTGGGCTTAGCATAGCAAGCATTTCAATAGCATTCCTACGGAGGAAGTTCTCAGCTGTTATATTCTGTGAGCTTCTCCCCCACCTCCATTTGGAGCAATGGAGGATGTCTGGGGGAACCTTGTTCAGGAGCCCACATAACTGGTCTTCTTGGTCCTATTTACTTGAAATTTGGGGATTATTTAAAGGACAGGCACCAGCAGCTCCTTTACAAATTTAGTCCCAGTGACTTTAAAAACACCCCAAGATCTCCCATAAAGATTTCCCATAGGGAATAAAGTAGGAGAAAAACATAAGAAGCCTGAAAAACCACAAATCCAAATACCATACAAGTATGTGGAAATTGGCAGATCAGGTATACTATTTTTTTTCAGTTTCAATGTATTCAGACCCCCCTCTCTCCTTTTCTCCCAAGGCTTCTAGTTACACAGTAAGAGAAAACACAGTCCCGGACTTACCCAGGGCTACTCTTTGCGGTGGGGGAAGGAGAGAGATGAAGAAGCCTGGTTGCAGAGGGGTGTGGCCATGCTGGGCTGGTGGTCATGTGACAGGGCCCCGGGCATGCCTATCTAAGGCAGAGCCCAGATGGACCTGGCTAGGCTTGGTCAATACCCTAGAAATTTGGTAAAATTCAGATTTGGATTTATTTGGGCATAAAATGATCTGTATGCCTGAATAAGACAATATTTGAATATATATGAATATATTCAAATATATCTGAATATTCAGGTATACGTGAAAAATTTGGGTACGTCTGGTTTTTTTGGGGGGTATTTTTGGTGTTTTTTCATGTTTGTGCCTGCAGGGGGTGCAATTTTAAAGCTAGCGGCACCATAATTTCAGTGTCTCATTTGAAGACTGTCCTAATGATACCACCCAGGTTTAGTGAAGTTTGATCCAGGCGGACCAAAGTTATGGACCCCCAAATGGTGTGTTCCCATTGTTTCCAATGGGAGCTAACAGGAGATGGGGGCTACCCATTTGAGGGTCCATAATGTTGGCTCCGCTGAACTAAACTTCACTAAACTCATAGAGTATCATACAACATTATCCTAATAAGATCCTGAAATTTTGGTACTAATAGCTTTAAAAATGCACCCCTGACAGGCACTCCAAGAACTTTGCCCAAATTCTCTGTTCTGCAGTGCCTTCGCTCCATTGTAGCCAATGGGGAATTTCTGAATGCAGGCTGCACATTTTTGAAGATAGAGGCACCAGACTTTCAATGTAGCTCCAGGAGGCCCTCCTGGTAATAGCATCCAGGCTTGGTGAACTTTGCTTTATGCCCCCCAAAGGCTTATTTTGTTTTCCCGCTCTTGCACATGAAGCCTACTGAATGAGCTCTTTCAGAACTCTCTCAACCCCTGAATTAGCACACCCCTGAATTAGCACTCATGAGATGTTATTTTGTGCCTCACAGGCTTATATTTGGTCAATTTTCTACTTGATTTCATGATTGCTCATGTTAGTAAAGCAAGACTCATGCCACTGCTTGGATATGGCTTTTCCCCAAGCTACCAGGTCTTGTGGCCAGGGGAGAAATTTGTCTTCCTGGTAATTTCTCCACAGTTCCCTCCATTCTTGGTGCCAAGTGTTGTTTATATGCTTGTAGTTTAAGAGGCTTGGAAATAGGCTATCCTGGTTAGGTCACCTAACTTTGCTTGCGGGGTTATTGCACCGCAGGGGGCCTTCGGCACCGGCCTTGCACATTCCCCACTGACTGTACAGTTCCTAACCATCAGTGCTCACTTCAGCAACACATATACTAATATTGGAATGACACAGAAAAGGTTACCCTGGCCACTGCACAGGGATGTCACACTGATTCCTTAGGCATTTTATATTTCTTCTGAGGGTGCTGGGGTGCACCCCCCCCCCTTTATGGGTCCACTTTGTGTATCCTTTGGGAAAAGTTCCTGGTGTGGTTTGCAGTCTACATCTGCAATGACCTCTTCTGGGGCCATCTGGTGCCTTTGAATGTGACAACCAGGAGATGGTGCAGGCGGTTAACAGACACTCTGGCCACAGTGTAAGGATCATGTCGTTATTCTGGGAGCTGGTATTGCTATATGTGACTGATTTATGTTTTAAGGTTGCTTACTCCAGATATCATCAACTGTATTACTGATGCTTTACCTCACCACCAGGAGGAGAGTACCTTTTGGAGCTACCAGCAGTCAGATGTGTCTCCGGATCAGCCGTGGAACCTGGGCAGCACATGACCGTGGATGGAGTCCTCCAGTCTTTAGTGGTGGGCAATTTTGTTGACCTTGCTTTTCCCAGAGACCTTCTTGTAGCATCAGGGGACCCCTTAAGGTCTCCTGCTTTAGTACTTTGCTACTAGGAGCTGCAGGGTTTAGTGCAGGGGTCTGCAACCTGCGGCTCTCCAGATGTTCATGGACTACAAATCCCATCAGCCCCTGCCAGCATGACCAATTGGCCATGCTGGCAGGGGCTGATGGGAATTGTAGTCCATGAACATCTGGAGAACCGCAGATTGCAGACCCCTGGTTTAGTGCCTTGGACTTTGCGAGTCCATCTAGGACCCTTTCCTTTTTTTTGGAAATGATGGGGATCCCTGATTCAATTTCTCTGTTTCTGGCTCGCAGGTGGTAATGAGTTGGCATGAGTTCTCCCAGCAGCCTCACGGCAGCCCCTGGTCTATTACCAGAGAACTGCTACAGTCAATATTGGCCTTACCTGGGTCATGTGCTTCCATTGGGAAGTGGCGTTTTTTTCACGCAATTTTACTTTGGCATTTTTGGGAGCCCCCCTCTTTTGATATAATGAGTGGTAGTGTCTTTCAAGACATAGGAAGGATCCCAGGCTATTCAGTTTGATGAGGTGTCAGTCTGGGACAATGGCCTGTCATTTTGGCTAGGTAGTTCCAAACAGAGGGACAATTTTTACCCACAACTCACACCCCTGGGTTCTCATGACCAGTCATTGCAACTGCAGTGGTCCTAGCTCAGTGACCAGCAATTTCAGGCACTCTCCTTGGTCACTGGGGGATGGGTCTCGCCTGTCTAGATGCCTGTTTGTTCTATGCTATGACTCTGAATGGTGGCTTTACGTTTACCTGTTAGGGATTTCATTCAGCATAAGGACCATCACGTTAGCAACTCAAGGGAGGTTCAACCCATAGTGAATTCAGACTGTCAGTCATTGGTAGTTTGCAGAGCGCATGCACAACCTCACTTTTCTCTAATTTATTCATTTTAGTCTCGTCGGGCCAGCAGACCAGTTTATGGATGGTTGGACACATCACTGTGCATTGGGCTGGTCGGTTTGCTGCACGATCTGGATGGGGGTGAAACATCGGTCTGGACTCCATCATGGCACTATGCTGGCTCGGATGATAGGGTTTGGAATGGGATGTGCCACCTGTAAGGAACCTCAAAGGACTCGAAACAAAGTAACTGAGTTCAGTTCGTTTATTTCATAAGCTTCAACGATCGCACTACATGGAATGCGGATTCTGACTTTCCCGGGTTCAAGGTGTTGCTTTTACGGACATTTCGGCCCCTCCCCAAACTCCCAAGCAGAATTCCCACGACAGGGTGAAAACAAGCTTCAAACACACAAGATAAAGGCAGCAAGGTTAAGGCAGTGACCATCCCGGGCACGAAGCCCAGAATGTGGAATGCGCCAAGGACAAGACGGAGAAGCAGAAGCTAACCCCCAACCTTACACTCCGCCTCCCCCACGAAAGCCCCCTCCCCACCCGGCTTAAGAGGGAAAGCCTTATGAAAAGCAGAAATCAGTGGGGGGGCATCAATATATTCTACATACACCCACTGATTATGGCCCGAGGGGTAACCCACCCAGGAAACCAAATACTGCAAACGTTTGCGAATGTAGCGAGAGTCCAGAATAGCATTGATTTCGTAATGTTTGTGGCCATCAATGATGATCTGTGGGGGGAATCTGGAGCCGGCAAGGTAAGCTAGAATGAAATACAGGGTGAATGTTACTGAGTGAATTGGGCAATTCCAAACAAGCAGTCACATCATTGATCACCTGAGTGATCCAAAACGGGCCTATGAATTTCTTGCCTAGCTTGGAATATTTGTGCACATCCCTAAGGTTTTTGGTGGACAAATAAACCAAAGCCCCCACTTGCAAGGGAAAATCCATTCTATGTTTGTCGGCAGGTTTTGGGCTTCCTGCGCTTGTGCCAGTGAGGAAGAAACGTTTTTCCAGCCTTCAGCCAGAGACTGGATCCAGTCACCAAATCAGGGTTGGAGTGCATGATGCGGGAGTTGAGGCGAGAGCGACCCAACACCACCTCAAGCGGAGTTTTATTGGTGCTACTATGAACTGCATTGTTATAGGCGTATTCAGCGAAGGGAAGAAGTTCAACCCAATTATCTTGATGATAGTTGGTGTAGCAACGTAGATACTGTTCCAGTGTTCTGTTGGTCCATTCGGTCTGGCCGTCACTTTACCGTGATGCGAACAGCAACAGCCGAGGGCTGTTCCCAACATCTCAGGAACGCTTTTCCCAAAACTTAGATATTATGAACTGCGGGCAGCGGTTGGAAGCACTCTCTCTGGTGGCGAGTGCAAATGGTAGACATGTTGGATAAACAATTTAGTAGCAGAGCGAGGGATGGTGGGGCACAGGACAAAGTGTGCCTGCTTGGAGAAAAGGTCTACCACCACCCATAAAACTATATATTCCCTTGATAGCTCGGGAAGTCTGTGATGAAATCCATAGAAATCACTTACCCAGGTTTGGCAGCGCCCGGGGGGGGATGGGGTGTAGCAGTCCATGGGGCTTACTAGGGATGGCTTTAGCCTTTCATACGTCGGGCACCCCTTTAAATGCAGCTTCAATATCCTTAGCATGGTCACCAAAACTGCCTCCTGAGCAAGTGGAGCGTTTTCAAAAGAATCAATGTCCCACTTGTCGTCATGACTGGCCAGGAGAACCTTAGCCATTAGGGCGGTGGAGACATTACCAACAACGCCCGTCTCAAACTCCCCTGCAACTGTAGAAGGGGTCAGTTCCTCGCCGGAACCTCCTGTCATCCATACTCCCTCAAATGGCGTAGAAACGGAGATACAACATCTGGTACGTTCGTAAGGGGGGGGTGTCGGGGATGCAGCTGTCTGGGATTGGGTTACCGCCAAACCCAATTGAGAGGGTGTTAGAACGGTGCGGGGCATGGAGATGCGTAGGTATCCGCTAGGCGAAGCGGGACAAAGCGTCAGCCAGCTTGTTACTGTTACCGGGAAAAAAATGGACATGAAGTTGAATCTGGAGAAGAAATCAGCCCATCTTAATTGCTTGGCCGACATTTTGAGCGGAGTAGACAAAGCCGCCAAGTTTTTATGATCCGACCAAACTTGGAAGGGGCGTGCGGCACCTTCCAGCCAATGTCGCCACATACTAAGGGCCTCCTTGATGGCTGCTGTTTCTTTATCCCCCATCATCCAGTTGAGTTCAGGGCCGGACAATTTTTTCGATAGATAAGCACACGGCACAAGTTTGTTATCTTTATTTTTCTGCAAGAGCTGCTCCCCAGGCTTTATCGGCGTCGACATGGGCGATGAAAGGCAAAGTGGGGTCTGGGTGTTTCAAAATGGGCTCTGTCATGAAGGCAGTTTTAAGAGCTTGAAACGAATTCTGACAATCTGGGGACCAGGAGAGGGAAGCCCCGGGTTTAGAAGCTTGGGGTCCCTTCCCCTTGGTTCGGAGTAAGTCTGTGAGTGATAGGGCAAGTTTGGCAAACTGGGGAATAAAATCTCGATAGAAATTAGCAAATCCCAAAAAAGATTGAAGTTCCTTGCGGGTGGTGGGAACCGGCCAATCTACCACTGCTGCCACTTTTGCCGGATCCATTTCCAGGCCCTCTGGAGAGATCCGATAGCCAAGATAGTCCATGGAGGTTTGATGGAAGGCACATTTGGACAGTTTTGCAAACAGGGAATTGTCGAGCAGATGTCGTAACACTGCCCTGACCAGTCGCTCATGCTCTTCCACCGTTTGGGAATAGATAAGGACATCATCCAAATATACCACCACCCCTTTGAACAGGAAGTCCTGTAGAACATCATTGTTAATGAGTGACATGAAGAAGACCCCTGGGGCTCCGGATAATCCGAGGGGCATTACGCGGTATTCATATTGGCCAAATTTAGTATTAAACACTGTTAAATGTTCGAACCCTCAGCGAATTAGCATTACTTTCGGTAATAGGCTTCCCTCAAATCCAGCTTGGTGAAGATACGCCCCTTCCCCAACGCATCGAGAAGGTCCTTTATTAGGGGTAAGGGGTATTTATTCGAGAGAGAGACAGCGTTGAGACCACAATAATTAGTGCACAGACGTAGGGTCCCATCTTTCTTTTTTCTGCAAACAAAAGCGGGGAGCTCGTGGGTGCTCTTAGGTAATGATTGAATAAAACCCATGAGCCAAATTCTTGCTCGAGAAAGACGCGAAGCTCGTTCTCCTCGGGTTGGAGGCTCATCGGTATATTCTACCTTTGGGAGGATTGCGCCCCTGGGACCAAGAGGATTTTACAGTCTGTGTCCCTTACACTGGGGGAAGTTGGTCGCACTCCTGTTCTTCAAAAGACTTTGACTAAATCCCAGTACTGTTTGGGAACTCCGGTCCAGCTCGGACTTCCGGGGGGCAGATGTCCAAAGAACCCATTGGCTGGAGCTCATCAGAGTTTTCTTTAGGTTCCACTGGTGGCTCACCCTCGTGCATGTGATCCCCACAAGGAGGATCTGTGAATTGGACTGTCTGGGTGCCCCCAGAAGATGGTGATGGGTTCATGGGAAGGAAGCCAGGGCATCCCAAGCATTATGGGATGTTTGGCGACTGGAGCCAGGATGAAACTATGTCTTTCCCAGTGTTGAGCATCGCCAGGAGGCACTGGTTGGGAACTTGAAGCGAGCTGGGCCATTCGGTGAACCTAATGGGCTGCGCCATCCACCATTTGAGTGAGAGGGGGATGGGTTTGTGCCAATGCTATCGTTCAAGCCCCAATTGCTCTGCCACCTGAGGCCTCATAAGGCAGTGGGAGCAACCCGAATCCCACAGGGTGCTGGAGTGCTAGAATATGAGAATGCTTGGCAGCGTGGTGGTCCAAAAGTGAAGTGTCATGGATTATGGGGAAGGGCTCCCCCTTCACTCACCTCATCTGGTGCAGATATCTCTTCCGCGGGGCCGGACGAAAAGCTCACCCCTTCAGGTTCGGTGTCATCTACATCTCTGGGCTCGTCCTCACAGGTGGCTTGCACAGCTCATGCCCAGGAGTCCCAGAGGGGCCTGCAAACTTCACGAGGCGTTAAGTGCTGTGGAAGCGAGCTTGCGGGGGGTGGGGACCAGAGCCTTTTTTTTTTTTTTTCAGACAATTGAAGCTGCCATGTGGCGAATGGCCCGCACTTATAGCCACAAATATAATCCGAGGCGGCGGCGGCAATCGGAAGTGGACTCGGTTGTAGTTAATCCTGCACCCACCTTTTTTTTGAAGTGACGGCATCTGCTACAGGTTTTAACTGAGGGTTTGAGGCTGTAGTTTTTCCCGTCTTGAAACGGGTGAGTCGGGCCGCAATGAGGTTGCCGGTAGTGATCCATTCAGCAATGGTTTGCTGGTTCCGCACCATGTCTGCCTAAGAGTTACCAGATTTCGAGATTCGATAAGCGTGCGTGGAAGTATTCACATTTCATGCGTTAGTTACCAGTCTGGGAAGTGCTTTCGCTGACCCAGCGGTAAATTCTCGGGCCAAATTCTGCAAAGAGGGTTTTATTACCTTGCTTGAGTGTTTTAATAGTCTTAATGGCTTTGTTCACCTCCTCAGGGTCTTGAAAGCGTAGTCGCAGACCTTGGAGTAAGGCCGCCATGTTTTGAAGTTCAGGGGCCCCTCCTAGTTCGTGTAATTCCACAAACCATTCCGCCGCATCCCCATCCAGCGGCAGAACCCGATGTGTCGCACTTTCTGGAAAGCTTAGGATCTATAGAAGATCATCAAATTCGAGCATTATTGTGTGTCCAGTTGTACTTGGGATGAAATAGGGCAACCTGGAAGCCGATCCCATCAAAAGCGTCTGCGGGGATATTATTGGGCGAGGGAGCCTCCCGACTACTCTCAGCCCTCGATGGAGCAGGGGCGGGACCTGTCGAGGCGGTGAAGTTGTCACCACTGGAGATTGGCGGCAGAAGGTTGCACTGGGAGTAGGACTCTCACGTTAACGGCAAAGGGAGCTTCCGTTACGTTCGCGGGCGTTCGCGATTAGGAACAATGGGGCGAGCAGCACGCCTGTGCTGGAGTAGAGATTGCAGCTTGGTGAGCATTAAGATCCCTCTGGGTGGCGCTTCCCATGCTTCAACTCCTATCTCCCGGCAGCGTGAGAGCTTCCCGAGTCCGCGTTGCATGTTTATCCGGCGTTCCCTGCGTTGCCATTACCCGCAGCTTCGACTTTCCCCTGCTTTTCCAGTGCTTTAAAGGAACTTCGGCGTTAGGCATGGAGCTTTCGAGTCTGGAGTGTTCCAGGACATGATCCACGGGAAGTGAAGGAGTCTTTGAGGAATTGATGTGGTCTCCTAAGGACACCCTTCTCTGCAGTGACAATTCCACTTCAACGCGGCTTCGGTGCTGCTGTTCCGCGTTCCAGATTGAAAGCTAATTCGTTCACTTCGAAGGCTTCAGCTCTTGCTCCGGTTTGATTCTAGATTCCAAGGGCCTCGGCGGCTCGTTCGAGGGCCTCCCGTTCCTGTTCCCAGTCATGTTTGGTCCTCTCTAGGGCTTCGAGTTGTTCCCAAAGATCCGAAGTGGGGGGGCGCCATACATCCATGGCAGTCAAGGCAGTAGCTAGGTCATATTCAGTCCGAAACATCGGAGTGCGAGAACCCTCAAAGGCATGGCAACGGTCGCCCCCTCAAGTTCTGCTGCAGTCCGGGGTTCCGCAGTGGCGGGCATCATCGCAGTGAGCCTGACTCTGGAACTTCGTAGGTATTTCCAACACCTTCTCCCTCTGAGTCGGGGAGGTAGAGGAGGCCTTGGAACACTTTTAAAGGCATCGATTAACTTCTGCCAGTGATCTTCGGGGAGGGTCTTCGAAGGTATTGGTCCAGAAATCTTGCTAGGGATTCCTGGGTGTCCCCCATGGATGGTTGATATCCCGATTTCCTCCTCCACCCTTCTCATTACTGGCTTGTAATCCACATGTTTGGCGAGGTATGGTGAAATGCGGCATCCAGGGGGCACCCGATCCATCGTTTACCCGCCATACCAGGATCAGTAAAGAAATCCTGACAGCCGCACTTCCAGGCGATCGGTCCGAGACCCTGTGCCGAGGAGCCAACAGGGGGGGGCTTCTTGCTTCCATCTGCTCCATGCGGTTGGAGGAAGGGCTGAAAAGCTCCCGGCAACTTAGCGGAGGGCTTAGAGAATCCTGAGATCACCAGGGGAGGATTGGTTCCGCTGGCTCCTCCAGAGACCGCCATCGTATGGAAGGAGAGACAGGGAACCCTCTTTGGAGGAGCTACCACAGTCTTTTTAAGCCTTCCAATTCGACGCAGATCTCCTCAGTATTCAGTCCCTGCATGTTGGCAGACATCAGGGATCCACAAAACGGATGAACGATGGTTTTTGACCAGGATCAATCCGAAGATAGAATAGAGAGAATCCGCATAATGTAAGGAATCTCAAAGGACTCGAAACAAAGTAACTGAGTTCAGTTCGTTTATTTCATAAGCTTCAACGATCGCACTACACGAGGAATCGCAGTTCTGACTTTCCTGGGCTCAAGGTGTTGCTTTTACGGACATTTTGGCCCCTCCCCAAACTCCCAAGCAGAATTCCCACGACAGGGTGAAAACAAGCTTCAAACACACAAGATAAAGGCAGCAAGAGTTAAAGGCAGTGAGCCATCCGGACGCAGAAGCCCAGAATCTTGGAGATCGCCAAGGACCAAGGCGGAGAAGGCCAGACTTGAAGCTAACCCCCAACCTTACACCACCACTGCTGGTCCATGATGTTGTTTTCTGATTTGGCTTGCCACACACCACAGTCCTACAGCTGGAGAAGAACAACATCGTAGCTCAGAAGGGCATTATGCTGCCATGTTGGATGGCTGCAGTCTTGAGGGAGCTGATGGTGAACAAACAATTTGGTCATGCCTGCTGTGGAGGCAGGCATGGAAGGATGCTACCAGCCCTGGTAGAGTGGAGGGTATTACAAGAGCATATTTTAGTTCGATCTTGCTAGCTCTAAAAGCTAAGCAGGGGAGGCCCTAGGTCTCAGTCAATAATCTTAAACTGGGCAAGATATAAGATATGCAAGGATGCAGCACAAGAGGTATGAGAGTCAGGTGGTGAGATTATCGCACAGGCTAAAATCTCCCATTACCAGCCAGCATATTTTTGCCTTGATGACATGCACCTGTCCAAGTGGGACAGAGTTGTGTGGTTACACATTTATACAGAATGCATTTTTTGCATTGGCTTGGGGCTTAGGAAGTTGTGGCGGGAGCTGGAGGGCAGAGACATTCCTCCCATTGGGCAAAGTGCCCAGGGCGCCACCTGGAGGGGGGCGCAAAAACTGCAGGTTCGTTTGTGGGGATTTTTTTGTATTTTCAGTGTTTTTCTGTTTTTGTCCTGCAGAGGATGCAGTCTTTAGACTAGCAACACCAAAATTTCAGGGAGTTTTTGGGAGACTCTCCTGATGATATCACCCAGGTTTGATGAGGTTTGGTTTAGGGAGTCCAAAGTTATGGACTCCCAAAGGGAGTGCCCCCATCCCCCATTGTTTCCAATGGGAGCTAATAGGAGATGGGGTCTACACATTTGAGGGTCCATAACTTTGGACCCCCTGAACCAAAATTCACCAAACCTGGGTTGTATCATCAGTAGGGTCTCAGAAAGATACTCTGAAATTTTTGTGCTGATATCTTAATAATTGCACCCCTGGCAGCAGTGGCGTAGGAAGTTAAGAGCTCGTGTATCTAATCTGGAGGAACCGGGTTTGATTCCCAGCTCTGCCGCCTGAGCTGTGGTGGCTTATCTGGGGAATTCAGATTAGCCTGTACACTCCCACACATGCCAGCTGGGTGACCTTGGGCTAGTCACAGCTTTTCAGAGCTCTCTCAGCCCCACCTACCTCACAGGGTGTTTGTTGTGAGGGGGGAAGGGCAAGGAGATTGTAAGCCCCTTTGAGTCTCCTGCAGGAGAGAAAGGGGGGATATAAATCCAAACTACTACTCCTCCACCACCACCCCCTAAATTTCCCCAGATTTTCCTTTTAAATCCATCCCCTTCCTGCCAATGCTTGTTTTCTTTCTTTCTTTTATTCTCTCAATGCCTAATAAAGGTTATTATTATTATTATTAAATCCACCCCCTTTGGCATGGATTTAAAGGGAGAATCTGAGGTCCCCAGTTTAAACATTGAAAGTGATGCTGTTTTAGGGTGGGGGATAATCCACCCCAAAACAGCATCACTTTCAATATTGACTGGGGACCCCAGATTCTCCCTTTAAGGTGGATTTAAAAGGAGAATCTGGGCTCCCTAGTTTAAACACCATTGAAAATAATGCTGTTTGGGGGTGGATTCCAGCATCACTTGCTTAAACTAGGGAGCCCAGATTCTCCTTTTAAATCCACCTTAAAGAGAGAATCTGGGGTCCCCAGTTTATTATTTATTATTATTTATTAAATTTGATAATAACATTGATGTTAACATATTAACATGATAATAACATAATAACATTAAATAACATTGAAAGTGATGCTGTTTCCCCCAATTGGGGGGACTGGATACAACACCATAAAATGTTTTCATAGCAGTAATACATTTTGAAAGCATTTTGAAAATGTTTTCAAAAATATTTCTGCTGTGTTCAGATTTGTGAGTTGGGGCATGTTCTATAATGTGATGGTGACTTTGAAATGACCTAGTGGAAAAAAATCTTTGTTTGGTCATGGTGGGGGAGGGTGACCGCCCATGGGGGGGCATCAAACTCAGGTTTTATCCCAGGGCTCCAGTTTGCCTAGGTACGCCACTGCTGGAGGGCCCGCTCAGTGGTAGAAGCACATCCTTTCTGGGGCGGCTGAGCTTGTGTTCTGGATCTTGCCATAGCTGGGGGCCTCAATAAGAGGTCTAAGGGTGGGGCAGGCTCAATAAGGCTAGCCGGGGAGGCTATGATAGGGAGCCCACTACCCCCAGAAGGAAGGGCTGTCATGGATTGGGCACACACTCAGGTGGCACCTAGTAACTTTCTGTCTCAATTCCCCAATAGGGATTGGGGACAGTGCCAGGTTCAGCATGCTTGCAGCCCGAAGGTGAGTTCAACACACTTGCTGCCCGAGGACTGGGTTCAGCATGGGTGCTGCCCAGTGGCTAGGATGTGCCTCTTATGCTTGCCCAGCTTCCTACATTGGTTTTAATAAAATGAGCTGCCGTCAAAGTTTATTCCAATGAAAGGTGGGTTTGTGGTCATTTGGAAGTGAGCATCCGCAAATCAGCATGCATTAATAAGATTTATCTACATATTCAAAATTTAGCCGTGGTTCATCTCCAGCTTAGCTTTAATCACAGTATGATTTAAGAATGGCTTGTAATTAGGCTATTAGGCTATTCATTTGTATTCTCTTCTCTTTACAAAAATAATTGCTAGAAGTCTCTCCGGAGAGCTAATAAGGACTCACGCTGAAGTTATCTGGAGAACATCAGATGGAATTCATGAAGCATTTAATATTTCACAAGAGAAGGACTGGCAGTTATCACAACTTCATAACTCTGAAAGAGTTCTGAATATCAGTCTGTACTGAAACTGGTTCCTTAGTACCCAGTGTTGTTTAATATCTTCACACATCAAGATATTTGCATTAAAAACACAGCAAGAGTAATCAAACAGGAAACAAGGAACATCTGGAAAGGGATTCCTACAAAGAGCTTTCATAGGATGATTACATGTAGTTACTTTTTTCAGTGGCTAGAAGAAAAGTACTTAGAGAAAGAGGACTGCAATAGAAAAATGGAAGGTGGGGAAGAGTTGAATACTGCCTTTCATTTATCTAATTTTCCCTGCTGATTTCATCAATCCACTCATTTTAGCTTTCTCACAGACAGCAGGACTTTGGCTCATACTCAGAAATAGTATGGTAAGGAGACAGGAACATTTTGAGAAGGTAGGCTTGACCGGTCACCGTCACCTTGACTGGCTGACTGGATGGGGTCTGTTGTCATTGGATGAAGCCTAGTGATGTTGCATTGAACAGTTGTATTAATAATAGTATTTCCCCTCAGCCACTAAGTATTGCATGATATCTGTGTGTAGTCACAATCATGACTTTGAAGAAATGGGTTATTACCAAACTAATTTAAAAGAATGGAAATTAGCTGTGTGCTCAATGCAAAATGTAATTGAGCCTTTAGTGACAGTTATTGCTTCCATTTCCTATTTAGATGTGCAATAGTTGCCTCAATCAGGCATGCATACAAATCAGAAGAAGTTACATACCAGCAACATGGCACACCATAAACTGTTGAGGGAAGATGATTTGATTATTTATTTATTACAGCACGTATATCCTGCTCTTTTGTGTGGCTCAAAGTGACTTACAAAGCATGATGAAAAATATCTGAAGAGCAATGAAACTCAGTTCATTCCCAACAATAATTTTAGAAAACTTACACTCCATTAGAAGTTCTGGTGAATAAAATAGCATTAAAGTTCCTCCAGAAATCTTCCAAGGATGTCATCTTCCCTCATATTTATGGGGAAGCAATTAATAAAGTAGGAGCAATGGAAGAAAGTGCAGATCCCATTTGATGCCAGACAGGCTACCTTTAGTGATGGAACACCCAGAAAGTGTCAATCTAAACACTATAATTAGTGTTTGAGAATGCACAGCGAAAAACACTTTAGATATGTGGATCATGTGGGAGGAAATGATATTTTGAGTTATGGATTTGAGGAAGGGCAGAAATTTCATTCAGTGGCATTTGGGTGCTCAAGTTTTGTTTTGGTATTCAGATTTTTCCAGGGTTCAAGAATTATTTGCATTCCATTATTCCCTTGGGGGGGGGGGGACTTTTCCTGGGAAGCTGCAGTGGCTGTTTTAATTTTTTTCAATTGACACCAAACTTGCAGGGAGCTAATGTTGGCTGTCTGCTAAAGATTCATGTTTAAAGATTTATGTTTAAAGATCCATGTTTAAAGCAATTTGGACCAAATTCTATGGATGTTTGAAGAGTAGAGTCTATGACATTATAACATACTATGGTCCCTTTCCCATATCTGCACCCCACAATCTCCACCTTCCATTTTACCAACCCAGATTTGTCAACCTTAATTCTGCATATGCTCAGATAAATTGCTGTGTTGGCACTATCTGCTGATCTCCTGTCTGAATAGTTCTGTCCTGAACTCCACACACTGTTGAAGAACAGAATGAATTGTTGCATATTGTCCTTATGAGAAGGCACAATTACCAGAATTAACAGTCCTTTTTTAAAAAGCTGTAAGTGTTCTAAGTTTGAAGAAGAACTGTTCCTGGGTAAAAATTGTTCTCTTTAGGAGTCTGGGTTCAAGAATGACATTTTAAACTTAAGTTGTCAGACGCCCTTTCATTGTCCAGATGAAACTGAGAGGACATTTCTGGCATGTTCCATTGGTGTATAGAGAAATAGCAGTTTTGTGGCACCTTTTAGGCCTAGATACTGCCCAGTTAGTGCTGACATTTCTGATACCACATTTACAAACTGTTTCACGGCATATAAGAACAGGAAGAAATATGTTTTAATTTTTGGAGGGGGCAGGGGTGTACCTGCCAGAGGGACATGTGGGGTCACTTGTTCCTGGGTGCAGACCTTCTAGTTATGTGGGGGGGCACAGAATCTCCCCACTAAAGGGGTGAGGCATTTTTCACATATGAGGGAGCAAAGGCTGGTGACCGACAGCGGCTGCTGGGGGTAGCTGGGCACGATCCCAGGAAAGCTGGAGAAGTGCAATGCGGTGTTTCACCCAACAGGTCAAGATAAACAAAACAACACAGAGAAGGACTTGGAAGGCCAGGATAATAACGATGGGGTGAAGGAGGAGGTTAAAGAACAAGGTGGCGGTGGGAGACCATCCAAATAGGCTTTCCCACCATGAGTGCTGTCCATCAGCTGCGATAGAAGAGGCCAGCTTGGAAATGGCTTCACCATTGTATGAGACTGAGAGAACAGCGGCAGTGCCAGCAGCCTTAATGTCTCGGAGCTGCTCCGTCAATTGAGTCTCCTTTGAGTCTCCTTGCAGAAGAGAAAGGAAGGGTGATAAATTCAAACTTTTCTTCTTCGAACAGTTTGATTATGCACTGGCTTAGAAGTGAAAGTAAAGGGTTTTTTTGCAAGCACAGAGTATTACTTACCTACGGGGTGACATCAAGGAGAACTTCCAGACCCAAACCGAGGAAAACAGGGGTGAGAGAACGATAGAGTGCAGAGGAAAGTCTAATATCTTGATAAGTCCAGTGGGGGACAGAAAAGGAAAAATCACATCCAGAGATGCTTCAGACATTACAAAAGCATCTATTGATCATAGGAAGCATAGGCTGGAAACGGTCAGAATTAATAAACACGGTGGGGCAACGGGTGCGAACACAGACACAACCTTTGCCAACGTAAAGCACAACAGAAGTATTTTCTTGATACACATCATAATGACAGATGGCAGAAACATTACGAGTAGGAGCTGAACAAGGGTGATGGGTAGGTAGAACAGAGCTAGGGCAGAGAAAACCCAATTTTTGGTGGTGTTGGCAGCTGCTGAGGTCAACAGTTTGCCAGTGAGAACCGGTTAAGCGAGCCCAAATGGTGGTGTCATGTGCATACAACACATCTCCTGTGCCAGTCTGGAGACCTAGTGGCACAGCGGGGTACACAGAGAACAAGGACTGCGCTGTGGCAGTAGAAACGAACAGGGTGAGGGTTTCGATGAGAGGGTTGAAGGTGGCATTAAGGAGAGTCCACCAGCGGTCTAAAGCACGTTCAGTGGGAGAGAGGCTAGTAAGCATGAGCTGCTTAATTTCTTTTGGCAGGTGACCATTGTAGGAATCTCAAATGAGACCCATTATGAAAGCAAGGTTTAAAGAATGAGCCTGAGTGCAGGCTAGGGATTTGGAAACGTTATTCTGTAAAGAAATAATAGTTTTAGTTAACGTTTTGAAATCAGAAGTGACCAGATTTTGCCAGGACAGTAATATATCAGAGATAGAGTGGTGATTTACTGCCAGGGTATTTAGAGACTGAGTGATGGGGTGACCTAATTTGGAGACATCCTTGGTGGCATAGGAGAGCTTATTAGCAAGTATTTCTATGTTTGCAGCATCTAATAAAGAAGCGCCAGCACCAACAGGAGCTAGCCAATCGGCTGTGTCACGTCTGGGGCGGCGAGGTGGCTTGGAGGCACCTTGCCAGAGCTGAATCCAGGCATTCCATCCAGAAATACTAGGCAACAAATAAGAATCGCAATATGGAACAATAGCGGAGGTGTTGAGCCCATGGAGGCTAACAACAACCTTTTTAAGAGACATTTGCGGTTGGACCAGAACAGTTTCATGAACATCCATTTTAAGCACATGAGTACCAACAACAGGAAAGGCAGCATGACGAAGGGATTCTGCATCACATATAAGTGGATCAAACGAAAAGCTAGTGAGAGAGTTGTTGCCAAGCAACAGCGTATAGAGACCAGGTTCATGGGAAAGGGAGAACGAGAGAATTCCAATGGAATGGAATGGGAAGGAATGAGAGCGCTGGTCACAACGGGAACCATTAAGAACAACAACCCAGACAGGTGGACCAGTGGGGAGGAGGTCATCGCCAGGAAGCGACCATGAAACAGACTGCCAATCGGCTACAACAAGGGAATGGGTCAAACCGGAGGGGGTGACCAGAGAAACAGGGAAGAAATCAACAACAGAACGAGCAACAAATGTGCCTATAGCAACAATAACAGTTAAAGGATCTCTAGCGTTCCACACAGCAGAGGAGACCAGAGCAATTTCACAATGTTCCTTGAGTTCCTTATCAGGCAAATCACCTCGGATAATGGAGGAATCATCTGTAGCTGAGTTAGGGGCTTGCCTATGATTGGGCTGTGGATTCTTAAAGGGCGCATTGTTTCGAAAGCAAGGGGTTGGTTGATAGAACGTGTATCGAGAATCACAGACTGAGCCACGGGAATTACCGGAGGAGCGGTCAAAGTGTCTGTCCCAAGAGGGATTTGGCTCCTTAAAGGGTCTTTGACATTCATTATGCCTATATGTGGAGTGGGGGCCATTATTAGCGTAGGTGACTGGCTGGATGGGCTCTTTTTAGCAGGTTTAGGATTAAGGGAGCTGGCTTCTCTCAAAATGTCTGCAGTCATGCAGAGGCGTCCATGAAGTTCTAACCAGGTGATCCTGGTGGGATCTATCAGACCGAGAGCCATTTTAGCTTGGGGATTTAAACCTGCATAGACTGCTCTCTTAAAGTCACCTGTATCATAATTATATATGCCAGGGGTGGTTGCGGGGACTCGGCTTGCAAAAACTGCCAGGAGTTGCTTGCGCGCAACAAAGGACATGGGGCTTTCACCTGAGGATTGGGATTCCAGAACGTACAGACCTTCTAAGGTCGTATCAGTCCAAAGATGGGGAGCTATAGCTTGGACCCATTGCACGACATCCATGTTGTCTAAATTGAAGCCAGTAAGGGCATCAGACATGGTGTGAGCATCTGCGCTCTTCATGCAAAGGCGGGCCAGCTGGGTGAGATCAGCACCATTAGCGGTGGGGTAATTCTGATGCACCTGGAGAATCCAGGAAATGCCTGTGGTCTGGTTAAAGGAACCTAGTCGGGTCGCTATGGCCTGGGCTTCGGACTCGGACCACGCAAGCTTTTCGGTGACCTCAGTTCTCTCAATTCAGTTTCTGCGACCTCGTGCTTCCACATGTTTTATTTTAATGGGATCCACAGGGGCTGGGACTGTTTCTTCCCAGTCGGGATTTACGGGTGTGTCAGCTATTGCGTCCTCGGGGACATCTGGCTCATCCAGGAAACTGTGGCCTGGGAATCCTAAAAGACCTTCTGGGTGCATGGTGGCAACTACAGCCATTTGCACTGACAATATCTCCTTGAGGCATGCCATGTGGCTGACCTCTTGCTTGTAAGCCTTGTTCTCAAGGGCCATTAAACGAGCTACGTTTTTAGTGCTGTTCAGCTGCTCTTGGAGACTCGAAATCTCCTGCTTTGGGGCTGCTACGATCTGTTGAGTCTCTGCTAACTCTCTACCTGCGGCTTGGTTGGTTCAGGAAGTTATTAGCAGGGCCATATTATCTCTTGTTAGGGCTGCAACCTCATTAGATTGAGCTGTGAGTTCCTTGGCATGGCTGGCCTTAAGAGCCTCCATTGTCATGTCCTTTTCTCTTATTTGTTGGTCTGTAGTTAACTGCAATATTCTAATTTCCTCCTCATGGGACTTGGTGAGTTCTTCTATGAGCGTTTTGAGTTTTAACTCATGCGCTGCCTGTATGGCCTTAATTTAGGCAGTGCGTTCCTCCTGCTCTTTTTGTTTTTCTACGGTCATGTCTTTAATCGTCTGGCAGGCATGCTTGACCTGACTGGTGGTGGCCTGGAGGGCGTTCAGAAGTCCCCATGCTGCGGTAGCAGCCTTATTGGAGCGACCCCACTCTTTGGATTTACATTGAGTGGCGAAATTATCAAGGAAAGTGGCGAATGGTTGGGGCACTGAAAGGCATCTTCCGCCCAGGGGTTCGGACCTTTTTGGCTACCCATTTGTGGGACTTGGTTCTGAAATATAATTCCTCCTTAAGGACACTCTTATTAGTGGAGTCTGCGGGGGCAGCCATTTTAGAGGAGGATTGTATCTCTTCACTTTTACTTTCTGCCTAATTACTAAGCGTGGTCTCGTCACCTGCTTTGAGCTGGAGTGAGAGACAGTGTAAGTTGGGATGGCTTTTAACACACTGCAACGGTTGCACAAAGCAAACTGAATTTCTACACGTGGTTAGGCGAAGCAGTCCTACCTTACAGGGCTGATTCACAGAATTATCTGGCCAACGATACTATTTAGAACAGATGGGGCCCTTTTTATTCTGGGCTATTTTAAACAGACTAGTGGCCTTTTCAGAACTTCGGACTGAACTTTAATTAGCAGCTCATGGGAGCTTTCACTATTGACACACGGAAACACCTTTAGAGTATTATCACTAAAACTTTCGCTTAAGCGGCTCACGAGAGCTTTCATTAAAGGCACAGCGCTACTGTTTGACTACTCTATTCAGACTGAACACAACAAAATGGCTCACGGGAGCTTTCTATAGGACAGCGCAACTATATTTGAACTTCAATTAAAGTAGCTCACAGGAGCTTTCTCTTCGAACAAGTAGCAAAATTACTGAATTATTTCTTTTCTCAGAGTTTAAGTCTTCCAGACTATAGTACCTTCGCCGGGCAGGCAGAAACTGAACTATATTGAACCTGAGTACCTCGCCAGGTGGGCGGAAAATTTACTATTTCGGACCTGAGTACCTCGCCAGGTGAGTGGAAAATTAACTATTTCGGACCTGAGTACCTCGCCAGGTGGGCAGAAACTAAACTGAACTAGCACAATAAGCGAACCTTTTCTTTTCTCAGAGTTTAAGTCTTCCAGACTGTCGTACTTCGCCAGTCGGGCGGAACTTTCTATGAATTTCTTGGACTTTTGCTAGTTAATCGCAACTTGAGGGCGCCTTTTCTTTATTACGTACCTCGCCAGGTGGGTGGAAATTGACCTGAACTATAGGAACACTCGAGTAAATGAGCTACACTGGTACCTTTTTTCCAAAATGGGGAGGGGAAGGAGAAGGGAAGCTAGCTTTAACACACAAAAAGAGAGGGTCCCTAACAGTATGATTATCCCTGCCGTGCGCAATCCCCCTAGACTAAAAGTATGGTTTTCTACCTCCCACGGCAGAGATTGCTAGGATGCGATCTTAACCTCACCCACTTGCAATACAGACTGGCTCACTGACGGAGCTAGTGGCCAGTTGTGGGCGTCTTGATGAGACAGATCAGAAAGAAAAACCACCAAAAATTTCCCGTTTTTCGTCTCTAGACGCACACACACACAGTTTAAATAATGCTCTTGCGGAATTCCAATGCCAGAAACTTCCCTACATCTGCTCACCAGCAAAGCTGTGCACTTGCTCTTTTGGTAAAGCAGGTCTTGCCCGTGTTGCTCCACCAAATCTGTTACTGGCCTAACAGCGGAAGGGGTTTTATAAAAGGGATTCTCCACCAGCTGCTAAGAGTGTAACAGCACACATTAAGGTTTTTAAAGGTAGCAAAGGGGAATGAGCACTCAACGTTGGCAGCAAGAGGGGGCCAGGGGGATCTTTTAGACTGTATAATACGAGGAAGGAATTCTGGCAATGAACATTCCACAAAGAAACGCAAGAATCCAAATTAAGTTTTAACGTATTTTATATAGTTTTGGTTCAACAATACACACATACAATAAGGCACAAGAGCACATACATTCAAGTTCTAGTATATAAAAAGGTTTGAAATATAGATGGGAGAATAGAGAGGGAATTGGGAATTGCAGGGTGATATGTTACCTAATGATTTCACAGAAGTAGACGAAGTAGAAGGCAGGGATTCCATGCCAGCACAGAAACCCTAGTGAAGGATGAATTCGTGTCTCACACCGACAAGAACAAGGGAGGTTCAAGTTGGCAATGAGCAGCAGGTGTTTGCAGGGTGAACTTAAACCTTTATAGGGTAAGATGGTTCCTTGGCGGAGAAAAGGAACCAATCACATTAAGTTTCATTTCTGCACATCTGTGCTGGGTTAGAGGGGGTGCTGATCTTGATGAGATCAAAGCTCACCTATTGCTAACTCCCTGTGACAATAGGGCCAAGAAAAAATTGCATTGTTAGTCTAAATGAGGGAGCTGCTGTAAGGACTTCCATGCAGATTAACCTCTTAAAGGTTACTGCCCAAGATATTCCGATTTTTAGCTGAAGGACCCAGCTTTGGACCCAGGACAAGGCAAAGGGGTTTAGGGGAATCATTCAAAAGGGAGGAAATGCAGAGAAGTAAAGTACTTTGTTGCTGACCTGGGTGGGTGGAGGAAATGCAGTATCTGATGGCAAGGTGACTTTCCATATCCTTTGTCTTTAACAGTTTCCATAGCAAGGTGTGGTAATCAAACATGCTATTAACTCAAATGACACCTCCAAGCTGCTAGGAGTAACTCATTATCTTAACTTAGCTTTTGTTAAGGCAGTTCTGACCTTTTGGCTTGTTGTCATGTGACCATGCGGCTACCTACACCCAGAGGAGTGCTTTGGCAACTGGCTTTTTGGCCAATATGTTTTTAAAGCAAAAAATATATATAAATAATATTCTGGGGGTGTCAGGGGCCATAACAGGCTGTGCCCCGAAGCCAAGGAGTGGCACTAAGGCGGCCACAGGAAGTGAAGCAGTCCCCACAGGTTTGCCACCTTTGGTGATGTGGATTGGAAGAGCTGCCAGAGTGGGTTGCCTCCGGACATGCATGCAGGTGGCTGGAGCTAGAGTTGGACTGTCTTGTTCACTGTAACCCAGGAGGCTCCCTGGGATGCAGCAGGGTGAAGAAGTGCCTTTCCATGGTGGGTGAGGAGGTGGACTTTGACCGGGAGAGTCTGTAAATCTGTTACCAGCCTGGCCAGGCACACAGAAACCCTTTGTGACTTGGATTAAAGATTAAACTGCCCCCCAGAACCCCTGCTTGGGCAAAGCTCTCCCACCCAGGGGGTGCCATTTTAGAAGGAGTGTGGGAGCAGGGGGAATCAGGAAGTGGGAGGGAATGAAGCTCAGGGCCTCTTTCTCCCAGGTGAAGGGGTGCCATTTTAGGTCTTGCCCCGGGAGCCATTTTGTTTAGGTATCCCACGGGGGGGGGGGGGGGAGGGAAATCTACATGTGGGAAAAACAATGTTTCCACACATACTCATTACCACAGTTTAGAACATTAGGAACTTTAGGAAATAAAAGGAAAAGATGTAGACAGCAGGGCACATACACCCACCAGTTCCCTGTTTTATTATCAGATAAATCCTACACAGTATCTTCAGGGACAGAGGGATTTCCTCTCCTCCAGCAACCTATACTAGCTGAGACAGAAAAGTTCAGTATTAAGTGATTTGTTCTAAAAACAAATGACAGCCCCAAACCAAAATTAGTAACTAAATTCTGTTTCCAGGAAACAGACATAATGATTTTTTTTCCTTCCCAAGGCCTTTATAGTAACTGATGTTGTACAAGGAATATAATATTTTGATGGCACAGTATATAGTCCATTTTTGCTTTTTTTCTGGATTGTCAAATGATAACTAATGTCAGTACATACCTCAATAAATTCCTCTAGATCTCTGAAATCTAAACTCTGTGTTTCTGATTTCCCCTGTAAGATATCCAACTGTAAGAGTGCACAGTGCCTTTTCCAAGAAACTGATTAATCAGCATTTTGGAAATATGTCTGTGCATTGAGTCAAAGGATGAACTATATTAGGGCTCCCCAACTCTAGTCTTGTAAGTGAAAATCAATAATAACATATCAACAATCACTATGTGTATGGCTGTAACGTGCACAGCAGTCTTCAACTGTGTATTATCCTTGCTTCATGGTAACACAAATGGATTTTTTAAAAAAAATAAGAAGAATAAAAAGCATTAACTTAGCACTTCAGCAGAACAGGCATTTGTGTAGCCTTAGGCATGTGTGGGCGTTTCATCAACAAGCTTACATTCTGACAACAATCCTCTTTTGTGTTGTGTTTGGTGGTAATGTTAGCTCTATAAGCATTAACAGCTGGCACTTTACTTTGAAGCTATGGGGCTTCTCTCCAACCTAAACAAATGAAATACCACTACCATTTCCCAACACTTTTATTTTACCATTTTTGTACAGTTCTGCACTATTCCTGTCCGGATGGTGAACCTGAAAAAGAGGATCAACTGGCATGAACTTTTAAAGTAATGAGATATGACTTAACTGAATTCCCTTTCATTATGATCTCATCTGGCTTAAGAATGAACTCATGAGCCCTGTTCGTTTTTGTATTACCTTTTAAGTTTCATGTGGTTCAGTTCTGTTTTTCACTGCTATTTTTGTAGTACGGTTTGCATTATGTACACATGCATATTTTATATGTAATGTATATTTTAATTATATATCAAAGTATGCATTATTAAAGTTTAATATTAATGTAGCATACATGCTGGCTCTCTCAGAACATGGATGGATAAATAATGCTGAAAATGAGTACATTTTAGGGGGAATTGGTTTGAGAAAATGTCACAAAAATAAAAAAGTAGCAACCCATGAAGAGGATGTGGGATTTTTGGATCAAAACAACTTCTATCCAGAAACACTGGAATTACAGTCCTAACAAGTGTCCTCCCCCTTGAAACTTGCCTAACGCCCATGTTGCTTTTTCTTTAGCACCAGTCCAAAATGTTTTTGTACCCTCAGGAGACTAATTAAAGGGTTGATTTTTTTAAAAAAAATACTGTTTAACCCTGGAAACTATTACTTTAACTCTCGTTGCTCTGATTTCATATTCTATGATTTTATGGTGGGCTGGTACTTTTAATGTGGGATTTTTCATATATGTTTAATATTTTGTTTTTATTATTTTTATTTTGAAAGTTTCCTCATGCAGGTTTCTAGAGAAGCAGCATAAAAATTTTTCTAAATAAATATGCAGCACGCTTTCATAAGTCTACCAAAGCTTAGTGGTTATTAATAGGTGTATATCTTCTATAAATCACCCTACATCTGAGTGTGTGGCCTATCTCTAACTTCTGTATCCAACATATGTTTTTCTGACTTAGTGCTGGTTCAGCTGGTTCATGTGAAACTTTATAGTAAATATAACCAAAAATATAGAAGAATGGATATTAGATTCAAAGTATCCATGGTTACAGGCAGTGGTACCGTGACTGAAAAACATATGAATACATTTATCTGTATCATCTGCCAACAAGCAATGCACAGTATCACCAATCAGATATTACAGAATTATTCAGTTTTTCAGAACTACAGGATTTAGGAAACCAGCTAGGCCAAGGCTGATGTTGTTGCAACTTCCAACTGTTTATTTGTGTTAGATAAATTTTGGGGAGGTGGTTGCCCACAGAATCTGCTTTTTCATGCTGTGTTTCATGCCCCATTTTCTCATCTATATCCAAGGAACAAAATTTGGGAGCAGGAGG
This sequence comes from Sphaerodactylus townsendi, assembly GCF_021028975.2. Taxonomy (NCBI): domain Eukaryota; kingdom Metazoa; phylum Chordata; class Lepidosauria; order Squamata; family Sphaerodactylidae; genus Sphaerodactylus; species Sphaerodactylus townsendi. The sequence continues at coordinate 60,622,825 of NC_059428.1, read as the reverse complement.
AATCTATTTTAATATAGTAGAGCAAGTGTTCAAATCATTAGCTGTTTTAGTAACTTTTTTAAAAAGTCACTCAGATTTCAAATTGGTAAGGCTAAATATAGCTCATTTTAAAATGTGTCATCTTCGCACGGTAAAATGAAATTTACACTGATTATTGAAGTGAATTTTTGATGAGGTCTCCAGACAGGTTGTTTTGCAACAAAGAAATCACATTGAATTCAGTATAACTTCTTCCATATTAAATATGTGAAATGTAGAAATCTAAGTAATTTTATTACAGTATGGTTGTCTGGTATTGTTTATATTACACTTTTAATCAGCATGAAAATGTTTGGGGAGCATTTTATATGAGATGGTCTTTTTCACTATTACAATAATGTGATAAAATAATATCCCCACATAGATATAAACCATAACTGCAACATAGAATTCTCCATTGTATGAAAGACTATGGCAAAGCCAAATCAAATCTTTCAACTACATTCTTGGAAACTCCACAAACAGGAGAAAGTGCATACCCCTTTGACAGTTGAAGAAAGGATGGCCACTTCAATCATATAATCCACAGCAGAGGGAGAAAAGCAAGCTGTGGGCCTCTGCCAGACAAGAATTCAAGTCAAGGAGCAAGCCCCAGTGTATGGAATTGCTCACTTGCTCACCCTCTTCTCATGCATTCCCAACACTCCAAGAAACAGTCAGGGGGGACAGCAGTTCAGTTGCTGAGGATGAGCTGAAAGTCTCTCTTCCTCTAGTCCTCTTCATCAAAGGGGTTCGTAAACAGGGACTTTTGCAAACAAAATCACAGCTCCAGACACCCTTGTCCAAATGAAGTTCACACATTTATTAGCAAAATTCCCAAAGTTAAATTATCAGCTCTCCACATAATACCATATATACTTGAGTATAAGCCGGCTTTTTCAGCACATTTTTATGCTGAAAAAGCCCCCCCCTCAGCTTATACTGGAGTCCCAATTACCTGTTCTCCGGTGCCTCATCAGGGAGAGCAGCTCCTCATCTAGACTCTGCTACATTGCTCTTAATTTACCTTTTCCCCTTACCTTACCTCATCTGAATTAACTCCTTCCCTTGTTCCTCCCCACCATCCTCTCCTCCGCTTCACCTCCCTCTCCTCCATGGCAGATTTACCCAGTGGGGACCCCAGGACCTAAGCAGCCTCAAATGGCTGCCAAATCCTTTTCACCAGACAAGGAAGCATTCATCCGCTCACTGGCGAAAGCACACGGGTGGCTTCCAAGGCATGGACCAGGATAAACCAGTCCCCACTCAGAAGAAGACTGGCAAGCAAGCCCCAATTGAGATGCATTCTCCGGAGCCACCTTTTAAAAAGCCACAACAGGAGGGAGAAGCGAAAAGCAAACGGGCGGACACTGGCGGCCCCAACAGGGATGAGTCTGGCGCAGCCCATCAGGAACACTGAGCTGAGGAGGGAGGAATGAAAACCATGCCAGCAAACACCGATGGCTCCAAAATTGGCTGCTGCATTTTCCACCCTAGGCTTATACTTGAGTCAATAAGTTTTCCCAGTTTTTTGGTGGTAAAATTAGGTGCTTCGGCTTATATTCGGGTCGGCTTATACTCGAGTATATATGGTATATCAAATCTTAAACACTCCCAGCCACAAAGACTTAGGGAGGAACAAATTTAACCGGCTCTCGGTTAAAACACAGACTTCCTCCCTTACTTCCTAGTTGTCTTAAAAAGACAATTTCTCCACTCAAGGACAGATTGTCCTTTCCATCACTGAAACCTGCGATAACCATTTTCAGGTATGATTAGGCAAAGAGCAAGATTGCAGGAGACAATTGTTCATCAGGTAAAGTCAAACACCCAGGGATTAGGGGTTTGGTATGTCTTTTGTGAGATGAGGCAAAATTCTAGGACAGACTCTAAGGCAGCAACAAGAGAACACACAATTGCACACAGAAGTAATTGCTGACATCTTCACAATAGTTCTCAGAGAAATAGGGTTGGTCTTAGTGATTCTGGAGCCTTGGGTTAAAGTATAGATTTGGGCCCCAGAATCACAGTATATTTCAAGGAAGGCAAATATAACACATGCCTTTAAAGTTACAGAAATAAAGTCATCTATGTAATTTCTGTTCATAGTTGCGGCCTCTATACAGTTCCATGTGGGACTGCACATGTGCAAGCCTGCCATGGAGTACTTTAGTTAGCGTTTTAAGAGCCCATAGTCATTGGGTGAGTGTTCCCCTCCCTCAGTCACAACCCGGGCTATCTGCTTTCCCTGCTCAAGACATGTGACTAGGGACACACTCTGTCCCTCCAGAACTCTCTTTGCTGCCATGTAAAGTGGTTGTGTTTCAACAAAGTTAGCTGAGCCTAGCTGCTTACTATTTCATCCCATATCTTTTCTGGTAGAATTAGTCTTTTTTTAGTATTTCTGTTATTGAATTAATACAGTTAGTGTAATTTGTGTTTTGCATTTTTATTTTCTATAGTAATCATTAGTTTTCAGGAGAACTCACTGCGCCACTTCACGAGAGATAAAATAGCACCAATTAAAGCATGCCACTCTTGTGGCTGCTCTTTTCCTCCAACAGATGGCCAAACTGACTGTGTGGTTTGCCTGGGTGAAGGCCATCTGCCTACTTCATATCAGGCATATGGTCATTTATCCTCAAAGGTGAGGAAAGAGACGACTGCGAAACTTAAGGCATCCCTTCAACCCGAGACTTTTATCCCCAAAATGAGTCTGGGGACACTGTGTTTTTGCTGCCACCAGCTCTCTGTGGCAAGTGTCGGTGCCTCTGAAAAAGGTATATGTGAAGACCAGGCACCTAAACGAGTCTGTGTCTCAAAGCACATCACCCTTGCTTGCAGGATGGCATGCACCTCCAAAGGAGCTTGCTCCCTTGCAAGTGTGTAATAATCCCCTTCAGCCATCAAGGTGAGAAGGCTCCAAGGCAAAGGAAAGCAACTCCTTTGAGAAAATTTTCTACCCCTCTGCCTTGTCTGCAGTCACATACTCTGGAACAGGATCATCAGACGTGAACTGAGAACTTACATTAATATATAAAGATGGTTTGGCTACCATGTAATATATATGCTTTCTGCTCAATAAATTTCATTTGCTAATCAGAATTCTTTGAATTTGTTGTTATTATTCTTTCCTGTAGCCTCATAGATCTAATTTTAAAATGCTACCAGAGTGCAGAGATGTTTAATTTAACAATATAGAAAAACTGTCCTAAATGCCAGTCAATATTCATAGTTTTTCCTTGAGTAATGAATCACTATAATTAAAGCAACCAAGTTTTGTCTGAAACTCCAAAAGCCTGTCTGTATGCCAATCTATGTGACCCTACTTTCATAAGCAGCCAATCTTAACAAGCTGAAAATTGTCAGACTGAAAAGTGGAGCCCATAAAAGGATATTACTGTTTGAAGAGCTGTTTGTGCCAACTCACTTAGTAAAGAATGGCACCTTGGTGGTGCTCACAGACAGTCTCTCTGTTTAGGCCCAGTACTAAAAGCAGATTCTCAAGGGCCAATTAAAATCTTGATTTGTTTACTCACTCCTTCTTGCTTAATATTATTGAAGTCTTTCAACAAGATCTACTATGTAGTAAAAGCCATGCCTATTTTATTTTTTCATACTATGCATATTTACAAGGCAAAGAAGTCTGGTCATGTAAAGTAGTTAACAAAACTTAGAATGTATAGTTTTGAAGTTGTATATAAATAATTTGAACAAATGTATTTATATTATTAGTAGTAATAGTCATCCTTACCTTGGATCTTATTCTGAAATAACCATGTTCAACCCAATATTCTCACCTTTTGCAAATATCTTTTGCAAAAATTACCTCTTGAATACTTGAACATGTCCACAGAAATCTGCAACTTCAGGTTTTCCTCCTGCCCAAACCACAAACAACATCTTTTCTGATAGAAAAGTTTCAGATTACTGGGAAGTACCCTTTAAACAAAAAAATAGATGCCAGCTAGTTTCTATTATTTCTGTAACTTATTATTCTCAGTCTTCCCCACCATGATGTCCTGCTGGGGTGAAGAGAACTTTAGCTTTTGTGTACTTTCAAATCTGAATTGTAATGCTAAGAAAACTACACTTTCCAACAACACCAGGAATCCACTATGTTCTGACTTATATGCTGACAGTGAATACTTCTGGCCAACTATCTTTGTGATGATGAATGCCATGAACCGATCAAGCACAATTGAATTGAAAGCTGGTATGGTGTTGAGGACTGAGTCTTACATTAGGGCTGGAGAGACATGAATACAAGTTCCTACTCAACCATGGATCTCACAGATGAAGTTGGGCCAACTGTTTCACAGGACTGTTGTGAAGATAAATACAGATGAGGAGAAGCTGGTATGATATCCTAACTCCTTGGAAGAAGGTTTAGTAAAAAGTGATAGAAATGGAAATGCTAGTAATTAAAAATTGGGAGGGGGAGAAATCATCAGTGCATGCATGTTGGATGCTCTGGTTGAGACAAAATATACATTACAAGCAGCATTGATTTTTTTTTCAAAAAGTATCTGTTAAGATACTAATTTCCCCCCCTGTAGTTCAGAGTTTTTGACTCTGTATTTTATTATGCCTAATGGAGGTTTATTATTATTAAAAGATAATTAATTATTCCAATTGACAAACAACATTTTAGCATTATACTTGTCCCACCTTTCTTTATGCATAGTATAAATGCTGACAGTTTGGATATATCTCACTAAGAATTTTTTTTTCAAATCAAATAAATAATTAGTGTATTTCTAAGAAAAGATAAATTGTAGCATGAGAAATACTTCTGGAGCACAATGCAAGATGCACTTAAAGATGGTATTGACATAACCCTTTAATGTGCTCATGCTACCAAAGATACTTTGACAAACTGAGTGAGTGCAGGGAAGAATAACAAAAATGATTAATGGATTGCTTTGATTTATTTGCAAACATGCATAGGATCAATAGATAGAAGAATGAGTAATAAATATTTTGTTTTCTTTGAAGAGCAACTGAGCCTGATGTGACATATTTTACTAGCAAATGTATTGAAAATTGTTCAACAAACATGTTTATTGGTTGAATATTGCTTCCTTGGACTCTCCCTTACAAGTAAGGTAAGCTTCTGATCAGATAATCTCAATATTCTCTTGTCACGTTTGTCTCAATATAGCATTATACTGAACAGTGTTGTGACTGTACAGAAGCTGCTTGGTGTTATAACTTCTGGCTGTTTTTAGACAGTTCAAGATTATATTTAGTGAAGAGTAGGCAATATCCTACTGGGTTATGACAGGATTCCTCATGATAATTAAATTTACCTTTCTATAAAAGCATAGAATCATTTTCAGTTCATCACTTCTTTGTGCCTGCACACCTGAATGCATTCTTTAAATAATAGGCATCAAATATTGCAGATTTACATTTTGCTCTGTGCAATATCAGCTTCTTTCTTGTAATTACCAAGTAAAACATGAACTAGATCAGTAAATACAATGCTTTAGTATGCCCACCTATGTTATGTCTTCTTCCCATGAGTCTAATTGGGTGGGTAATTGGAGCATCCCCAGGAGCCTGCAAATGATAGCTACTGATCTTTGTATTTCTAGAATTTTTGAGGACAATTTTTCTGGGCTTTTTCAGGACCATTATTCAGGTTCCCAAAAAATCCTAGAAATATTTGGGAAAACCAAGTCTATCCAACATATACCAATGAGGTATTTTTGTTTCTTTTTCCCCCAGCTCAGTTATATTTGAATGCACACACCCTACTCCATTACAAAAAATCTTTCCTTGCTCTTTTTAAAATTTTGCCCCATAGCAAATGCCCAAAACAGTGCTAGTAGCAGGCAAAATGAAGGGCTTGATGGGCAAAAAAAAGACATGAGGCAAATGGCACCATGCATGTTCTATTGCAATTATTGTCACCAAGAAAAACAGTTAACTGGAGGATGAATTATCCAAAAATAGGAGATGGGAGAGGCCCTGCTGCAAATGATTAAATAAGCAGCCTAAAGAATGAAGAAAAAGCTCCAAATTACATCTGTGACTACAGAAAGAAAAATCAGGAAGGAAATACGGGGATGGTGGGAAAAAACATTGTTTCTAGTCAGAGTATGAGGCACATGCTTCATGAAGCAGTAGTGCCATGATGGTTCCATAAAGAGGACAACGCAACTGAGTTGGAAGCTAACAAAAGGTACCACCGAGTCCTAGACTTCAATCCTCTTCCTTATTATTAAGTAAGACTTACTACCCAGCCCAACAGGGCAGAATGAAAGAACTCCCATTCATAAGACACAAACTTCCTCACTACCACACACACATGCATACAAATATTCCCAGAATATAACCAAACACTTCGTTGAACATGGCAATTGAGTTTTACACAATCAAATCAAAAGGCATGTTCCATTTCTAAGGTATGGGCCAGCTCTACAATTGTTCCCCACACCATGGCTGCAAGATATGCTTAAACAATCATGCCACTGCATTGGCTACCTGGACCCAATGGGGCTTCATGTCAACTTTGAATTTTAGTGCGTTGGAGACAATGTTCTCCCTGGAATTAATGCTAGAAATATACATTTCCAACTTTGTTTTTCCTGAAGAAGAAGAGTTTGGATTTTTACCCCCTTTCTCTTCTATAAGGACACTTATAGGGGCTTACAAACTCCTTTCCCTTCCTACGACAGATACCTTGTGAGGTAGGTGGAGCTGAGATAGTTCTGAATGAATTGTGACTTGCTCAAGATCACCCATCAGGAACGTAGGAGTAGGGAAACAAATCTGGTTCACCAGATTGGTGTCCACCTGCTCTTGACCACTACACCACACTGTTGGGATCTGAATATATCTTTTCTAAGCTGTATGAATACTTTTGCACAGTAGGGGGGTCTTAGTGATAGGGCACAACAGCCAATTGATTCCAGTTGTGAAAGTTTTGAACAATACAAATAAATAATGGATGCTACGGAGAAAACTATATGAAGAAAGAGAATCACTAAAATGGAGAGAATAAATGCATCCCAAAGGTAGCATTTCTACACTAAATAACTGCTGAGATTGATAGGTAGCCAGTAAACTATACTTACAACTTGGGAGTTTCTTCTTGTCACTAGGGTTTAGCTAATGCTTGGTGGGGCACTGCAGGGAAGAAAAAAAGTTCATTTAATAAAAGGGATAGATATTTTTTTCCTATCAAATTGCAATCATAACAAATTGCAATCCTAAAAATATGTTCATAGAAGTATTCCAACAGAATTCAGGGTTGATCTGTTTAGGATTACAATAATTATTAGTAATCTATACAGCAGTTATTTGATGCTGCTCTGATCATCAAAATACTTTGCAGAGGCCATTCTACTTTTTACTGGCCTCTGAGTCCTATATGATAGTATATTCACAATTCTGCTTAATTTGTATTTTAGGTGTGGCTTATGGGACATTTTAAAGCTATTAAAAGACATTCGTTTAGTGGGTTGCTTAATTTTTGTATTTTTGAGGACACAGAAATGTGTTCAAGTTAAACACATTAAACAACTTAATTTTAATGCAGAGTTCCACTCTTTGAGCAACATCTCTTTAAAAGCAGAAAGATAAATGCACATTTAGATTAAAAGCTGAAAGCTGCTGTTTCTTGTTGACAGCACTTTAAAAGACAATCAGTTTCAATCCATTCTTAGCAAACATTCTCCATCTCAATGACTGCTTTATCTCTCCCATTCTGTGATAACACAGAAGCAGCCTGTTTACGCAGTGTCAGAAAGACCAAGGTTTTGCTATAAAATTTTGAAGATTGATTATCATTGAGCAGTACAGAGAAAATATTATTGTTTCATGTATATGATTGCCAGTAGCAAAGTAATTACGTAGATAAATAGTAGTGTTTTCCAGGGTGTATAATTTTGTTTGATATTTTTCTGCCCTCTTATCAAAAACAATATGTTACTGCTTAGACAATGGCTTTTCTATATTGTTGCCAGTGTTATTTATTGGCACTATAAACGAAGAAGCTTAAAAACAATTTTGGGGGCAATAAACACAGAGTACTCAATAGCAAAGCTCTTTTTAAAGGGGGCATGTTACTACAGTACAACACACCATTTCTGTGAACCCTATAGAAGGAATTCTGCTAGATTTTCTAGAAAATGTCTGAAGCATGCACAAATACCAACAATTGTTGCCCTCTTGTGATGGACTACAAAGAAAAACAGAGGTTGAAAAGTGCATGTCATTCAATGGAGCAAGGTGCTATCACAACAAAGTTGAATAAATGGGGTGTCATGGGGTTTCCAGGCTGTATGGCTGTGTTTCAGTAGCATTTTCTCCTGATGTTTCACTTGCATCTGTGGCTGGCATCTTCAGAGGATCTTCAGAAGATGCCAGCCACAGATGCAGGCAAAACATCAGGAGAAAATGCTGCTGGAACACAGCAATACAGCCCAGAAAACCCACAACACCCCCGTGATTCTGGTTGTGAAAGCCTTTGACAGTACAGAGTGGAATAAAACTTCCTAGGAATGGGAAAGCACCCTGATAGGGTAAGCTGACGTGCACTCTGATTGCTGTAGCAACTGTGTGTGTATTCTCTCTGAGGGAGTGGATCTGACTTGAAATATACTGACTTGAAATATAATGAAAGCAGAAAATACAGAGACAGGAGAAGTGGAAGTTTTATTTAGTCAAAGCTGAAGATGGAAAAGTAGTAAGACTTTCCACAGGTAACCATAAATAAAAGGGAAGGGAATATATCTTCTGGGTGAAGAGGAATTCCTAAGCAAGTTAGAACAGGAATTATACACACAAGTAAATTTCCAGTCTGGAGTATAAGTGTCTGCTGAAGTTACCTCAGGAGCGAGATTGATGTGAAGTGGGTAGCTAACTGTGTCAAGGTTGCATGTGTACTTTGTGAAAGGATACAATCCTGTTAGAACTCAAAGTCATTGTGAATCCAGTAGGCAGTAATATCTAACTAAAGTAAAGAAGCTTTCATCAGATTTAAGCTACTGAAGAAACTCATGAAGACTGACTTGAGAACTGTGCCTGTGCCAAAACTGATCCTTGTATATAGGTATCTCCTTTCTGATCTCCATCCACAGAAATATCTCCTGATCCTATCTAGTCTATATATATATAAAAAGCTAACCGTGTATGTGTTGGTGACAGGGTACCTCAGTAACTGCTGGGCCAATTCCTCTGAAAATTCCCAGCCACTATAGTCAGTCAGGCGAGAGTGTTTTCAGATGTTCACATACCTGAAATTTCATACCTGGCCCAGGTAAAAACGCCTTTTTCCTGGTGCTCCCTGGTGAAGGACATGCCTGTGTATAACTGTCACTTTTAGAATGTTCGGTGCTGCTTAGAATGTTTTACTCAGACTGACCAGATATGAGAGCAGTGAGAAAGCGAGGTACATAAGGCAGTCACTTTCGAGTGGAAGTGGAGAAACACATACACACACATACACATGAGGGAGAGAGGGAGGAGGGAGGGAGGAGAAGAAGGAGGAGGAGGGAGGGAGGAGGAGGGGGGGGAGGGAGGAGGAGGAGGGGGGAGGAGGAGGAGGAGGAGTTTGGATTTATATCCCCCCTTTCTCTCCTGCAGGAGACTCAAATAGGCTTACAATCTCCTTGCCCTTCCCCACCTCACAACTCTAAACACCTGTGAAGGTGGGTGGGGCTGAGAGAGGAAACTCCACAGAGCTGGTGACTAGCCCAAGGTCACCCAGCTGGCGTGTTGTGGGGAGTGTACCAGAGCTAATCTGAATTCCCAGATAAAGCCTCCACAGCTCAGGCTGACAGGAAAAGAGCTGAGGAGAATCAAACCAGGTTCCTCCAAGATTGGAGATACACGGAAGCTCTGTAACCTCCACTGCCACTGAGGAGGGAGGGAGTGGCATCAGAGAGATGGGATCCAGCAGGTTCTCACAGGTTCCCGAGAGTAGGGTTACACTAATTATTTGTTATTGTGTGCCGAGAGGGGGTTACTAATTGAAATTTGATTTTTGCCCGCGTGAGATTTTTTTGCCTTAGGTTATGCCCCTCCCTCCTCTCAGAAGTAGCCTTGGCGCAAGAGACTTGGAAGCAGTCTAGCAGGGGAGGGTGCACCCGGTCAATGGCAGTGGCAGCCCTGGCAGCCTGCATGCATTACGATTTCCCACCCAAAGGACCCGGCAAGCGGCTGTGTCCCTTGCCACAGCCCCTGCCCAGGAATGCCCACGCCCCTGGAATATCCAGCCGCGCCCCGTCGTGCCCCGCCCAGCACCCCATTGGCGCTACGCCCACAGTTTAGAAGAAATCCACGCCACCATGGGAAGTCTGTTTACCTAAAATTTTTTGGATCCCACCACTGGGTGGCATGCAAAGGGAAGAGAAGGAGGGAGGAGAGAAAGGGGATGGTGGGGGGAGGCATGCAAAGAGGGGAAGAGAGAGGGGGAGACAGTGAGGGGTGGCATGCCAGAAGTGAGGGGAGGCAGGAGGCAGGGGCCCAACATCTTGATAGGACCCACCTAAGCCGGGGAGGAGGGGAGAAGGGGAAGGGAGGGAGGGGAGGGGTGGCATGCAAAGAGGGGAAGAGAGAAGTGAGGGAGAGGGGGGAGAGTGAGGGGTGGCATGCAAAGGGGAGGGAGGCAGAGGGGGCCCCGGCATCTTGATATATGATCCACACCCACCTAAAGCGGAGGGAAAGAGAGGAGGAAGAAAGGGAGAGGGAGAGGAGAGGAGGGAGGGTGGCATGCAAGGAGGGGCCGGGGAGGGAGGGGCCAGAGCACCCTAGATTCCCTGAATACTGCAGTTACAGTTAAGAAAACCAAGGCACGGCATTACTCAGGGAAGTAAGCTCAAGGTACAGCAGCCACCATATTGAGCCATACTTTGAATGGAAATGCGTTAAGCGCCCCCCCTCAAGAGGAGGTTTCCTCCAGAAGCGACACCCATTGCCACCAACCAAACTTACTCCCCAGGTAAAAGGAAGGATCGCTGAGCCAGCCGAAAAGCCTAGATGTGTGTGTGGGAGGGGTCTTGCCTTTCCATCCCCAAGGAATGTGGAGCACACACACATCACTGACATGCGCACAGTATCGAGGCTAGCGTGTTTTGCATGAAGCATGCTACTGCCTGGCCTCTGCAATTGCGATTTTGCTGCGCTACTGTTGTTCCTTTCCCATTTCACCACAATAATAGCCCACGTAGCCCAGCGTGGCGAGACCCGCGCTTAGTTCGCTAATAAATTTTACTTCTGTTTGACAAACTTGCCTCAGTTCTTGGGCTCATTGAAAAGGAGGATTTACCATAAGAATAAAAACAGGCTGCCTTCACCTTTCTGGAGTTCTTAAGGCTGAGCACCTCAGACACTACCATGAAAACATTTCGGTCATTAGAAAATGCAGGAAAACATGTCCAGTATAATTAGAAGGCTGCCTGAGCCTTCTACAAATGGTTAGGATTATCCCTTATGTCCCCCACTCATATTACCCCTTATGTCCCCACTTGGCCTCTGTGTTCGGCCAATTTGCTGGTGGTCCCCGGCCCCTCAATGATGCAGCTGGCCTCCATGCGGGCCAGGGCCTTTACGGCTTTGGCTCCAGCCTGGTGGAACACTCTTCCTCCAGCTGTCCGGGCCCTGCGAGATCTTGGAGAATTCTGCAGGGCCTGTAAGACTGGATTGTTCCACCGGGCCTTTAGAGTGTCCAGCCGCTGAGGTGGTGCCCCCTCCTTTTTGCTCTGCTTCAACATCAGGGTTGCCCTTATATTATTGGGACCCGCCATCCTCTCCTTTTTCTGTTTTGGGGGGAGGGTTTGTTAATAGGTTTTTTGGCGCCTTTATTGTATTACCGCTGTTTTAAATGGGATGTTATTGTTTATTTTAGTAATTTAAACTGTTGGAGCCTAGGTAAATTGGCGTTTCTGATGCCGACCCGCGGCCATTGCCAGGACCGTCCGCTCATGCCGGACGGATTTACGGAATTCGCTGGAACAGCTTACGGCCAAAGATAAGCCAGCTAGACAGCCGACATGTCCCGAGACCTCCGGCGTCAGCGGAGAGCCTGGGGACCACCTTAACCTCTGTACTGGCTAGCCTGCTCCAGCGGCGGGGCGAGCGTCTTTATTTCGGCGGTAGCGCCCGGAAGCACCCTGGAGATTCGTGCGGAAGATGGGGAGGTGCTGTGAAACTACTGCCATTAAGCTCGGCCGTTTCCCCAAAAGAGCAGGAAGCGCTCTGGGGAAACGCCCGACTTCCGGCGGTGAAGCGAGAGGCGGTAGCGGCTAGCGTTGGCTAGCTTCATGCCGATGCGAATGAGTGGCAGAGCGGCTTTTACCGTCTCCGGGCCGCCATTCCACGATGTGAAGCGACCCTGCAGTAAATAAATAAATAAATAAATAAATAAATAAATAAATAAATAAATAAATAAATAAATAGGAAGGTGAAGGGACCTGCTAAACACTCTAATCAAAGGTATGCATCTACTACAGTGTGGAAAATCTATCTGTCTGTCTGTCTGTCTGTCCCTCACTGCCCATTTTACTGCATTTGGGGTAAGTTTGGGATCCAAATGATGGATGTAAAGCTGAATACAGCACTGTGTAGAAGACTTTCCTCTAAGATGCCCTTCTGAAGATGCCAGCCACAGATGTAGGCAAAATGTTAGGAACAAGATCCACCAGACCACATAGCCCAGACAGCCTACCACACCAGTTGAATCCAGCCGTGAAAGCTTTCGACAATACACAGCAGTCTGACTTTGTAATTCAACTGTAGCATTATAATAGACTCCACTAATCTGTTTAAAGTTCAAAATAGGACACTGAATAGGGATCTCTGCCTACCCTAAGAGTGTTATGAATGTGAATAATAGAGTTGTAGGTCTATTTTTTTAAAATCTCCTACTCTTCATAGGCCACTAGGTAAAACAGGAGTGTATACACTGTCAAATTTGTTACAAGTTGCTTGGTTCTATTGGGCTACTATATGGCCACTGGATATATGTCCTCCTTGGGAGAAACAGGAAGTCACCCTGACAATATCATCCAGAATAGAACAAGCCAAGGGACAGATAAGAATGTATACGGTACATCGCCTTGCTTTCAACAGAATGAGAACGCAGGTGCACATTTAAAATGCATGTCTCTATTTACACATATCCAGGATAGTATGCTCATGCTTAAATCAGTGTACATAGAAACCTCATTCAGATCACCTTCGAATATGCTTCTGATACCTGTACAAAAAGACTGCATATGGAGGCCCTTTGTTGGAGTAGGGAAGACACTGTGCTGTGGAGGAAGTAGAAAGGGAAGAAAAAGAGAGAAGAAAATAAATGTGAATGTGTTCATTTCAGAAAAGATAAGGAAAAAATGTACAAACCATAAGACATTTTGCACACTTACACTTGTCATGACTTAATATCAAAGCTTAAGTATGTCAAATTATTCCAAATTCAGTTTTTTAAAATGTTTGGAAATAAGTTTGACTGGAAAAAAAACTATTCTTCCCAACTGGATAAAAAGACTTTTTGTTAATCTTACAAGAGCCTTGTACAATGGTAGCTCATTGCAAATTTGAGTTGGACCCTAAGATCACTTCTCCAAAAATATTGATATGAAGAACTGGGTAAGACAGAGATGTATATTAGTCCCTACCTTATTCAATTTATTTATAAATGATTTAGAAGCTTTATTTTTAGACCCTACTGGACATATACCAAAAACTGAACAGAGGAAAATCCCTGTTCTTCTTTATGTGGATGATGCAGTTATTTTATCTCATTGGAGATCAGGTTTAAAACTCCTTCTATCAAAGTTTTTTTCTTCTGTTCTATAAATGATCTAAAAACAAACTATTCAAAATCCAAGATCTTCGTTTTTGAAAAGAGATTTTGTCATTGAAATTGGACAATAGAAAGAAAGATGATAAAACAAGTCAAAAGATTCCAATATTTGGGACTTTTCTTTCATCATACATTATCCTGGTAAAATCACAAATACAGTATAATTTGAAAAGCAAAATGTACTCAATCTGCCATTTTACTATTTTTCTCCACACCAAGGGCAGCAAATACATCCCTGCTGCTATAAAGGTGTATAATGTGAGGACAGTGGTGCAAATGTTATACTTGGCACCTTGTTGGATTACGGGAGTCACTCTTGACCTAGAAGTCCTTCAGTCAAAGTTTCTCAGAGTACTTTTTCAGTTTCCAAAATGCATACCAAATGCAGCGTTGAATCTTGAAACCAGAGCTCTTCCTCTACAAACATACGCCTGGCAAATGGTTTTAAAATACTGAGTCATAATCATTTTTTAATATTGATTCAAGGTTAATAATGAAAATAGGTCAGCATTGTTACATAAGGTCAGCATTGTTACATAATTAAAATAGGTCCAGCATTGTTACTGGAATGTAAGTAATGGAACATAAAGCAGCTTCAACTGGTCTCTCCTCTACTTTTCTGTTGCATTTGAATTATAATACTTCACTAAATTAAGATATATAGCTTATGCAGAACTATGGTACCGCACACATGCTTCGTGTTCCCTTTTTGCAGCTGGTATTGAATAGCAGGCTGCTTTTGAATAGCAAATTACTTCGTAAATCTCACAGTTCCTAGATACCATTTACTTTTGCAAATGTATTACCTTCAGAACTGCTCTGTGACCAATTTACTGACATTCTGTATGAACTCAGAATTTGTGTATTGTTTAAAAAGGAGGTCGACTCAGAGGAACATATTCTTTTAAACTGTGATTCCTGTGGATCATTATATAGACAATTTATTTATCCTTTGCTGAAACCAATTCCAAACCAGACATCTTATTTTTGTCAGATTTTAACTTGAGAATGAAAATCCTCAGATAACTTTGTTGATTGCAAATTTTTTTGTCTGAAACAATAAAATGTATGTCCTAAATAGTAGTGATATTCTTCTCAGTGAAATGTAGATGTTTTAGTGCAATTTTCTTAAGTTAAGGTTGGGTCTTTGGACCACAATTAAATAAATATAAAACATTCTTCTGGACCTATCATAAGTATGTTTTGGGGTGGGGGTGAACTTAATCTTAAAGGGTATCACAAGATTAATTCTTGTGATCCTAAAAAAAGCTTGAAGAATTATCAAGAATGCCTGTGTGTTTCTTTGCTATTCTGAAAATGCATGTTTATCATCTCAAAGGTAAGTGCTGACATAAATCAACAAGTAAGATGGTGAGCATAAAGGTGGGAGACCACAATCCTAATTTTGTACTTGATTGTATTGTCTTTATTGTATTTTAATTGAAACTATATAGCCAATAATGGTGGAGATCTAATAATATAGCAAAGCTAGATAAATAACCAAAGCTATGAGTGCACTAGCTAAGGTCAATGTTTTCTTAATTGCTTTCTATCTTTCTCTTGCCTACCATGCTGTAAATAACACATTTGTACTATACTCCACAAGATGTAATTTTACATCCAGCATACTCTAAGAAGAAATACATTCAGGTACCTTACCACACTTGAACGTCTTGCATATTAACATATCGAATTGTTATGAATTTTAAGATGTAAAGGGACTCAGTAAGCTCTGCATTGTAGTAAAGTGGGAATGAAGGTGTCAAGCATTTCAGAAATGTTACATTAGCACTCAGAGAATATAGTGCTGCATAGAATGACAGGGAATGAGTAAATTTTTTAATTGTATTGCTTTGATAACTGTTCTTTTATTTCTGCAGAACATTTTTCTTCACCCTTTTCTGAGTCTTTCTTTGAAGTAATATTATATATGTGTGGCTAATGAAGAAGTGAACTGCAGTTCTACATGGACAACATTAATTCTCTATGCTCACATACCCCTTACTGGAATATCCAGGCCTTTTATCCTAAGATGATAACGTCACTTCCACAAAAAGCTTGCTTAATTAGGAAATCCCTTTTCTTTCATATGCATTATAGATAGTGAAGATTTTATTTTTCACAAATGTTAGAAGATGAATTTATCTTGCTTCCAATGCCCCCAATCT